>NC_059434.1:8477409-8847409 GCF_021028975.2 Sphaerodactylus townsendi
AACTGCAGCATTTATTTATTTATTTATTTATTTATTTATTTATTTATTTATAAACCGCCCCATCCCCTAAGGGCTCTGGGCGGTGGACAACAAACATTATAAACAATATAGCAATAACAATCACATTTAAAATCAATAAATATATAAATTACATAAAATTATGAGGGCATTTCAGACTACAATGGGAGGTTGGAATGGAGGAAGTTACATTTTGAGATGGGATCTCCTAAAAGAACCATGAAATAGTTGAGGGGCTGTGCAGTTTCCGGGCTGTATGGCCATGTTCTAGCAGCATTCTCTCCCGACGTTTCGCTTGCATTTGTGGCTGGCATCTTCAGAGCAGGCGAAATGTCAGAAGAGAATGCTGCTAGAACACAGCCACATAGCCCGGAAACCACACAGCACCCCAGTGATTCCGGCTGTGAAAGCCTTCGACAATACATTAAACCATGAAGTAACTTTTATCTTAATGAACACAAACCACCAGTCATGATCTGATGGTGTCATGTTTGTTTATTTCCCATTACAGCAACACAAAAGCAACAAAGTCGTCACCTTTGCCAAAGAGACAGATGTGTCCGCATTTCTCAAATGCACAGATGGCAGTATGCATTCACAGATTAGAATTAGCTGCAACTGATTGATCCACCAATGAAGAAGAAGACTTTATTTACAGTCAATGACCAGATATATTACAAATCTCCAAAATATCTACAACAAAACAAGAATAAGAACATAAGAACAAGCCAGCTGGATCAGACCAGAGTCCATCTAGTCCAGCTCTCTGCTACTCGCAGTGGCCCACCAGGTGCCTTTGGGAGCTCACATGCAGGAGGTGAAAGCAATGGCCTTCTGCGGCTGTTGCTCCCGAGCATCTGGTCTGTTGAGGCATTTGCAATCTCAGATCAAAGAGGATCAAGATTGGTAGCCATAAATCGACTTCTCCTCCATAAATCTGTCCAAGCCCCTTTTAAAGCTAGCCCCTTTTAAAGCTAAAATGATTGCAGATCTCTCTCCCGTATTCCAGCACTATCCATCCATATATCATTATACCTTGTAAACACACCAAACAGCATAAAAATACTAAACAAAGCAAAAATATCTAAGGGGGATACCATATTCACCAATGAGCTGATCGAGTGAAATCAATGGGCTTACGCTAGCATAACTTTGTATAAGATTGCATGGCTAAGTCAATGAATGAGTAACCATAAAATATTTATAAATAGAAATTAAAAAAAACACACCAAAATAATTAAGACCACTAGCAGGTGATAATTAGCAGGTAGAGTGGGGAGAATTTCCAGTTCTACACTCTTTCTACATTCGTGCGTAAAAATGAAAATTTGTGTGGAATATTTATAATCATGGCAGACTTGGGAACTTTTTTCTGTATTATAGTAGCGGCAGAAGTTGAACAAATTACTGGATAAATATGTGCCTTCTCACAGACTCTTGTTTCTGTCAGTAATAGAGCTGACACTTGTAGCTTGCTGCTGAAGCTGTCCTTTTGAAATGGAAAACCAAATGTTCTTTTCTTTATATAAACATAGCATTGTTTTAGAACTCTTCAGATGTAGCGGGAAATAAAAGGACAGTTGCAAGAGATAAAACATCAGTGTTGGCATCCAAATAGCTATTCAGTTGCTGGGACTTGTATCCTGTACTCCTTCCCTGTGACTGACATACAAAGAGAGTCCTTTTGTGTTTACCGCTGCAACATCGAAAGTAGTTTTGAAATGCAGACGTACCCAGAAGGGAGGATGGGAAGAGCGCAATTAGTAACATCTTCTGCAACATTTCAAGGATGGCCTAGCTACAGTGATGGCGAACCTATGGCACGGGTGCCAGAGGTGGCACTCAGAACCCTATCTGTGGGCACGTACAAACAGAGTTCATCATGTGGGAGGGGGGAAATCGCCCCCCCCCCCCCACATCTAGGCTGGCCTGGGCCACTGGGCTCGATTATTAGCATTAAACCTAAGATCGAGTTTTGGGGAAGCAGTATAGGTAACCCTGTTAAGCACTGTTAAACCCCACTGATTTTCCTGCAAAGAACTAAAGAGTGATCCTTTACCTGGGAGTAAGCTCGGTCGCTGGCAATGTGGCTTGCTTCTGAGTAAACCCTCCTAGGGTCATGATTCACCCATTCAAAGAGTTGCATGGTTGCTTCAAAGCAAAGCCACCGACTACCACCAAGCTTACTCCTGAGTAACGCATGCCTCAGAGCCAACCATTTTTTCTTAACTAAAACCTCAGTATTCAGGTTAAATTGCCATGTGGGCACTTTGCGATAAATAAGTGGGTTTTGGGTTGCAGTTTGGGCACTCGGTCTCAAAAAGGTTCGCCATCACGGGCCTAGCATTATCTGGAGACTGAATGACAGCTGTTCCTCTACTCCCGAGCACTAACCCTGATAAGGGTCTTTGATCAGGAGTATGAGAATAGTACAAAGTGTAAACTGTTTATACTGTGGTTTCTCGTCCATATACCAAATGGCAACAATAAATATTGGGTGCAAGGCCAATCCAGAAGGAACCTCAAAACTCATTTAAATACTAAAAATCATGCCCACAGGTGTGATAAGCCCACCTCCAACTGAACATGGGTCGTACGTAAGGGGCTTCACATGTTTGTCATGATATCGGAAGAGCCAAAATTGATGTCATCAATGATGTCATCAATTATGCGACTTTTGCAACGTGTATGTTACTATACACGCTTGACCTTGGCTTCTGTACTTCGCTTCTTGCCTTCTGAATTGCTGAGATTCAGTTTATTTCCACTGAAGAGAAACAAACCCTCTTATTCAGTGGTGGGATCCAAAAATTTTAGTAACAGGTTCCCATGGTGGTGAGATTCAAACTGTGGCGTAGCGCCAATGGGGCTGGGCGGGTCATGATGGCGGTGTGGCCGGGCATTCCGGGGGCAGGGCATTCCTGGGTGGAACTATGGCAAGGACGCAGCCGCTGCGGCAGTCCTTGGGCGGGAAACGAATGCACGCAGGCGCAGGCTACTACGCATGCCGGTGCACCTCCTGCTAGACTGCTTCAAGTTCTGCACGCTACTGCTGAGAGGAGGGACGTAACTAAGGCAAAAATCACGTGGCAAAATCACCAATGAGTAACCCCCTCTCGGCACACACAAATAATTAGTAACCTACTCTCGGAAACCTGTGAGAACCTGCTGGATCCCACCTCTGCTCTTATTTATTCACAGCTTCTCACTTCAGGGGTTTCATTGGCCCAGGAAACTTTTGGGTTCACTGTTAGCAAAGCAATTATATTATAATTATATTAAGAAATCCAATTATATTATTGGATCTCTCACAATGGAAGTCGCTGGCCTCAATGAGAGTCAGGGATTTTTCAGCCCTGGCTCCAGTCTGGTGGAACTCTCTACCAGCCAACCCCAGGGCCCTATGGGACTTTGATCAGTTCCAAGGGCCTGCAAGACAGAGATGTTCCACCAGGCCTTTGGTTGAGGCCCAAATTGTACAGTCCATCTGAAATAGCCAGCCTCCCATATCCACATGTATATTTATATACCTGTGTTACCAGTGGTGGGATCCAAAAATTTTAATAACAGGTTCCCATAGTGGTGGGATTCAAACTGTGGCATAGCGCCAATGGGGCTGGGCGGGGCACGATGGGGGCATGGCTGGGCATTCCAGGGGCGGGGCATTCCTGCATCCTGTGGCAAGGATGCAGCCGCTGTGCTGGTCCTTGGACGGGAAACGAATGCACGCAGGCGCAGGCTGCCACGCACGCCGGCGCACCTCCTGCTAGACTGCTTCAAGTTCTGCGCGCTACTGCTGAGAGGAGGGGCGTAACTAAGGCAAAAATCACGTGGCAAAATCACCAATTAGTAACCCCCTCTTGGCACACACAAATAATTAGTAACCTACTATCGGGAACCTGTGAGAACCTGCTGGATCCCACCTCTCTGTGTTACCATTGTTAATATCATCAGCATTTTTCAACTAACGTATTACTCTCCCCCTCCTTCCCTCCCTTCTACTCCCTCCTTAGTAAATAAAGAACAGAAGGTGGAAGAGATAAATATTAGGCTTGGGATTTATTAATTGGCAACCATCTATATTGAAGTATTGAAGAACTAACATAGAACTGTTTTTAGAGTTGTATTTATGGGTAGTGTTTTCGCTGCGATTATATCTGATTTATTGGTTTTAACTTCTGACTGTAAGATGCCCTAATCCCAGTCTTGGCTGGGAATTGGGTGGCATGCAAGTCTAATATAATAAATAAATGATAAAGTTTGGTGAGCACACAAACAAACTTATAAATATTAATATGCAAATAAAAATGCAGGCTCTTCCTCATATGAGCTATGGATAAAGACTAAGGTGACCATCCGTCCCGCTTCTCGCGGGACACTCACGCTTTTGCGTGATGTGTCCCGCGTCCCGCCGGGCTTCCACAATGTCCCGGTTAGGGAATGTGCTCCTGCGGCCGCGCACACGCGGCCGCAGGAGCACACTGCCTTTTGCGCGGCGCTCCCCGGGCAGGAGACAGGGAAGCGCCCCAGAAGGCACTGCGGCTGCCGCAGTGCCTTCTGGGGTGCTTCCCTGTCTTCTGCCCGGCGCGCGCACACCCCGCTTTTTATTTTCGGATTTCTGGTCACCTTAATAAAGACTGACTTCTTTGTTACCACTTTACTAACAGCAGAATGTCCAGTCAGATGAATTTTGACTTCAGTCCTGCAGGGTTTTTGTCCACACATGTTCCTATATCCATCAAATTTTTTTGGTCACCAGCAGCACCATTTGATCTCCCCACCGGCCTTTCAAGACCCACCGACCTTTCAAGATGCTGGTTTGTGAAAGTTTATCACGTCATTTACAAGCGGAGCATATAGTTATCCCTTCTCCCTTGAGGAACCAAAATGACAATTTGATGTTTTATGAGGATTAGACATCCCGAAAAGCAGAACCCTGAAGTCACACCACATTTTGATTTGCCACAGAAATATCAAAAAAGACAACCCGATGATTTGAAATGTCAGGATGGTTTTTGTTTTGTTTTGGTGCGGAACAGCAAGAATAATACAGAAAGTTCACGTATTTTCTCCAAGTCATAAACCACGACGTTATTCCTGGCATATATTTTGTATTTGTATTTTTGCTGTTTTGTATTTTCGTTGTGTGGACACAAGGCACAATGTGTGTGCATAATGACATTAAAGTTATTCTATTCTATTCTATTCTATTCTATTCTATTCTATTCTATATGTTATAGCGGTCTTCCAGTGTTTACTGGACTTATATTACTAGTATTACTTTTATTACATGCTGGACTAGTACTACCGTCCGGCGTGTCGCTGAGGCCTGGGGACATGCCCCCTGCCCTGCGACGCCGGAGCACTCGCGCAGGGCAAGGGGGCGTGTCCCCAGGCCTCGGCGACACTCCAGATGGCCACGGACACATTAGGTCGGCCGGGCAATGGCGCTCTGTGGCGCCATCTTCCCGGCTGTTTCTGGGACCGTTCGTGCGAACGGTCGCAGGGGGGTTGGGTCGGCGTGGAATACGCCGACCCAACCCCCATCGTCGCCGTGCAGAAACGGCCTGGGAGACAGAGTTATTAAAACGGCTTTCCTTTTTATTTACAGGAGGGGAAAAACTTGTTTCCTTTGAAGCAACAGATGGGGAAAGCTTCTATTTGAGAACTTGCTTAGATGCCCCCTCCCCCTGATCTTGTTTAATGTTTCTTCTTAGTGCCAAAAAAAAGAAAATCCAATTTCCTCTGAACAGGATGCCCGTTATCATCCATCGCATGGGTTTTTTTTGCGTTGGATGCTTTCATAAAAGCTTGTACTGATAAGAATCATCATGCCGCGGTGCCACAATATCTAACAACAGGTGGATGGTGTCCTAAACAAACAAAATGTGGGCACGAGGAGCAACATCTATTCACAGTTGGTGTCATTCTTTCCGGGCAGCGATGCTTTTAAATCCGTGGAGAACAGGCTCTGCCGCTGTAAATGTTCGGTCCTCAGCACCTTCCCCGTTGCCAGTGATCAAGCAAGGATTTAAAAGTACCTCAGTAACTCTGGCATGGATTTTCTTGCTGATTTCACTTTTGGGATCTCTTTCAGCTAATTAAAAGGACCCACCCAAGGATCCCGATGAGGTCTTCTTCTCAATGCTCTGCCTCATGGAAGGGTGGGCAAAAATTCAGAACATCTTTCAAATTGTTTTAAGGTCCTTTTGACAGACTTTTGTTGGGCCTCGTGGAACGGGGAACCTGGATTCTCTTATCAACTGGCAGGATTGTGTTTGGAGCTGCTTTCTCTTCTTGGTCCTCACCTTCACATCTTGTCAGTTTCCATTCTCCTCCGAAATCATCACTGTTTAGTCTCTTGCCATTTATCCCCAGCTACTTTTTTTCTGTGTGTTGCTCTTCCCACTCTTCTACCATTCTGCCTCTTTCCTTCCCCTATATTTGTCTTGTTCTTGCATTGGGGCGGGGGCGGGGGGGGGGTTAAAATACCCTGCTTTTCCTCTATCTTTAAAGAGTCTCCAAGTGGCTTACAAACTCCTCTCCCTTCCTCTTCCCACAGACATCTAGTGACGTAGGTGGGGCTGAGAGAGTTCTGAGATAGCTGTGACTAGCCCAAGGTCAGTCAGCAGGATTCACATGTCAGAGTGGGAAATCAAACCCAGGCCCTTTCCGCACGGGCCATTTACAGCGGCCCAGGGACAGCAAAAACGCCATCCCTGGGGAGCTGTTGCAGCGCCGTCCTGTGCGGCCCCGAGCAGTGTGAAGGCGCCGCTTTCCACCTCCCTTCCTGAGGGAGGTTTTTGGAAAGCGCCGCCTTCCCATTGGCACAGTCACATCGCGCCAAAGGCGCCGCTTTCCTGTCCCCCCCCACTCACCTCATCCTCCAGCGTCGGTCTGGAGGGCTGCTGAGACCTGGCCACGCTGCTCTCTGACCCTGACACTATGTGGAAAGGGCCCCAGTTCTCCAGATCAGCGTCCACTGCTCCAAACCACTACACCACACCTTCAGAACTGTCCTGGGTCATCATCTTTGAATGGCCACTTAAGGGCAGCACTACCACCCAGCAGCACTAGGGTTGCTAACTCTGGGTTAGGAAATTTTTGAAATTGTGGGGAGTGGAGCTTAGAAAGGATAGGGTTTGGGGAACGGGAAAGACCTCAGCAGGGCGTGATGCTATATACAATACTGAAAATAAATGTTAGGTAGAAGGAAATCTACGGGTGTTTAGTAATTTCCAGGAGAAAGTCTGCCACTATCGTACAGAGAGAAGGATCAGGGTTGTCCAACAAGTAGTGTAATCTAATTAAATCGGGGAGATGGGGTAAATGTAAAGGAGTAAGAGTCAAATACTTGGATCTGATTTCCTTGAAACTGAGACAGTGTAGCAATTGGTGGGCCAGAGATTCAACTGAGCCATCGTTACATGGGCACAATCTTTTAGCCTTTTCTTCTATATATCCCAGGTAACCTTCTCCCAACATGCAGGCTTATCCATACGCCATGCAGATGGGTTACAACTTGCTAGTCCCATGGTGTATTTCATGCCACCCCAAACCTCTAGAATCAGTCAACTAGAGAGCTAATAGGGATTGTCTTTGAGGGAAACATTCAGAACGCCCTGTTTGAGAGATGAAACTCTTTACAGGACAGATGAAATATTTGTCCGCATGACCACCTCTTGACCTTGCCCTGCCACATTTGAGGCGGCACTCCCCCAAACACAAATACCAGCATAAAATGCTTCTGCACACGCACACTTCTTCGGCCTCTTTACGCCCGCGGCTCTGTTGCTTAATCAGCGCACAGATGCCAAGCTACTTGCTAAGAATTTGAAATTTTGCATGCACAGGGTTTGAATACACAGGGACAGATCTCAACGGAAGCTGGTACTTCCTGAAACATTCCAAGTTTCCGGTAAAACAGGAGGCATATAAATTCTGCGACAATGCACTAGCTACCGTGTTTCCCCGAAAATAAGACAGTGTCTTATATTAATTTTTGCTCCCAAAGATGCGCTATGTCTTATTTTCAGGGGATGTCTTATTTTTCTGTGTTCTGTTCATTGGGCATGCTTCCAAACAAAAACTTTGCTATGTCTTACTTTGGGGGGATGCCTTATATTTTGCACTTCAGCAAAACCTCTACTATGTCTTATTTTTCGGGGATGTCTTATATTCCGGGAAACAGGGTGGCATAACAATGACCATTTACACATGTGCGGTTTCCTTCATGTTGAGCACACATTCCCTTTGGATTGAATTATTGGTTATGCACACATTTGCCCCTCTTTAGGCCTCATTACACTCTCAGATCAGAGAATCCCCAAGGTTTCCGAAAGCTCTGAAAGTGTGGATTTTCCTCTCCCTTTGCAGCGAAGGAAATCAGCATGAGTTTTGTTTCCTCCTGGTTTTGTCACTCCGCCACACCTTCCCCCCACCCACACAACAGCAGTTTCTCTTTCTCTCCCAGCTGCCATTTTGGAAGGATCGAAAAGGCTGTTCTTTTGTTTTATTTTCACACTGGGGGTCTTTCATCGGACATATAACTTAAGTGTTCCAGTGAATTAATTTTAATTTAATTAAATTTAATAAACCTTTAATGGCATATATATATATATAAATTATACAATGGAAATTAAAATTGGCTGGTAAAAAAGTTAAAAAAAACAAGCACCGTGAGAGCTGAAATATTAAGCCACTGAATTGGGATTGAGTCTGCTAAGCATTTGGGAACGTTCAGTGATGACAACACACAAGAATCTAGCAGTTTGTTCGATGGCAACAGTTGAGTTGCTGTCTAACAAGAACAAAGTTTTGACAGCATCTGCAGTGTTGCCTAGAGCAGCTAAGAGAGGATTAAGTAGTCTTTCCCGCTCTACAGCATATAGAGGGCAATATAATAGAACATGATGGACAGTTTCTTCAAGACCAGGATTGCAGGTGCAAGATCTATCAGAGGATGGAAGATGGTGCTCTCTGTTGTATCATCTGGTAGAAGAAAGAATATTGCATCTGGCTAAGGTGACAGCGCGTCTCAGAGTGGGCTCATGTAGAAGATGTAGATAGTTAGCAGGAGTGGGAAAACGAGGCAAAATATGCAGATGGATTGGAGAGCAGGTTTTATTTGCTTGTGCCATCAGATTCTGGTAGTCCTGCTCAAAGAGTCTTTGCTTTATGAGACGGTATATCTCATTAGCAGTCATAAGAAGAAGATCATCAAGAGACACAGCTAGGTCTTGCAACTTGTTGGTTATATGAATCCACCAGTGAATTAATGCTAGACCACAGATGGCACAAAAAAAAGTGCAGGCAACCCCTTTAGAGGGAAGTTGCAGGGAGAGAACGAGGAAGCACGGAGACGAGCAAAATGGTGGATTGGCTCAGCTAGGGACACTTCGCTGCAAGAGAATCCCAGGGATGTCTTTATTATCTGGTTATATTTCACGCAAAAGCAGGCCACTCAGATGCGGACTTCTAATGCCCGTGTTCAGTTGTCACTGCGCTGAAGTCTATGGGGCCGTGCGGGGTTTACTAACTCACTTCTGCACATTACTTTCTTTGATAGCATCCTTAATGAGCCCAGCAATAGCAATCTGAACAAAAGAGCTTATATCCATAGGCAGTGGCAATTAGGAAGGAGATCAACTTAGATTTACAAAGCCGGAGCGGGGGAGGGGAGGCAATTACCCCCCACACCGTTTCAATATAATGATCTGACAGCCCTCTCAAAACTATTTGGTTAATAACACAACAGAGATGAAAAATAGAGCCACGGCACATTTGTCATGGAGAAAAACCCACATTTGGAAAGATACTTTCAACAACGGCTGAAACTAATTGCTTCTAACCTAACTGTTTATTTAACTGTTAAAAGGGTCCAAAGAAAATCATCTACTAAATAAAGGAGACTGTAAGGGGCTTTCCCCACTGACAGAGTTGAACTGGTTTCTACCTAGGTTCGCCACAGTGAATCCCCACTGCCACAGAGCTCAACATTGTTTTGTCTCAGTTCCCCCCCCTTCAGAACTGTGACATCCTTGTCGCAGTTATGAACTACACTTTTCTGCTGGAACAAGGTTGATACTGCTTCGAAGCTTCGAAGTGGGGAAGCATTGAAACGACACCTCATCCATTCAACCAATCACGAGCCACTTTTGTGGCATGCGCAGAATGAGAGAGTCGTGGTGGGCAGAAAGCGCATGCAACTGTAAACTGTAAACTGTAAACTGTAAAAACTGTAAAAAAACCGCTTCTGTTTCCCGCTGTAACACAAGCGCCAATCACGATCGAGGAGCACAATAGGCACCAAGATGATCCCGCCCACTTAGCTCGGTTCCAGGGGGCTAACTCAGTTGCTGTGGGGACAGCCTGGAATCGCCCTCCACTGAAGGGACCTTAGCTCCCTTCTGTAGTGCGGAAAGCCCCTAAATCAGCTAATTGGTTGCTTGCTGGGGTTGCCAGTTCCGGGTTGGGAAATCCTTGGAGATTTGGGGGTGGAGGTGGGGGAGCGGGGGGGGGGGCAGTGTTAAGAAGGGGTGGGATTCAGGAGGGTACAATACCATAGAGTCCTTTGCCTCCTAGGGAACAGATCTCTGGAGTCTGCTGATCAGTTGTAATTCTGGGAGAACTCCAGGCCCTGCCTTGAAATTGGTAGCCCTAGTTGCCACCTACAACAGAAAATGCAAGGCAACCCATAATAATAGTCTACAAACAGTATTTTAGTTTTGAGTGGGTGTGTCCACCAAAGGGTTACCAGCCTTCAGTGGCCTAGCTACTACGGGGCAGGGGGTGCATGTTGCACCGGGTGCAGCCTGGGGGAGGCAGCAAAATGTATTTTTATATTTTTAGTGTTTTTGTTTTGTCGGCTGGCAGAGGGTGCATTTTTTAAGATAGCAGCACCAAAATTTCAGGACACTGTCTGGCAACACTCCTGATAATACCAGCCAAGTTTGGTGAGGTTTGGTCCAGGGGGCCCAAAGTTAAGGACCCCCAAAGTTAAGGACCCCCATCCCCCATTGTTTCCAATGGGAGCTAATAGTAGATGGGGCTACCTTTTGAGGGTCCATAATTTTGGACCCCCTGAACCAAACTTCACTAAACTTAGCTGGTATCATCAGGGTAGTCTTATTCTGATACCAGCCAGGTTTGGTGGAGTTTGACTTGGGGGGTCCAAAGTTATGGAAACCCAAAGAGGATGCCCCATCTCCCATTGTTTCCAATGGGAGCTAATAGTAGATGGGGCTACCCTTTTGAGGGTCCATAACTTTGGACCCTCTGAACCAAACTTCACCAAACCTGGGAGGTATCATCTGGAGAGTCTCTTAAAGATGCCCTGAAATTTTGATGCTGCTAGCCTAAAAAATATGCCTCCTGCAGGCAGAAAACTGAAAAAAACACTAACAAATACAAAAAACACAAACAAACATGGGAGAACAGCAAAATTCCAATTTTGCACCGGGCTCCACTTCCCCTAGCTATGCCTCTGCCAGCCTATCTCTCCCTCTCCCCCTCCCTCTCCCCCTCCCTCTCCCCCCCTCTCCCTCTCCCTCTCCTTTGTATACTGCCTACCCCAGAAGGGCTCTGGGCGGTGAACAACATAAATCACATATATACAATAACCCTTAAATACATTAAAACAATTTAAAATGCAGCGATCAGTAACAAACAATGTCCGCAATAACCCTCATTAAAACCCTCCCAAAAGGGGGAAGAAAACGGGTCCCACAGATGGTAAGAGACCCAGAAAGATGAAGAAGAGGAAGAGGAGGGGGCACCTATCAGCGACTGGACACTCCAAAAGCTCGGAGGAACAACTCCATCTTACAGGCCCTGCGGAACTCACGAAGATTTAAAACATTTATCTTATACCTTGATAAGGTCCCTTCTCCCAAAACCCCATTTTCCCCAAGCGCCACTACGAAAACCTCCCGGTATTTCCTAATCTAGAACTAACAACCTTAGTCCATAGACATTCTGTCACATCCCCACAGGAAACTGATGACTACTCTTTGACCCTTCAGGAGGAGGGTGGGGGCGGGGAGATCTTGGTCCCTTGGACTATTGGCCGATGTCTTTGAAGCACCTGATCAAGAGGAGAGGCAATTTGGTAAAGAAAGGGGAATTTAATTCTAGGGGGGAAAAGGTTGCAGGACCAAAATGTCATGGGCAGCATTGAGAAAGGAGAACTAACAGAATGACAGAGTCTCTGAGATACGTTCAAGAGATCCTTCATTGCACCCGTGAAGGATGCAGACACTCAAGGAACGTGTGTGCGTAGGTGCAGAAAATGGCTGTGTGATCCATCACAGTCTGTGAGGAAGGAGGTAGCTCATTAAACTAATTGGGCCTAGTGTTTCCCGCTATTGGTTAGATGGAGGTTAGGAGGTGAAACTTGGGGAGAACAGAGTTTGGGGAGAGGATGAACCTTGGGGTAGAGAGGCCGCCCTCCAAAGCAACCGTTTCATCCAGGGGGACTGGTCTATGCTATATGGAGATCAGTTGTAATTTCAGGAGATCGCAAGTCCCACCTGGAGACTGGCAACCCTAATTGTACCCAACAACACCTCGATATCCAAGGAGATACAGCCAGTGGTGGGATCCAAAAATTTTAGTAACAGGTTCCCATGGTGGTGGGATTCAAACTGTGGCGTAGCACCAATGGGGCTGGGCAGGGCACGACGGGGGCGTGGCCGGGCATTCTGGGGGTGGGGCACTCCTGGGCGGGGCTGTGGCAAGGACGCAGCCACTGCGCCAGTCCTTGGGTGGGAAACGAATGCATGCAGGCACAGGCTGCCACGCACGTCGGTGCACCTCCTGCTAGACTGCTTCAAGTCTTGCGCGCTACTGCTGAGAGGAGGGGCGTAAGTAAGGCAAAAATCACGTGGCAAAATCACCAATTAGTAACCCCCTCTCGGCACACACAAATAATGAGTAATCTACTCTCGGGAACCTGTGAGAACCTGCTGGATCCCACCTCTGGATACAGCAGTAGAGAACAATGGTCCAGCTCCTTAAAAGGCCACAGTTCACAGCCCTGATTTATTTCCTTCCTGTTCGTCTTCCCTCAGGGTCAATTCCTGGAGAGTCTAAGGAACTTGCTGAGGTGATTTTCACTGGCACCGTGTCTCATTTAAACTGCCCCCAATCCGGGTGGGTGTCAGACTGGTGTGTTCATTAAGCCAGAGTGGCTATTTTCATCCTAGGCTCAAAGATTTGCTGTAGAAGGCAGGTTCTTTGGCCTCACCTGTGTCACTTCTGAATCAGGCCAGATTTCCACAGCTATGTCTGTTCGGGTCGCAGATCAGTGCGAGAGCGGACACAAGGAACAGTCAAATTGAACGAGACACTTTCTAATGAATTGGGTTTCCCTGCAGCCAGATGACCACTGTGGAAAATGCCATTTTTAAACCCTCGATTTCGATTTCGAATACCTTTAATGGCATATAAATAGTTTCACATGAACATTGCAAGATAATAACAGCCTTTACAACTTCTGACGAGTTAAAATAACACCATTTAAAAATTTAGCCACCGCTTCCAACAGCTCGTAGTTGTGGCTGTTTAAAAGATAGATAACCTTCCGTTTATCTGTAATGCCTTCACTTCCATGCAGGAAGGGGATTATGTGCTTCTTCCTCTCTATCTCATAAAAAGGACAATTCAACAGCATAGGAGATACTGTTTCCACAGAATCCATGCCACACGGGCATTTCCTTTCTTTATGTGGAATTCCAAGGTGGCGTCCAAGGCTAAAGGAAGAAGGCAGGGCATTACACCGACCTAAGGTGATTGCTCTACGCCACCGGGCCTCAACCAGGAGATAAAGGTACCGGGCTACAATTAATCTATCCACAGGTATTCCCAGAGAGATCGGGGAACAGGTTTTATTAGCTTCCTCTAGCATCTGTTGAAACTCTCTACCTGAGGGGGCATGCCTGTTAAATCCATTTTTAAACCCATTTTTAAACCATTTTTAAACCTTCCTCTCTGTGCCCTCTGCTTGATCCGAAGCAGGCCCCACAAGTTTCAAACATGTGGTGCAGCTACAGGGAAAGAAAGCCAGACAGGGAATCTGACTTGTTAAAAAAGGTCTTGTTTTTGTTTATTTGAGAACAGAAGTTGTTTCTCTCAGTCTAGGAGGGATGGCGTAAAGTTTCTTCCATCAGCTTGAGAGCATTCATCGTTGCAATCAGAATACACAAAAAAAAGGGGGAATTTGATTCTGGGAGACGAAACATTTAACAAGCAATTCTACAAACATTCTGTACGCAGCATCTTGTGGGAAATGTTGGGCAGATTGGATTGTGTTTGAAGACAACATCGCATGGACATAAGCCTGCAAAATAAAATTAAAAAATCAAAACAGTACACACTTTATCCTCCTGTCATTCCCTCAGCAGTTATTCTTCCGTATTTGTGTTAGTGTGGCTGTGTGCAGTGACAGAAACGGAATTTAGTCAGAAATCTGATTGCAAAGCAAGGTCTGAATAGGAATTATGATTCATCTACAGCATAGCGTAGTGGCTTAGGGCAGATGGATTCTTATCTGGAGAACGGCATTTGATTCCCCACACCTCCACCTGAGGTGTGGACTCGTATCTGGGGAACTGGATTTGCTTCCCCACTCCTACATTCCTGCTGGGTGATCTTGGGCCAGTCCCAGTGCTCTATGGTCGATTCCGCACTTGCATTATCAACCTAAGTTCGAGCTGCGTTCGACCTAAGTGCTCTGAACAGCCACTGGGATCGATGTGGTTTTGTACCAGCTTTGCCCCGTGTAACGGTCAAATTTCCGACTCCAGTTGGGAACTACTACTTTTTCAGGGAACCACGCTCGAACTCAGCTCGATTCCAGTAAAGTGCGGAATCTCTGGTGCCAGGAGTCCCCCATTCAGCCAATCACAGCGGAGTGTTTCGTGCATGCCTACAGCTGGCCAATCAAAATACACCACCTTTGTCCCTCCATTCCTATGGCAGTTTTTTTATAACGTGTGTGGGGATAGACAGAACATGGCTGTAGAACAGTAGCCAATCGGAACGGAGCGGCGAAGAGGCACAGGATGATTCTGCCCTCCGAGCTGGGATCAAGCTGGTTGCAGTGGGGAACAACAATGGCTTCGACCTAGGTCAGTACCCTTCTCAGGGAACTGGGTCGAACCTATTTTACTCATGTGCGGAATTGTCCTATGAACTCTTTCAGTCCCACCTGCCTCACCAGGTGTCTGTTGTGGGGAGAGGAAGGGAAAGAGGTATAAAAGAAGACATGTATACCATGGTCACATTCTGAGAAGAAAGAGAATAAGAAGAGTTTGGATTTATATCCCACTTTTCTTCCCTGTCAGGAGACTCAAGGTAGCTTAGAAATTCCTTCCCTTCCCCACCCAGAGCCGGTGTTGTCCTCGGGCACCGTTTCCCCCCGATATGCCTCTGCCACACTGTCTCCAAGGTATCTTGGTGGCCCTGACAGGCAGAAACGTAGGGTATACATTTAGTAAATAAAATAAATAACTGACTTCGCAGGATTGCTTTGAGGATAAAATCGGGGCAAGAGACTTATCTAAACCAACCCCCTGTCCC
Organism: Sphaerodactylus townsendi; assembly: GCF_021028975.2. Classification (NCBI taxonomy): domain Eukaryota; kingdom Metazoa; phylum Chordata; class Lepidosauria; order Squamata; family Sphaerodactylidae; genus Sphaerodactylus; species Sphaerodactylus townsendi. The sequence continues at coordinate 8,493,007 of NC_059434.1, forward strand.
TGCAATCATTGAGAAATGAATCAACAAGAAATGAAATGAATGTTTCAATATTTGTTTTCACACCTTTGCCTTGACTTCCCCCTTTACTAGTGAATGTGCCTTTAGGTGTTCATGCATAATAAAAAGAATGATAATAAAAGTTTTTCCAACAGAACTGCCAAATTCGCAACAATAGTTCCATCAAGCATCTGACAAAGCAGATATAGAAACTCAAATTCACTCATTTAAAAACAAACTCAAAACCCTGCAGTTTAGTCTTAAGATATCGACATGTCTAGATCTGAATAATTTTATAACACTTTCCTGTCCAGAAAACATCACTTCTAAGACAGAAGCTTAAATGTCAGTCTTCAGCAATCTCCTCGTTGGCTACAATACACAATTTGATTGGGTTAAAAGCCTCGGGCTGCCGTTTAATTGCTAAGAAATTGTTTTAGAATCGCTACAAAATGAAGCTTTCCTAAAGAAATCGTCGCAAGAAAACAGAACAGGGACATTCATCCAACATTGTGACTGCTTAAAAATGCATATTATAATATTCAATTTAAGAGCACCATTTGTTCACAGTTTGTTCTGCTGAGCAGAGTAGTTGAGATTTCCTGTGAGTCAGAATATATATTTCCACTTGAACAAATCTAGGAAGAAGTACCAAAAACCTTGCATTCTGGACAACTCAGGCCCTTTCCCCACTTACCCTTGTCGGAGGGTTGCTGCGCGCAATTTACAGCGCGCGCAATTCCTGGCGAGCGCCCCAGCTTCCCCACAACCCCGTGCAGAGCGCAGGGTCATCAAAAGGCGCCATTTGAAAAGGCGCCAGAAATTACGTGGGCTGAGGGGGCGCAAGAGAGGCAGCGTCGGGGCGGCTGCGTTCTCGCCGCCCCTGAAGTGGGGAGTGCAGCTGGACCCCGCACTACTTTAGGAGAGTAGAGTGGGTCTTAAGGCAAGTGGGGAAAGGGCCTCAGATGATTACTATGTCAGACTACACAGGGAGGTTATTGAAATCCACAAACACCAAGACAACTTCAACAAGAAGGAAGAGACTCTGAGAATTAACAAAATTTGGCTACCAGTACTTAAAAACACCAGAATCAAAGGCTATGGGCATGCTAGGTTCATGGACATTGAACTCCACCCAGACATGGGATTTGCATTCACTAATACTGTTGCTACTGCAGGGAATGCAAATGCGAATACAAATGTAAATGGACCAGAAAACCCCACCCGCAACACAATGCAGTCAACCACATGTTTGAACAGCATGTTCCACACGAACACTTACTGATTAGTTCCTCACCTTGGGACATGGACAATATATACCCCACTAAACATTCCCTTCTCACTGGACACAATGTGTAACACACTTCTCTCTATGGTACACCTCTGGAGATGCCAGCCACAGATGCAGGCGAAATGTTCAAAACAAGATCTACCAAACCACAGCCACACAGCCCAGAAAGCCCACCACAACCAGAGGTGGGATCTAGCAGGTTCTCACAGGTTCCCGAGGGTAGGTTACTAATTATTTGTGTGTGCCGAGAGGGGGTTACAAATTGGTGATTTTGCCACGTGATTTTTGCCTTAGTTACGCCCTCCTCTCAGCAGTAGCACGCAGAACTTGAAGCAGTCTAGTAGGAGGTGCGCCGGCGTGCATGGCAGCCTGCATGAATTCATTTCCTGCTCAAGGATCGGTGCAGCGGCTGCATCCTTGCCACAGCCCCGCCCAGGAATGCCCCGCCCTCGGAATGCCTGGCCACGCCCCCGTCGTGCCCTGCCCAGTTCCATTGGCGCTACGCCACAATTTGAATCCCACCACCATGGGAAACTGTTACTATAATTTTTGGATCCCACGACTGACCACAACCACTTGCATATTTTGTTCATAAACAGTTTGAGATTTTATACCAAACGGAGCTGCAGCTATGGATCAAAGTAGAATTTGGCACCAGGACCCAAGTGGAGCATTCTAAAACAAAGACGGTCCAGCATGTGGCAGATGACATTACAATTCTACTTAGATCTTTATGTGGGAAAGATTATAACTCTGGCTCTGATTCTCTTGTCAGAGTGTCAGGATGCCTAATGGGTGCTGGTGGGGCTGCTTGTTGTTTCTGGCTTGGGGGGATGGGCATTACATACTGTGTGACTGTCAGCACCAAAGTCAGCACCAAAGTCAGCACCAAGGTCAACACCAAGGTCAGCACCAAGGTCAGCACCAGCTCTTATCAAACTGTCTACATATTTTATTGTCTGTTCTCATGGGAGGTGGATCCTCAGTTGGGGGATGGTTCTTTGATATTATTACTGCTGTTTGCGTGGGGAAAAGTCAATTCTTATATAAGGTTTATAAGCCTAATAAATAATAAATAATAATAATAATAATTCTGGCTTTTCCAAGCTGTCCTCTGGTTGAATAAACCTTTGCTCTCTACCAGGTGTTGTTTCTATCATTAAGGATCTAACACAGAGTGCCGTTAGGATGCTGGGCAGAGCTGGGTTCAAGTCTATGAGGCTCTGGAAGACATGATTGCAAACTTCCAGGCGGGGCCTGGAGATTGCAGCTGATCTAGACCATAGATGTCAGTTCTCCTGGAGAAAACGGCTGCTTCGGAGGGTGGTCTCTGTGGCAACGTACCCTGCTGAGATCCCTCCCCTTGCCAAACCCCACCTTTCTTAAGCTCCACCTACAAAATTTCTGATATTTTTCAACCTCATGCTAGATGACTTTGGGTGAGTTGTTCTCTGTCAGCCAAATCTATCCCACAGGAATTTCTTGAGGAGGAGAAGATGGAGTTCATTCCGTCCCTTTGTGTCATTCTGTGGTCTTTGGGGAAAGGAGAAGAGGAAGGAACAAGAAGATGGAATGATGAGTGTACCTGTAGGATAGATTTGTTGCTAAATCTGGGCTGTCCCATTCCATTAGGGACAAGGGCAGGAAGAGATCCCCTTCAGTCACCAAAGATGCTATGCTAGGGGTGTCATAGTACCAGCATGGACAAAAGTGCTACAATGAAGAGAGGAATTGGGAAAGATCTGATGAAAAGTTAACAGACTCCAAACCCATTATGATGGTCGATTCCACACTTGAAATTTTGAAGATATGGATAATATACGTGGACTGGATGAAAGAAGCTGGAGTCAATGAAGAAATATGGGAGAAGAGGCTACAGAGAATGAACTTACTGCTGTTTGTGTGACAAAACTATGAAGAAGAAGAAATGGGGGGAGAGAGAAAAGGGGGGGAAGTATTGTTTGAAAATGCATGAAGAAGAAAATTACTATAAACTGTAAAATTCAAATGATACAATAAAAAAATTAAATAATAATAATAATAATAATAATAATAATAATAATAATAATAATAATAATAACTTTTTCAGAGGTATTAGAAGTCCCTTCGGGGGGGGGGGGGTATACGTGGTAACACTAGTCTATTGCAGTGTTTCAATTAAACTGAATGAATGGATTAATTAAAATCCGTAATGTCAAATGCTTCATGACATTGCTGCCTAAAAACTCCCCCACCCCCCCAAAAGACATTAGACATTTGATGTACTTAGCAAATTCCTCAGTTGATTAATAAGCACCCGGAAAGGTTCTGCATTTTCTTCTTTGCCAACATAAATGGAATTTTAATAAAAATTCAAAAAAGGTTTCCTTTATTTGCAGGTTGATAATATCCATCATAATATAGTACCAATGTTACTCTGAATCTCTCTGAATTATTTATGCACAAGGAGTTGTATTATTTATGCAAAATATCATGATTACTTGAGTATATTATCAACTGTGCCATCCTTGGAATAATCATGTTGGCTGTTGAAGAACCCTTTCCTCTCCTGCATGCTCAAGTAGATTCTATTTCTCCCGACTTTGTCTTCAAAAATTAATGTTTGCAAATCAAATCTAGATTATTTAAACGAGACGTCTAAAAAGGGAAGATTCATGCCAAGTCCAGTTTTTGCTTGTCGCAACACAATTGCTGATGGCAGAGAAATGTGTTTTTGCAATACGCAGCGGTCTTTGAAAAGACAAAAAAATGAAAATATTTTTAGTTTTAGCAGTGGAGCTCAAGAAAAGATGCTTCTACATGAAAGTGGATCCAGTTCAACAAACTTTCACAGTTGAATGCAGGATTTTAGTGCATAATAAAAGATCCTTTTGATGCCCTTGGAACACAAACACACCAATTTATCCTCCAGGTTCCCTGCATTAAGCAATCTCTGACAAAAACGAAATATCTTGATGTGTAACATCCATTGCTCATTTACGTGTTTCAAGACATGGAGCAATCAGTTTCTGAAGTTGAAGATGGCGTGAAACTTTTCTATTCCACTCCACCTAAGACACTGCAACACACAACTGAGCAGAACAACGGCCTTCAAACAATGTTCCAGATTTTTTGTAAAACAAAGAACACAACATTGAAGATTTCCTCCCACTAAGGCTTCGCTTGAGGGAAGGGGCTTCTCCACGAAGCCAAGGAATCCAAAGGTAGTTAGCTAGAGAAGAAGAAGAAGAAGAAGAAGAAGAAGAAGAAGAAGAAGAAGAAGAAGAAGAAGAAGAAGAAGAAGAAGAAGAAGAAGAAGAAGAAGAAGAAGAAGAAGAAGAAGAAGAAGAGTTTGGATTTATACCCCCTCTTTCTCTCCTGCAGGAGACTCAAAGGGGCTTACAATCTCCTTGCCCTTCTCCCCTCACAACAAACGCCCTGTGAGGTGGGTGGGGCTGAGAGAGCTCCAAGAAGCTGTGACTAGCCCAAGGTCACCCAGCTGGCATGTGTGGGAGTGTGCAGGCTAATCTGAATTCCCCAGATAAGCCTCCACAGCTCAGGCGGCAGAGCTGGGAATCAAACCCGGTTCCTCCAGATTAGATACATGAGCTCTTAACCTCCTACGCCACTGCTGCTCCTCAACTAGCTGTGGTGGGTTTTCCAGGCTGTGTGATGGTAGGAATTTTGCTCTTAACATTTCGCCCCATCTCTGGCTGACATGCTCAGAGGCACGTCATGGTAAGATGTGTTTCTCTACAGAAATATTAGGAGCAAAACCTACCAGACTATTATATGCCATTAAAGGTTAAAATGAAAAATGCTGAACCTACCAGACTATGGCTACACAGCCTGGAAACCCAAAACAGCCAATTTCTCATTAGGTTTGCCAATGCCCACGTGGTGGCTTGTGCTCTCGAGCTACTACAACTGATCTCCAGGTGACAGGGATCAGTTCGCCTGGAGAAAATGGCCACTTTGGAAGGTGGACTCTATGGCAAGACCCTCCCCTTCATGAACTCTGCCCTCCTCAGACTCTACCCCCAAATCGTCAGCTGGCAACTCTGTTTCCCACCCAGCTTGCACTGCAGTCGGATGGACAAACAATAGACAGGTGCCTGTATTTGGCGAGGGATGGATTTCAGGGGAAGCTCCCTCATTGAAGCCCCCTCAATCGGGAAAAACAAACAGGTTCCTCTCCCACTGCCTCTGTCTTCTTTAGTGCTCCGTGCGAGGTGAAAGGGTGAGTTTGGGGCTGGCAGGCCTTGACAACTTGCCCATTTGCCAACCTTGTGACAGCTGTTTCCCTTCAGGTAGCACTATTAGGGGGTTTGCACACTATGAGCAACACTAGAACACTAAGAAAAGGCTGGCAGTCACAAGACTGTTAACTTCAAAAATATTTACAAATGCTATATCTACAAGCAATTCTTAAAAGTGTCAATATGGGACTGTCCTTCAGTCTCATAAGAACATAAGAACATAAGAACTAGCCTGCTGGATCAGAGCAGAGTCCATCTAGTCCAGCACTCTGCTACTCGCAGTGGCCTATCAGGTGCCTTTGGGAGCTCACATGCAGGAGGTGAAAGCAATGGCCTTCTGCTGCTGCTGCTCCCAAGCTCCTGGTCTGCTAAGGCATTTGCAATCTCAGATCAAGGAGGATCAAGATTGGTAGCCAAAGATCGACTTCTCCTCCATAAATCTGTCCAAGCCCCTTTTAAAGCTATCCAGGTTAGTGGCCATCCCCACCTCCTGTGGCAGCATATTCCAAACACCAATCACACATTGCGTGAAGAAGTGTTTCCTTTTATTAGTCCTAATTCTTCCCCCCAACATTTTCAATGAATGCCCCCTGGTTCTAGTATTGTGAGAAAGAGAGAAAAATTTCTCTGTCAACATTTTCTATATCCCATGCATAATTTTATAGACTTCAATCATATCCCCCCTCAGACGTCTCCACTACATAGAAGCAACCACTCCTTACCAAATAACTCTCAGTACAAATACAGAAGTAAAAAAAAACTCTAACTGTAAATGCAGAAGGGGGACTTAGCCTTCAGACACTACTTAGATACTCAATAATGAAATCCAAGCTAGTCGTCTCCGGGATGATGCCTGGCCTCGTAGTGTCTTTGCAGGCTCAAAAAATTGTTAATGCTCCCTGAGCCTCCCATGATCAATCCTTTCAAAGTTCCTTTCACAATATTTTCGTTGGGCCAGTCTCAGAGGCTTTCCACCACTTGAATGTCTATTCTACTAGGCAGCCATTTTGTCCCAGGAACAGATCTTGGTCATCTGGAGATCAACTATAGAGGAGATGACAGGTGCCCCTTGGATGTTGGCAAACTTATAGCAGAGGCTGAGGAGAAGAGAACCTATCCATGGTCCAAGGGCCAAGGACTTTTCTCCCAGGAAGAACACCAATAAGCAAAGACAAGCTTGGACTTGGAATTCCTTTGGAAGCCTTGAGCCAACTCTCTGCTATTCCTTTAGAGATCAATTCTGGAGACCACTCTTAGCCTAAATCTACGAAAAGTATAACAACATGCACGTTTCCTTGGTTTTGAGGGAAAAGTGGGTCCAGGGGGTCCAAAGTTATGGACCCTCAAAGGTGTAGCTCCCATCTTGTATTAGCTCCCATTGGAAACAATGGGGGATGGGGGCAACCCCTTTGGGAGCCCATAACTTTGGACCCCCTGAACCAAACCTCACCAAACCTGGGTGGTATCATCAGGAGAGTTTCCCCAAAAAAATCTCTGAAATTTTTGGTGCTGCTAGCCCCAAAACTGTGCCCCCTGCAGGCCAAAAACTAAAAAACATTAAAAATACCCAAACCCCACAAACAAACCTGAATTTTCTGCACCACCACATGACCAAACGGGGGACGCCCGGGAACATTTGACTCCCTTTGTCCCCATGGCAGATATGCCCTGAGGCACAGTGGCTTCTTGCTAGCACTCAAAGGGAACAAAGCCCAGGATACTTCTATTCAGATCCATTCAACTATTGACCTTGCTAGCTTCATTGTTACCCCCATGCTACAGACTTCTCTGTGACTCACATGCCAGGCTACTCTATTCAGATGGCCTCACCTTTTCACCTCACAGTATATATATTCCACTTGCTTTCCATTCCTACCATCAGATCCTCTGAAGATGCCAGCCACAGATGCAGGTGAAACGTCAGGAGAGAATGCTGCTAGAACACGGCCATACAGTCCGGAAACCACACAGCACCCCAATTTCAAAGGTGTTTTCGATCCCATAGTTTTCTATCATGTTTGTCCATACTCCCTTCCTCAGAAAATTGTTTCCTGGCTTCCATTAGTTTTATTGATTGATTTGTTTGCTTGTTTTACATGCATGTCCTGTCGCAATAATTCATAATTTGGTGATCTCCCAAAACAGGGGGAAAACACGAGACTGCAAGAAATGATAACAATTAGGAGAGGGGGAAGCAGTGAGATGAAGGATTAAAAAATGGTGGACTAATGATGGAACAATTGGCTAACTGCATAGGGGGCATGGATATCAGCCCAGCTTTCTGGCGGGAAAGAAAAGATCGAATCAGTATGATCTCACTGTGAGGGAAGGTAGCTTAGAAACTTTTCAGGGAAAACCATCTTTTCAGCAAAACCGTTTCAGCACAATCATTTTCAAAAGCAGCAAAGCAAAAGGTTGTTGGAAAAGTTTCCTGAACCAAAAGGAGAGAGGAACATGGAGAAGAAGTCCAATGAAAAATCGAGGGATGAGTGGGCTGCAAATGTCAGAAGAAACCTGTGCGGAATAAGCCCTAGCAGGATGTGCCTTTTACTAATGATGACATCTATATATATAAAAAGCTAACAGTGTTTTTGTTGATGACAGTATACCTCAGTAACTGCTGGGCCAATTCCTCTGAAAATTCCCAGCCACTATAGTCAGCCAGGCGAGAGTGTTTTTAGATGTTCACATACCTGAAATTTCACACCTGGCCCAGGAAAAACGCCTTTTTCCTGGTGCTCCATGGTGAAGGACATGCAGCTGCCTGTGTGTAACTGTCACCCTTAGAATGTTCGTGCCGCTTAGAATGTTCACTCAGACGGCCAGATATGAGCAGTGAAAACAGTACATAGGCAGTAACTCGAGTGGAAGTGAAACACATACACACACATACACACGAGGGAGAGGGAAGGGAGGGAGAGGGGGGTGGCATGCAAGGGAAGAGAGGCAGGGAGGGAAGAGAGTGAGGGGCGACATGCAAGGGACGGGAGGGAGGGGCCAGGCACCCTAGATTCCCTGAATACTGCGGTTACAGTTAAGAAAACCTGGCACGCATTACTCAGGAGTAAGCTCGGTACAGCAACTGTGACATACTTTGAATGGCTGCGTCACGCCCCTCAGAGAGTTTCCTCAGAAGTGACACCCATTGCCACCAACCAAAATTACTCCCAGGTAAAGGATCATGACCAGCCAGCCTAGATGTGTGGGAGGGGTACCTTTCCATTCCCCCCCCCCCAGAAATGCGGGCACACACATCACTGACATCGCACAGTATCAGGCTGCGTGTTTGCTTGAGCACGTACTGCTGGCCTCTGCAATTGATTTGCTGCTACTGTTCCTTTTCCATTTCACCACAATAAGCCACAGCAATGCGTGGCTGGGCCCCGCTAGTTTCTTATATAATCCCTTATTCAGAAAACAAACGCAGGCCCAGGTGAAAATGTGACTGTGAATTGCTGTTCTCCTTATTCCAACAAGGGACCAGAGGGATATCAGCAGGTAAACTTTGCTACAGTTATTGAAGCAGACGGGCAGAAGATCTTAAAACGGTGATAAGAACTTAAAATGGTCAATGGGGGGAAAATCAATGGAGCACTTTAAATTTGCAGCGGAGTCTGAAGGAAGGGGGAAAAAAATAAGTGTCTCCACATGAAGGGAGAAGCTAAAATTAGATTGCTTATTATGCCTTCTTAGTCTGGGCAATTTGTTTCCTGGGGACGCACAGCTGGCCATGATTCTATCTGCATTTGCCTGTCAGTCAGAACTATCCAGAATATGGCCCAATCATGTTGAACTTTCTTGTCCGTTTGGAAATGAATGTGGGAAGATTTGGTGGGGAAGTTGTGCCTTTGCAGTTCTGGTATTCTCGTAGCTCTGTAGGGAATGGCACTGTTCCAGCAAGCTGTGATCCTAGGATGGTCCCAACCCAGCATGGGGGAGACTGACCAACAACTAGCAGGCCTGATGTTCCGCAGTGGGCTCCAACAGGGTGGGATGGGGAGAAGCATACATTGCAGCTCTTGCGAGAGGAGGAGGAGGAGGAGGAGGAGCAGAAGAAGAAGAGGAGGAGGAGGAAGAGGAAGAGTAGGAGTTTGGACTCTTCCTCCATGGAGGAAACATTTACTCCATGGAGTTGTGTAACCCCCATGCTCAGAATGGGTTGACCCAGAAAGGGGTGGAGACCCAAAGCAGGAGGAGGCTGCAGAGCTCATGTGGTTTGGAGGAGACAAGGCTACCAGACTGGGACCTTGATTTGTAGAAGCCCTTAACACCTTGTTAAGGTAACTGCAATGTTGTTGGGAACTACTGGGAAGGTGGCAGTTTATTTTTGCTATGTTGTAAATGTTGGAGTTTATTGTTTCAGGGTTTCTTGTTGTGGTTGTAATGGGTGAGAGTTCTCCTGGAAACCTTCATCATGTTGAATCCTGTTCACCAAGCCCTTGGGAGTCTTCAGGAGCCAACCCACTGGCAAAGAAGAAATGGACTTGGCATTACAAGACTGTAACTAGAAGGACTTGAAATGAAACCTGAACAGGACCTTGAAGTGTGATGTTAAATGTTGATGTTTGATGTTATATGTTAAGAAAGTAAACCATTTTGTTTTTAAAATTTGTTGTTGCAAACTCATTCCAAGTACTGCCCCACAGAATCCACAGATAGAGGTTACAGTTGCATATTGTTTTTTCCCCTTATGTCCTGAAAACGATTTAATTTCCAGTTGCAAAACATTTCAAATTAATTTCCTTTGAAAACAATCCTTTGGTGGAAACGTTTTCAAAACGTCTTCAGTTGTTGTGTGATCGACTTACAATGTTTTCCATCTGCCATACCCAAACTTTTTCCTCAGTGCCATTTTCTAAGCTCACTCTGTTCCCCCTCGCTTGTTTACTTCAATAATTTCCTCTGTATTTTCACTTTTGGGGAGGGTCAAATTTCTGAAGGATTGGTTATACGAGCTATGAGAATTGCAGCAAGAAGCACTGAAGAATTGATTCACCACATAACTTTTAAAAGGGGAGAAAAACACCTAATGCTGGCCATGAATTGTTTTGAGGGTGTGAGTGCAGACTAATTGTAATCTATCTATATAAAAATCTATCAGTTCGTTTTTCTGCTGACAGGTAATCTCCCAAACTACTGGACCGATTGCTTTGAAATTTTCACACAACGTCACATTCACGTGCGGCCAGGTTTTCATACTGTTTCCACACCTCCTGTTGTGTACATGTCACAACTGTGTCAGTTATTGTGTACATGCTACACCTGTAACAATGGGAACCACAGTTCTGTTCCGCAACAGCGCCATCTGCTGGCCATCAAAGCAACACCCTCTGATACAAGGGTGTTGAAAACCACTGCCTTATGGAGTGAAAGGGATGCGGCCCACCCACCCTAGCGGTGAAAGGGGAAGGTGAGGGAGGGTCCAGGGGTTTGCTGGACCAAATGCTCTGACATTTGAATGCAACATAGCTCATGCCTCCCAGTGTGTTTTACGCTAGATCATAGGTGTCAAACTCGCGGTCCTCCAGATGTTATGGACTACAGTTCCCATCATCCCCTGTCAGCATCATGCTGGCAGGGGATGTTGGGAGCTGTAGTCCACAACATCTGGAGGACTGTGAGTTTGACACCTGTGCGCTAGATAATTCACCTGCAAGGGAAGGGAGTGAAAGGGACAGGACCAGCCCACCTGGACATGGCCAACCCACCCTAGCAGAGGAAGGGGAATGTTAGGGAGGGACCTGCAGGGTTGCCATGCAAGGGAACGGGAGAGAGGGAGGGAAGCGAGGGGACCTTTGCCTCTCCCCTCCCTTGCAATCATTGTGCAATGACACATGTTCGAACTGTTCGCTTCCCCTTTTCTTCCTTTTCCACTTCACCAGACTCAGCCACAGCAACGCATGGCCGGGCATGCTAGTGTTTTACAAATATTTTGCAGAAAGTGCAATAGTCTTGTTACTATCCCTATTACTCCTCGTTACTATTAAACTGCCTTACAAACATTTTGAACTTTCCCCCTACGGCTTTGCCTTAGAAATAAAGACTGGCCTATATTTAATCAACAGGGCGATGATCAAGGCTTTAAATAGAGGAAGAACAACATCTGTTAAGAATTGCCTGTTACAGATATCCCAATTGATCTTTTCCAGTTAAAAATAGCTTCCCCGCGAAATAGCTGTTCAGAAAAAGAGGGCACGGGGGTTTACGGCACTCAATTTGAAATGACAGGTATAATGCCTCCGTTTATATTAACCCAATTTGAAATAATAGTGCCGCAGAAATGGTATGAGAGGGATTCTTAACCCACGGTTCATTTCAATTATAATCCACAGCATATTTGTAGCTGATCACGGCTTCTGAAATGCTGCCAAGCGGGAGTCTTTCTGGTGTGGAGGGAACTCGTGCAATACCACTAGCTCTGCATGCACAGAAATCACAGGGAGGTCAAACATTCCCGAGTATTGCCCCCTCGTTTCACCCATATATCATTTTCTCAATGAAAGGACTTGGTTCACTGTCTGGTGAAGATTCTCCAGATTAGAGTCCACTGCTCCTAACCACTACACCACGCTAGCTCCCCGAGAAGTCCCAAAGCAGCATACAAATGCTAGCCTTTCTTTCCCCGCAACAACTCTGAGAGAACAGTAACTGGCCCAAGGTCACACAGCAGGCTTCATGTATACGAGTGGGGAAACAAATCCAGCTCACCAGATATGAGTCCACCGCTCATGTGGATGAGTGGGGAATCAAACCCGATTCTCCAGATTAGATTCCACAGCTCTTAACCACTACACCACACTGGCTCACTATTGTGCCATGGAATTCATTGGCCAAAGTGGCCATTTTCTCCGGGTGAACTGACCCTTTATTGCCTGGAGATCAGTGGAAATTCCAGGTGATCTCCAGCCATGACCTTGAGGTTGGCAATGAGGGCTCCAACGGACTTGCCAGGTTGCCCCCTATAATAGGCATCCTCCTGTCCTCCCCTACCCACTCAGTGGAGCTGCAGGTACCAAAAGGAGGAGGGGAATAGCATCACACAATTCTGCTTTCCCCAGATTCCAGCCCCCAAATACTCCCTCTCCCCAAATGCTTCTAACTGGCAACCCTGGGTTCCAAACAGGACATCTCTGATCCTTTAAACTGCGTAGGTGTCAAACTCGCAGCCCTTCAGATGTTCTGGACTACAGTCCCCATCATCCCCTGCCAGCAACATCTGGAGGGCCGTGAGTTTGACACCTGTGCTTTAAAGCCAGAAAAGAAGGAGCTTGCAAGACGCATTTCCCCTTTTCCATTTGGAATGGGAGTCATGTTGACAGCGGAGTCAGAAGTGATTTTATTCCATTTTTGATCTTGTTTTTAAATAAAGATGGGACTATGTTTTATTTCTGTATAAGTTAGCTAGGAACAAACTGTATTAGGTAGAAAGTAGGAATTGTAGCTATCTTTTGTATTTGTGTCTGCATGGAACCTCCTTGGCTCAAGGCATGAATCCACCCCTGCTCCTCCTGGGCATGTCCCTTTCATTTGTAAAAACCCTGGATGGACACTGACAAAAGGGACCCCGGAAGAAGCGCCTCCAACTGCCTTAATCCCACCAGCAGGCAGATAAGGGTGCCGCCGTCGTTAGGTTTCGTTTCCCAAGCAACCAAAGGACTCTTTTGTGTTTTTCCCACCTGTACCTACGTCATCGCCTCACCCGACTCCGGCCGCGAAATTCAAGAAGGGACTGCCCACCGGACTCTAATTGGTCCCTATGTATTTGTAGCTGTGTGACTGGTTACTATGTATTTTGTGAATGAATGGTTGTAGGCTGTCCTGTATTCCCCCGGACTCCCGGATGGGAGAAAGTGCATATAAGCTGTTGTAAAGCTGCTAGGCAGCTGCAGTTGCCGTGGTGCGGAGGTGCTGACACGTAGGTCAGCATCTCAATAAAACCTTTTATTATTTCACTATACTCGCTGTGTTGGGTCCCGTTTCTGTTCCCCTGCGCTGCCGAGAGCTGGTTGGTCTGGAGCAGTGTTTCCCAACCTTTTCGACGTCGCAGTACCCTTGACCTTGCTCTTCATATCTCAAGGTATCCTTGAGGTTCATTTGAATTTTTTTTTGCATTTTTAAGGGTTTTTTCCTTTTTTGGCCTGTAGGTGGGGGGAGTGGCAAGCAGGGTGAGGGGAGGGAAAGCAGCACTGACAGCCGCATTGTTTGTTTGCCTAAATTAGGCATGGATTTGGGGGGATTTAAAGGGAAAGCTCCCTTTAAATCTACCCCCCCCCCAATCCACACCGCATTTAGGCAAATAAAACAATGCTGTTTTAAATGTTGTTTAAAGGAAGCCCATGAGGTTTCCAAACCCCCCTCCTCTTCAAAATCCATTTGATTCCGGTGAGGGGGCAGGCAGTAGCATTGTCAGGGTACCCCTGGGATGTGCTCAGGGTACCCCAGGGTACCATGGAACCCTGGTTGAGAATCACTGGTCTGGAGCTATTAAAAGTTACCAGGCAGCATGGTAACAATGTTGTCTTGAACATGTTACTGAATTTGAAATTAACCATGGCCATGCATGATCACAATGCACAAGACTTTAACTAATTTTGTGGTTTTTCTCAATGAAACCGTCCAGGTAACTCAAATAGATTTGGGCTTCTTTTGCATGTCACTGGGGCTATGATGCCAGCCTCCAGGTGGGACCTGGGAATCCCCTGGAATTACAACTCTTTTCCAGACTACAGACATCAGTTCCCCTGGAGAAAATGGATGCTTTGGCTGGTGGGCGGGCTCTACGTCATTGTGACCCAATGAGATCCCTGTCCTTCTAATCTCCAGGAGTTCCCAATTTAGACCTGGAACTCACCCCCCCCCCCAATCCCCTGCCAGTGGCTAGGGAGGACCAACCCAATCCAATCCAAAAACCTTTATTAGGCATAAACCAGAAGTACCCTGCATTCCAAGTACAAAAACAGGATCATTGTTATATATCTTGTAGAACATGGATTAAAAATGTAGCAACTGCTTCAGAAATTTCTACACTAGGGCTGTTCAATAGCTTAGACATTTTTAGTTTGTCTGAGAGAAACATAAATTCTAGAGGTAGTAAAGCTCCCAGATCGGTTCTAATATCTTATACCTCGAACAGTAAAGCAGGATATGAGGGATTGAGTCCATAGCGTTGGGACAGTACCGACAACAACGCTCACTTTGTGGGATATTAAGGAAACGACCTTGAAGATAGACAGAGGGGAATGAGTTGCACCTTGCTCTTGTCATGACCCATCTGCACTTATAATTAACAAGCTGCTCTAAATATACAGCAGGGCTAGATTTGGGGGGGGGGGGTGATCCCAAAGTATAGAGGGGAACAGGATCTTTGTGCAGCACTCAGGAGAGATTGGTATTCCTGGTCAGAGGACCAAGCAACCATATGTGGGGCTGCTAACTCTTCCTTCTCCTGCAGAGCAACACCTCACAGTGATGCACAACATATACAGAAGGAAAAAGCATCATACAGTTGACAGATCTGCTCATGACCATTCTCTGCACCTACAGGGCAATTCTCAAGCAGCAGCTGGTGGGGGGGGATCACGTGCGGGGAAAAGGGAGCCAATTTGGAACTCTTGATCAAAGCAGTTCTTGTTTTTCAGGGTTCACAGATGACACTCAGAATTGGCCATATGGGCAAGTAATTAGCTCCCAAATTATGCCATAAATTGTTCCAGTTCACCATATTATTCATATGTTGAGACTGCTAATGGGCTGAACTCCTTGAATGCCACTCTGGGTTGTTTTGATAGATTCTGGAACCAATTTCTTTTAGAACCTGCCAGGCAGAAGGAAAGCTTTCATATGGACATTAATTTCTCTATTGCACTCCATACGTGTGGATCCTCAGCTGATTCAACATCAGAGAAAAAGCATCTGATACCACTTCCCCTCCCTTTGTAATATCGCCGAAGCTCAGACAGCACAGACAAGCACGATCCAATAAATATTGATAGACGTTATTACTTTGCAATTGGAAGTGACAACAACCTTTGCCTTTCAATTAATTAAATACTTTAGGCCTAAGGGCGAATAGTTAGCCTGGAGGTTTTGGATTACATGGCGGATCTTAATTACAAATCCCAGTGGCATTTGTTTTAATTTGTAAGATGAGACCCTTATTTGCAGTATTTTTCCCTGTCATGGTTTAAACAATTACAGCACAGTTGATAAAGTTTTGTTTTATGCTGTAATTAAGGACAGTAACATTTTGCAGGGCCCCAATAGATGCCACCCTCCAGGCGAGATCTGGGGTTTCCGGCCTCCAGAAATCCAGCCTCCAGAAATCAGTTCCCCTTGTAGAGTGGACTCCATAGCATTGTCCTCCACAGAGGTCCCTGTTCCCCCCAAGTTCCACTCTCAGATTTCGAGGAGTTTCCCAGCATGGAGTTGGCAACCCAACCCCCAACCCCACTGGTAGCCAATGGGGATTTGGAAATCTTAAGAGCAACCAATTAAATATTTTTCCTTCCTTCCTTCCCTTTCTGGTGGATTCTGCACAGCCAGTTACATTAAGGTGACCAGATTTTCACCTTTTTAAAGCAGGACACCATGCGCGCGCACGCGCATGCATGCACACAGCTGCAGGAGCACACTGCCTTCTGGGGCGCTCCCCTGTTTCCTGGGAAAAGGGGAGCGCCCCAGAAGGCAGTGTGGCAGCCTTCCAAAAATCGGGACATTTAAAAAACCCCACGGGACACGGGACAAATCAGTCAAAAGCGGGACTGTCCCGCCAAAAGCGGGACGTCTGGTCACACTAAGTTACATAGGTATAGATTTTTTATGGGGTGGGTTCAGTGACTGAGGGCTTTCCGGCTGTTCCATTCCATGCATTGTTTCAAGCAAGCTGGACATGTAATAGGAGGGGTTTGAACCTCAGAAAACTCCCCCCCCCCCCTTACCTACGTCTCTGTGCATGGCACAATTATAACATCTTCAGGACATTATAAATATCATTTTGGGGGAAGAACTTCCTCAAAATGACCTGCGCCCATTGAATTCCTCTCAACCCGAATTTTTCAAAAATCTCTAAACAATATTTTTGCAAAATCCCAGGTTGAAGGCACTCCCACGTGAATACAACAGGCAGGAGATGCTTCATTCTTCCCCTCTACCAGCTGATTCCTCTCCCTTCCCCCTGTCCCCCCTTTTACTTTTGTGTCTACCGCTGTCTGCCAGGTTGGGAAGATTCTGCCTGCCCACCATTGTACAAGCCCCCAAGCATGTTTTCTCTCCATGGCAGCGGGTATGACTGCCATTGCACTCATAAGTCTATAACAGGGGTCTGCAACCTGTGGCTCTCCAGATGTTCATGGACTACAAATCCCATCAGCCCCTGCCAGCATGGCCTACTACCTCCGCTTGTGTTGAGCCATATATATACATTCCAATTGGCCATGCTGGCAGGGGCTGATGGGAATTGTAGTCCATGAACATCTGGAGAGGTGCAGGTTGCAGACCCTTGGTCTATAGCAGGGGTAGGGAACCTGCGGCTCTCCAGATGTTCAGGAACTACAATTCCCATCAGCCTCTGTCAGCATGGCCAATTGGCCATGCTGGTAGAACTGATAGAGGTGCTGGATTCTGAACATCTGGGCGGTCCTGGTCTATAGCAACACATTCCTTCTGGCCTGGTCTTTGCAAGACAGTTCCTTTCTCTCTCTCTTTTTAAAAATGCTGTGTTGAACTTGCGAAGCTACATAGGTACAAGCCAATCGGAGTGTGGAAAAACTGGCATGGTGGTGACTCATTCGTTTCTGTATGCCTTTGCAGCTACTTATGCATTGAAAAAGTTTTAACAAGAGAAGCATTTCCATGCAAAGGTGTGAAAGCAAACCGGCTCATTTCCATGGGTTCACATCGCTTCCTGAAATGCACGCACGGCACGCCTGCTAATGGAAAAAGGACAACAGGCTCATCTTTAACGACTGCGACTCATTATAAACATGCTGTGCGGAACCCACCTCTCTCTCTTAAAATCTGACTTGGATAACACATCAAAGAACAGAGGGGCAAGAAGCACAAGTGGAAGGCTCTCTTGACATTAAAGGTGGAGATTTCTCTCTCATGTTTTTCACCCCACATCTTTGCAATCCTCTTTGGAGGCAATGGGGCTGAGACCTGCCCAGCCACTGTTCATTTTCCCCATCCCCTCAGGAATGGGCTGCCCATGAGGTAAGGAAGACTGTAGATATAGGAAGGAACAAACTCTCTGAGAAGTTCACTAATGGTATTTCAGCTAATTTCTGTCATTCCTGAATGTTTGGCATTGATCAAGTGTCCTTACTGAGAAGCCAGAAATCCAGCGAACACGCACAATTGAATTCATAATTGTGGGATTTGCATCCAAGGTTATAATCCGTGTGGGTTTGAAAAACATAAGTGCTCTGTAATTCTTTGAAAAGATATACCCATTAGTCAAAAGAAAGCAGCGGAGGCCGGGATCCTGAGCATTTGTACTGGCTCTCTTCTTTTTGTGAGATAACAAGCATAGTCGGTAATAATGAACTTGTTCTTTTCTTTTCAATAGCCCCATGAGCCATTCTGCAATCAAACACAATGCAAGAACGGCTGATAGCCTCACTACCTGTGATTGGCGCCACCTCACGGCAGCCATTTTGGGGTCATGCTCAGCACCTGCGTCAGAATTACAAACGTGCCAGGAGCTCAAAACGGTTGGGGACTCTTGGGTTAGACCAATTTGTCTGCTGTCACTGTCTGTTGTGCACAGCACAAACAAAATGTCTTGCGTTGTCGAAGGCTTTCACGGCCAGATTGAACTGGTTGTGGTGGGTTTTTCCGGGTAGCGTGGCTGTGGTCTGGTGAATCTTGTTCCTAACGTTTTGCCTGCATCTGTGGCTGGCATCTTCAGAGGTGTATCACAGAGAGAAGTCTGTTACTAGAACAGCTGATAAGCTGGTATCAGAAGTCGATGACAACTTAACCGTTGCACCAAATACGCTAAACTATTGTCCACAGATTTACTGCGCTCTCCACAACTTCCTTTCCCCTTCTCAATGGACAGTTCCTTCCTCTGCAATTCTCAAACAATCAATCCTTATTTGGTAGCCATAGGCCATTCAAATTAAGGCAATAGCAAGTCAAAAATTAAAACACATATTATCTAAAACTAGAGTTTATAAACATACTAAAAACCAGAACCTTAAAGGCTAAAATATATGAAAAATTTTGCTGATTATAACTTAGCATTCGTGCAAAAACCTTTCTGCAATCTAATTTTGGTTGAGAGACACATAAAAGTAGCTACCTTGTGGGTGACTTCCTCAAAGACATCAGCTATTGAAAACACACTTTATTTCTCCTCAGTTCCTGACAATTTTCCTAGAATATTTTTAAGATATAAATTCCAAATATGGGAGTTTATGGGACAATACAAAATATAATGCATTACATCTTCCATCTGATCCAACCCACAATCACAAATGCGCTGTTCTTTTGAAGTCTTGTTATATCTTCCAAAAAGATAGTTTGACAGGAAGGATTGGAATCATAGGCTTGAAAAGCCTTTTCTAAATTTGGTTTGTTAAATTTGTAAGATACTTGGCCTGGTTATTCTGTTTCTTAATTTTTAAGAACCAAGGATCCTCTGCAATTCCCTCTTTAATTCTCTATCCTCGCCTTGCGTTAACTGTTACTCCATCTTTACTGTGTTCACTGAACACAGATTTGGATCACTATCTTTCAAGCAACGATAGGAATAATTCACTTCCCTGGAGATTGCATCTTCCGTGTTAATTTGTTGAGTAGCTGAGGTTGCCAGAGATGTGGAAAATTGACATAGCAGGAGACCTTTCAGCTTCAAAGGAAAAATGCCTCTTAAGTGCTCTTTAGTGCATCAAAGAGTCAGACCACACCTGTCCCATCACTTTATAGTTGACTGGAAAGCATTCCGACTCAGGCTGATGTGCGTATTACCTGAAGGTGCAAGAACAGACTGGGTCATTTTCTCAGGGCTCGGCAATACTAACAGGAGAATAAGCGATACTTACCGTGTTTCCCCGAAAATAAGACAGTGTCTTATATTAATTTTTGCTCCCAAAGATGCACCATGACTTATTTTCAGGGGATGTCTTATTTTTCTGTGTTCTGTTCGTCGGGCATGCTTCCAAACAAAAACTTTGCTACGTCTTACTTTCGGGGGATGCCTTATATTTTGCACTTCAGCAAAACCTCTACTACGTCTTATTTTCAGGGGATGTCTCATTTTTCTGTGTTCTCGTCTAAATTAGGGCATGCTTCCCAAACAAAAACTTTACTACTTCGATCTTACTTCGAAGGGGATGCCTTATATATTTTGCACTTCAGCAAAACCTCTACTACGTCTTAATTTCAGGGGATGTCTTATATTCGGGGAAACAGGGTAGAAAAAGTCCCTGTTATAATTTATATTGGCCCATGAATTGGCCCTTTAACCTACTGCATCTGTGTATGGTTCTCCAGTTGCACAGTGGCAGATAGGAAGGCGCTCCAAAGGGTGATCACTACTGCACAGAGGGATTTCTCATCGGGCTGCCCTCCCTCCCTCCTTGGAAGAACTCTATAATTCCCGAAGCCTAAAGAGAGGATCCCGTCCCATCCAGCACACACTCTCTCTTTAGAACTGTTACACATCCGGCCAGGAGGCTTGAGTACAGGTCTATCAAAGGAAACTAGGGACAAAGAGGCTTAGATACAGCTTCTACTCTAGGAGCTGTGGCTATGCTAAACTCAAACTTCGTGTTGATGTGTTTGGGAGGCTGTGTAGGGATGGGTGGAGGAAGGGGAAAGTGAGGATGGGGTATGAAGTCTGAAATGGGTGTGCATCGAGGAATGCTGCTGTAAATTTCGTTGTGCGTGCACAATGACAATAAATGCTTATGAGCAGCAGTGGCGTAGGAGGTTAAGAGCTCATGTATCTAATCTGGGAGGAACGGGTTTGATTCCAAAGCTCTGCCACCTGAGCTACATGGAGGCTTATCTGGGAATTCGAGATTAGCCTGTACACTCCCACACACGCCAGCTGGGTGACCTTGGGCTTGGATCCACAGCTTCTGGAGCCTTCCTCTCAGCCCCCCCACCTCACCTCACAGGGTGTTTGTTGTGAGGGGGGAAGGGCAAGGAGATTGTCAGCCCCTTTGAATCTCCTGCAGGAGAGAAAGGGGGGGATAAAAATCCAAACTCCTCCTCTTCTTCTTCTTCTTCTTCTTCTTCTTCTTCTTCTGCTTCTGCTTCTGCTTATGCTTCTGCTTCTGCTTATGCTTATGCTTATGCTTAAATGAATGCATATATTCTGCTCTGCATAACAGCCAAGCCATATAAGTGTGTGGATCTGTGCTCAATTACCCATCAGTGCTCTGGAACGCGATAGGACAGGAACTGTATCAGGGCAAGAAATCTTGTCCTGATGTGCTTCCTGTGTGTGGCACACCAAGAGAGGAGGCGCATCAAGGCAAAAAATCATGATCTGACGCACTTCCTGTTTGCGGCGCACTGAGAGAGATTCCATGCCCCAGTGCACTTCCTCTTACCCCACACGTGCTTCTCAGTTTCCCCAGGGAAAGCGATAGCACGTTTGGCATGACTTTTCACATCAGAGCAGGGTAAGGCCAGGGAACGCCAGAAGGGGTAAATTTATCCAGACAGGATGGGGTAATGTTTAAGAGCAGGTGGACGCTAATCTGGAGAACCAGGTCTGGTTCCCTGCTCCTCCACCTAAGTGGTGAAGTCTTACCTAGTGAATCAGATGTGTTTCCTCACTCAGGCTTTTTTTGCTGTGCGACCTTGGGCTCATCACAGTTCTCTCAGAACTCTCTCAATTCCACCTACCTCGCAAGGTGTCTATTCTGGGGAGAGGAAGGGAAAGGAGTTCGTAAGCCACCTTGAGCCTCCTGACAGGAGATCAATGTGGGATATGAATCCAAACTCTTCTTTTTCAAGTTCAACATACTTAGCTGGGTCGAGAGGAAGGGCCCACCAATGGGCAGGGGGAAATGAAAATACATTACCAGGATTCAGGTACATAAGCAGATCTAGCCAAAGTCAGGCTTGCCTGGAGACCTCCCACAATTACAACTGATTTCCAGACAACCAAGATCAGTTCCCCTGAAGAAAACTGCCTCTTTGAAAGGAGAACTCTATGGCTTTATACCCTGCTGAGGTCCCTCCTTCCCCAAACCTCACCCTCCTCAGGTTCCACCTCTAAAATTTCCAGATATTTCCCAATTCAGAGCTGACAACCTTACTGCAAGCCTGCTATCATATGGTATATTTATGTTACTGTAGAGTAATTCATTAGACAGTATTATGATAGGGTGACCATCCGTCCCAGCTTTACCCCAGCGGGACACTTCAGCAGCTTTGCCTTTTGGGACACTCTCACACTGCCTGCCTTTTGGGGTGTTGGCTCCCGGGCAGAAGACAGGGGAAAGCCCAGAAGGCACCCTGTGACGCAAGCGCAGTGGCTCTTCTGGGGTGCTTCCAGTGTCTCCTGCCGAGGAGGCGTCTTTATCGTTGCTTATGCCCACCCCGCTTTTCCATTCTGAAATTCTGGTCACCTTATATTATGAGATAGGATCATCTAGGATGGGTGAGGGAAATGCAATGTGTTTGTGCCAGGCCCAGAGAAAAGAAGCCTGGCCCCTGGCAAAAGAGATGTGGGAAGAGGCTGCCCTCCTCAACTCTACCTTTCCTCCTGTCTGCCCCCCCTCCCCTCTTCTTTGCTAACTGTACATTAGCTGTACATTATCTGAAAATGGAATGGGTGGGTAAGAGCAGGCCATAGCCAATAGACAGAGGTGTAGCTCTAAGGCAGGGGAAGGGAATCTGCGGCTCTCCAGATGTTCAGGAACTACAATTCCCATCAGCCTCTGTCAGCATGGCCAATTGGCCATGCTGGTAGAAGAGCTGATAAGAATGGTCCTAATGGTATCTGGAGAAACCTGAGAGTCACAGGATTCCCTACCCCCTGCCTCCTAAAAGGGAACCAGGGTGCGTGGCCTTACGGGCGTAATGTGAGAAGAGTTTTCCAGGAGGCGTGGTGGGGGGCATTCGAGGGTGGGCGGGGTGTTCTGGGGTGAGAGCGGGCGGGTGGAAAGGCAGCACGACCAGTGCACTCGTGTGATTTTCCCCCTTTCTATGCCTCTGCCAATAGGAATCAACAAAAATGATAGGGCGTACAGGGCACAGCCTCAATAATATCCCTGCTCTCTTTGTAGGGTCTACTCAAGATCAAGAACATAATCCTAAACAGATCTAGTCAGAATCCTTCTTGAGTCTATTCAGTAGGGCTTAATCCTAGGTTTTTAAGATTACACTGTTCAGTAGTTTAAGAAGTGCCGTTACAGTTCTAGGTTAACACTGTTCACATTAGCTATGCTTTAGGTTCATTCAAAGGTTTTATCATAGGGGGTTCATAGTACATAGTAATGTGTTTTTTTTACTGATATTATATATTGGCTGTACTCTGGGTTGAATTTTATGACAGGAGCAGCAGTGGCATAGGAGGTTAAGAGCTCGTGTTTCTAATCTGGATGAACCGGGTTTGATTCCCAGCTCTGCCACCTGAGCAGTGGAGGCTTATCTGGGGAATTCAGATTAGCCTGTACACTTCCACACATGCCAGCTGGGTGACCTTGGGGCCTAGAATCTGCAACTTCTCGGAGCTCCTCCCTCAGCTCCCACTCTACCTCACAGGGGTGTTTGTTGTGAGGGGGAAGGGCAAGGGGGATTTATCAGCCCCTTGGAGTCTCCTGCAGGAGAGAAAAGGGGGATATAAATCCAAACTCTTCTTTCTTCTTTCTTCATTGCGCTTTGACAGGCAAAGGGACCTACCACTTGAACAAAAGAAGAGGAATCTGGTGCTACGATGTTGCCAGACAATTAAGCACAGAGTATTCTTTCCCCCCTCTTTTTCCCAAAAAGTATCTACGAAGCATGGTCTTTAGAACCAAGGCACGCTCTTGCCACTTTTACACATTCATACTCCTGGCTGTTTGAAGACTGGAGGTTTTTTAAAGCAAGTTTCTGTAAGTGAGATGTTGCCAATTTCACTTCCTGGTGTGATCATGCAAATTCCCATGAGTGAAAAAATAATTATTTTCCTCCCCGATGAAGAACAAGAGGAGAAAAAAGGGGGTGAATTAACTTTAGGCACTGATAGCATATCCTGTGCCTGTTCCACTTCTCAATAAATAAATGGGAGTCACCTCTCACGAAAGCAATCAGGTAGAAATGCAAGAAACACGTGGGAGCCGTCCAGTAGCAATGGCATCTGATAAGCAGCTCTTCCCTCGGGACCTATGCTATTTAAAACACAGGCAGAGCAAGGGGCTGAATTGTTTTAATATCTCACGGTACACAACCGGCATTGTTCTTCAAGACCAGTTTAAAAAAAGAGATGGAAGCAAAATATCAGATACGGGACCTTTCTTTGGCACTTGAATTTTCTCTTTCCCTCTCATCCCCCCAATTTCTTTTTGCCTTCCCTTCGTTTCTTCTTTCCCAGTTCCTCTTTCCCTTCCCTGGATTGGGAATAGGCAGATTTTAGGAATTGGGGGGGGGGGCGGGGGTTGGGTTTCGCACACTTATTTGAAAGGAGGGTCCGATATGAATGTCTCTTCCTGTATCTACATTACTGCGAAGCCCAGAGATTTTATACTGGCAGGATGATTCAATTCCAGATGTCTAAATGACTGAGGTTTTAAGTTGAGACAGGTTGACTGCTGGATGGCTTTATTGATTATATTTATATTTCTGTGATGATGTTATTTGGTGCCCTGAACCCGGCTTGCCGGGGTAGGGCAGGGTGTAAATTTAAAATAAAGCATCCTACTGAAACTGATTGAAAGTTTCTCTAGATCGTGTGCTGCCGCTTTCCCTAGAAACAGTCTGAGTGAAAACCAAATGATTGGCAAAAAAAATGTATTATTTATACACAGCAGATTTTACACAGAGCTCATAAGTGGGTTAAAAGACTGATCTACACAGTTTAATTCCTAAACTGAGACATTCTCCTCCCTCTGTGCAGATAAAGCAGTCAAACGTAAAATTGTTCTTAGAAGTCAGTTATTCATGACAGAAAACACCCGTAAGTTATTATCATCAGGACGGAATTGGAAAAGTGCCAGTTTGATAAAAAGCAATGATCAATATGCAGATAAATCTGTCCAGACCGAAACTTTTCCTGCCATCTTTCAAAAAGATCGCTGCAATTGACGGACACACGTATCTGTCTGCTTTCAAGCCTTCCTTACAACTGGCATGCTATAATAATGCAATATTCTTGTGATGGAACGGTGCAAACAAACCCAGGATGTACAAGCCTGCCAGCTATGAAATAGTCAAGGTTGGCAAAAAGAAAAAAAAGGAAGGAAGTATGAACAGATTTTACACTCAAAAAATCTCGTGTACTTACACAGCCTCTTTTAGAAGACCAGACACTCTATCTACAAACAGCACAAACCAGAGCGACCACTTTACCTTCTGAAAAATCAATCAGTCCCAGCAAGTGCAGCAGCTTCAGAGACGCACATATAATCACAACAATACCCACTGTTTGCAGCCCCTCCGACTCCCACTCCAAAGTCAACATCCTTCGAGCCAGCAAATCATTCCAGGCATCGGTCAGACCACTGAACAAAAGGGAAGAGGTTTTTTACAGGTATGTGGCTTCCCTCCACACACACAAAAGTTGCCAGAGGACTGGGATGGGCGGAGGAAATCGACTGACCACACGAGTGGAAGAAAGTGTCAAGTGAAGTCCGTCTCCTGCATCTTGAGGTCTTTTTGACTCCAGCACCTCCACACAAAGTGCGGGGGTGAACCCCCCTCCACCAAACCCTTCAAAGGATCCAGCAAGTTCAGAGCCTGTTGGAGGGCGTCTGTTTCATTACTCAACTCTTTGCTGTGTCGGCTCAGAAAAAGCAAATCTCCCAAGGAAGCTGCTCTGGAGAGAACGCAGCAACCAGCCCAGCGTGATCGAGAGCCTGCAGACTCCTGCTCCACGAGTCAGCCTGAATGGAGAACAGCCCTGCTTGTGAGCATGCCAAATGCCAGAGGAGACACATTGCAGCAGATGTACGTGTTATTAGAATGTCTTACAAGCAGGATTTTAGCAAACATCGGTTCTAGGAGCAAACTGTTTCCTTTTCTGACACGAGGGGCCAAATTCCTGGGCCAGTGGAGTTGTCAGTCACTTTTTGTCTGCCACAAGCACATCACCAGACACCAGAGGTGGGATCCAGCAGGTTCTCACCAGTTCCCGAGAGTGGGTTACTAATTATTTGTGTGTGCCGAGAGGGGGTTACTAATTGGGTCTGCTTTTCCGTTAGAAATTCCATTAGGTCCAAAAATCATAAAGTCCTGTTTATGGAAAGGGTCATGCCCTTGTTCCAGCAGCAGTCAAAGTTTTTAATTCAAAAATAGAAGCTCAGTTGCTATATGGTGTTCCCATTTGGTTGAACGCAGTGGATGACTCTTTGAATATGGATTTCGAAATCAAAATTTACGCCATTAAAATCATGGGCCTTCAAATTGCATGTATGTTATGCGGCTCTCTGCTTAGAACTGGGCCAAAATTCATTTGGTCTACAGGGCTTGGTCAGAGAGCCTTTAAATTTTAGCTGCACTTGCATTATACACATAATGGGCACTCTCTGGTTCACCTAATACTATCAAAGATGCTTAGAGTAATTCGCATGGTTCAGCTGATAGAGAGAGAGAAGATCGAGTCAATTGGTGGTACCCTTGACTCCCCTCTCTTAACTTTAACTTGTTCAGAGTCAGAGATTATAGGTGTGGGAAACAAAGGTTGTTGGTGAGAGAATGGAACTGCTTTAACTCTGGCAGCTTTAGGAAGACTTGTTCACCTTTGCATCTGCTCCCGATCCTCTCCTTGCAACATACAACAGAATGGCTCTCCCATCTGTATCATCTGGACCAATCCGGATCAGAGAAGAGTTTTTTCACTTTCGCTTCGGGCTTCAATGGTTTTCCCTTCTGCCATACTCACGAGGTAGATATAACAAACCTAGAAAATGTGCAAAGAGGGTGTTATTGTTCATCAATGGTGCAAATCAATTAGAAACATTAACTCACCGAATTATTCCGTTGTCCTAAATGCGGGTAAGTATTAGGAGTCAAATACTCCAGGTTGCTTTCTATGATACCCTAGCGAGCTGGATGAACTAAGCAGACTATTGTTCTTATTAAATAATTCTGATGCTACATTCTGTGAAATGGCTGCGAACTTTCTGCTGGAAATATCCCACAAGCAACAGTATATATGAATCAACTTAATTTGTTATATGTTGCAAGTTTGTATTTTGATGCGATTTAGATGTGATTTTATACTTTTTATACTGTTTATGCCAAATAAAGGCTAAATAAATAAATATAAATAAAGTCCTGTTGTTTCCTATGTGGCTGGTTAGCGAAGGTAGAAAACGGGATCATTCTCCCTGTTGGGCTGTTTTAAAAACATGTTTTAGCAATATGGTAAAGTTCCTTGTTTCAGGAAAGTATCCTTCTTTTGATTTCTAGAAACAAAATTAAGTATTTGAAAGTATTAAGTATTTGACAGGCAGTCAATTTTCTGTTGGCAGCAGACGACAGGACTTGCTATAATGAGTTGAAATTATGGACAGAAAGATACCAGCTGGAAATTAGGAACTTTTTTTTACAGTAAGAGTTTTTTACAGTAACAGAGAAATTATTAATGCCCCGCCCCTGGAATGCCCAGCCACGCCCCCATCGTGCCCCTCCCAGCCCCATTGGCGCTACGCCACTGTTTGAATCCCACCACCATGGGAACCTGTTACTAAAATTTTTTGGATCCCACCACTGTCAGGCACGCAACATTATCCTCCATCACCATAAAACTATAAATACTATGACATAAGATTGGCACTCTAGGAAAAGCGAGTTCATTGACATGGGTATATTGCCAATGCCTACTGAAGGGTATGCAATTGATAATGAATACTTCTGTGACATAGACCTCAGGTTTGAATTAATGGGACTCTTGTGCCACATTGATAGCAGTCACCTCTGTAATGCTAGTTTGTATTCCTATGTCCTGTGTGCTGTTTTTAAGAACCTGGGGGAGAAATTGAGAGGCTGGGATTTTATCCTCAGAGTGGGGCAAGCGGTATCAAAGAATCCCCTTCCCTTGAACATAAGAACATAAGAAGGAACCTGCTGGATCAGACCAGAGTCCATCTAGTCCAGCACTCTGCTACTCGCAGTGGCCCACCAGGTGCCTTTGGGAGCTCACATGCAGGATGTGAAAGCAAGGGCCTTCTGCTGCTGCTGCTGCTGCTCCAGAGCACCTGGTCTGCTAAGGCATTTGCAACCTCAGATCAAGAAGGATCAAGATTGGTAGCCAGAGATCGACTTCTCCTCCATAAATCTGTCCAAGCCCCTTTTAAAGCTATCCAGGTTAGTGGCCATCACCACCACCTGTGGCAGCATATTCCAAACACCGATCACACATTGTGTGAAGAAGTGTTTCCTTTTATTAGTCCTTATTCTTCCCCCAGCATTTTCAACGAATGCCCCCTGGTTCTAGTATTGTGAGAAAGAGAGAAAAATTTCTCTCTGTCAACATTTTCTACCCCATGCATAATTTTATAGACTTCAATCATATCCCTCCTCAGACGTCCCCTCTCTCTCATTTTGCGGTTTACAAATGTAAACACACACATATAATTTTAGATTTTTCTGCAAACTAGTCTGCTCAGTGGTACAAATTTATGTATTCTCTGATTTGGTCAGGGTGAGATTTAGATTTATTGATAGTAATCATCCTCAACTGGATTGCCTTCTCTATGTAGCAAAATCCAGCTGCATGCAGCTGCTGGAGAGCAAAGGTGATGTGTGAATGCAGCCCAAGTTGCATCAGAAATAACTCTTCCACTGTTTAGTGTTAATGGATGTACTTTAGCTAGATCGGATCCTTTGAATCTCTGATTATTTCTCTTGCTAGTCCTCAGAGTTCTCATTTTTAGTACATCAGCTTTATTATGCACAGACAGTAGAAACTCAATACTTGGCCAAGGCTGAGAGAGTGACTGTGTGTTTGCATAATGGTACTATAAAAAGTTTTTCTGACAGACGGACACTTGATAGCCACAATTTACTGGCTTGGGGAATACAGTCCTTCATGAGCTAGTTAGTGTACGACATTCCCCTACCCAAAACCCTCTTCAAAAATGAGGAATAGCTGATGAATCACAAAACGTTGAAGTATTTAATTAGCTGCTTTTCCCGGGAAGTCGTCAGATTCTAGAAATGAACAATATTTTGAAGAGCGCACAAGAGAAATAGTCTAAACACAAGGGAGTCTGATCTTTCAGCCTTTGGCTTTCATTTGCATATTAATATTTATGCTTTTTAGAGCTGCTCTTTAAACATTTTGATCTAAGCTATCAGCTAAGGATCAGCTTTGTAATACTGGCCAGACTTTTATTTATTCTGTTCATAGGAGGGTGTGGCGTTCCCCCCCCCTCTCGCCCGAGCCCTTTGGGCGGTGTATCCTTCCCTCCTCCCTAACCCTGGGGGCTGGTCTCCCCAGACAATGACCTTCCCAATTGGCCCAAGGGCCAAGAAACCACAAAGCACTGGGTGTACAGGGCAGCCCTCGCCCACGCCACCCTCCTCCTAGTAGGTCTCCTTGCCTCCCTTCCCCTGTCTGGCTTGAGAGTTCACACCCTCCCTCCCTCTCTCCCCTGTGGCCTCACAGGGAGAGGTGTTTACAGCTTGTGTGAACGACTCCCACCCTGTTACTGCACAGGGTGGGGACCAGCTTGAACCGAGGTCTAGGTTCTCAAAGGAGGTCTGGGCTTCAGGGTCCTCTTCCCTCCTTCCCACCATTGAGCTGTCCCTTTCCCTTGTCTCTTGACACCACCACCCACATTTCCTGCTGCTGCGGCAGCTCCAGATTCACCCGTTCCCACTTCCTTATATACCTTCTGCCCTCTCATTCCTCTCCCTCGTCCCAGCTGCTTCTCCAGCCCATCTTCTCCAGTCGCCTCAGCTGTGGGCTTGCTGGGCCTAAGCCTCCTCTCTTCCCTGCCTTCCCCTTTGAACAGGGCCTCTGAGGCCTCTAAGGCCTTCACCCTCCCTGCAAGAGGCTCCTCTGCAGCCTTCCCATCTCCCGCAGTGCCAGCTGGTGCAGGACTAAGTGGGGTAAGTCCGGGTGCTGCAGCCGAGCCTGGACAGAGGGTGTCTTATTTGGCAGCAGAACTGCTGAGAACATCATGGGGCCCCAAAGATTCTGCTCTGGTCCTCCTCATTCCACCATTGATCCAATCCAAAAGCTTTCTGAAAGAGCAGCCGCGACTTACCGTGGCGGCCATTGCTGGTGGGGAAGGGACAGCCTCCGTCAGCTGCCTCCTTCCCAAAGCCTTGTGAGCTCCTCTGGGCTCGTGAGGCTTTGGCTAGCCTGCAGCGTGGGCCTGGCAAGCGTCAAGGCACCAAGCAGTGATGTGGGCACCCTGACGTCACCTGGGGGAGGTGGGGCCGGGTGACCTATTTAGGCCAGGGCCTGGCCTTCCCACCTCCCCATTTGCCAGAGCAAGCGCATTGGGCCACCAACATGATTAGCATCCCTCACCCCCATCCAGCTGTCCCTCCCAGCAGCCTGCTTAGCAAAAATCATGGTTATCAGTATGAGGGAAGTAATTTTTAAATGTATGTAGATACAGGCAAAAATTATCAGAGGAATTCACATCTATCTATCTATCTATCTATCTATCTATCTATCTATCTATCTATCTATCTATCTATCTATCTATCTATCTGTCTGTCTGTCTGTCTGTCTGTCTGTCTGTCTGTCTGTCTGTCTGTCTGTCTGTCTGTCTGTCTGTCTGTCTGTCTGTCTGTCTGTCTGTCTGTCTGTCTGTCTATCTATCTATCTATCTTCCTACCTACCTACCCACCCTACACACACAAACACACGTTTGCCCCCATCTTTCTATCACAAGATCTTCTGGTTGAAAAGGCTGCATTTTGAATGCCCCAACTCTTGACTATGCTTCCATTATTAACAATGCAGCATGACTAATATGCCCAAAAAATGAAATTGGTATGGCAATCGTTTTGGCCATCTTAAGCTAATTAATTTCAAATGGAATAGTGGATTCAGCTGCATATCCAAGAGTCAAATAAGGAATCAAAAGGAAGATTTTTTTTTTAGCCTGGAGTGATAATTTCTCAGACTACCAAACTATCCGTATTATCCTAACAGCCACATTATTCCAAACTTGATAGAGAAATCTTTATATATATATATGTAGCAAGAGGAAATTTCTCATTACTCTTCCTTCAACAGGACATGTTTTCATATTGGTTTGTCCAGGCAGGAGAGAAAGTAATTTCTTTTTTATAAATTAGTTTTCAATTGCATCAGCATTAATAATTTTTTAAAGGACAGCTGGAAGTTTGAATCAGTAATGTTGCATGTACAGAAAACACTCCTGTGGAGATGGAACACAGCTCTCCTCTGGCAAGTCATTTGTTTTTGGTCTCGAGAAGAAGCAGGAATCCAATTTATCGTTGAAGGCTTTCGCGGCTGGAATCTTCTGGCCACACAGCCCGGAAAACCCAATCCAATTCCTAATGGCTGTGAAGATTGAGGCCAATGAAAATCTCTCATTGTGTGTGAATTTGGGGGTAGCTAGTAGGATTTCGGTCTGTGTATTACCACCCAGCTCTGGCCAAAGGCAGACCCTGTGACCACAGTATGTGGGAATGAACAGAGATAAACATTATTTCCCAGATTCCTGGTTTTCTCTGGTTCATCCCAAGTCATCTGGTGTGATTATCATCCTTCAGGCAGAAATCAAAAGAGACTCAAAAGAAAGTGATAAAACTCTATAAATGAAGGAAACTACCAAAAGGACACTATCGTTTTTGATGCAGCAATCATGACTTATTGGCTGTATCTTGCCGTTGCAAACTCCAACTGACGTGAAGAAATCACTTCTAGAAGTCAGGTCAGTACGTTGGCGCTGGCCTCCCTCCGTAGCTTGTAAGCCCCCCTCCGGCTGGTTACCAAAGGGAGCTGGGAACCATCACATGGGGTGGGAACAAGAGCAGGGTATAAAACCCCATCTCTGACGCATGCGCATCACCTTGTTAGGTCTCGAACCTTGAACCAATCAACAAACTCTGGGTTGTTATTCAGTATTATTATTATTATTATTATTATTATTATTATTATTATTATTATTATTATTATTATTATTATTATTATTATTATTATTATTATTTATTAAACTTGCTATACCGCCCTATCCCCGGAGGGCTCAGGGCGGTGAACAACACAAAATCATACAAAAACACATAAAAAATCTTAAAACAGGTGGCTATCCATTCTAAAATGGGGGGGACCCACGAAACGCACATCCCTCCCTCTTCAAAAATGGAGGGGGGGTCCCAGTGATTTTAGGGGCCCCTACTAGCAAGGGGGGGGGGGCGGGGCATTATCGGCAGCTGGGATCTCCCAAAGGCCCGGTGGGAATAATTCGGTTTTACAAGGTCTCCCCATAAGCGGAACTCTCCAAGGTCCCGGGCAGGCCCGAATAGCTGATGGTAATGTGTTCTCACTGCAGGCCGGTGCCAGGGCTGTAAAGGCCCTGGCCCGTAAGTGGAGGCCAGCCGCATCATGGGAGGGCCAGGGATCTCCTAGTAGATTCACCCTCTGCTGACTACGCAGAGGGAGCTGAGCTGGAACATATGGGGTACTGCTGTCCCGGCAAGAGTCTGAGGGTCCCGGGGTCGCTGTGAAAGGGACCTTTTAAAGGTCAACAATTCCACACCTCTGAACATGGATTCTGGAATTCGATAGGGTAACCAATGCAGGCGGCGGTACAACGCACAGGGAGGAGATAAAGTGTTCTGAAAGGCTAGCACCCTGTGGAGCAACCGGGCCGCCGCATGTTGGACCAATTTCAGTTTCTGGATCAGGCGCAAGGGAAGGCCCATGTAGAGCGAGTTACAATAGTCCAGTCTGGAGGTGACCGTTGCATGGATCACAGTGGCTAGGTCAGTGTTGGAGAGAAAGTAGTGTTTATTGGAAGGCAACGAAGCACCCAGCTTGTAAAAAGCCAATTTTGGCAAACCTGGATTTTGCTATCCCATTTATTCAGAAATAATCCCCCCTCCCATTTCCCCAAAGAATGTGATAAAGATTTACTTCGGAGCCAAGGCGCCCCAAAGTTGGCAACAGATAGAGATAAAGTCACCTGGACTCCTACCCCCACACAGCAACAAACACATCCCGTTTGAGGGTGTCAGGGGTAAGCCTAGTTATCTACAAACATGTGAAACCATAAAGAAGAGATCAAAGGAAGAATGTCCCATTGCAGCAGGGGTAACATATAGCATATATCTTGTAGCGATTACATTGACAGGAGTGGATCTCAATCAACCAGACACAATCACCGCTCATATATTTTGTAACAATTACATTGAGCTAGAAATGCATCTTAATCAACTAGGTGCAATCCCTCACACACTGCACTCCACACAGCCATCTCATCGCAGTCAGGAAGAGTGCTTTCCCAAAGCTTTCAATTACTGTGGCCCTTTCCGCATGGGCACTGAGTGGGGGTGCGTCGGCATAAACAATGACGACGCACCCCCCTGGGACCGTTCGCACAGATGCCTTCCCCAACCGACTTACCTGCTCCTGCTGGCTCCCGTCATGCTGTGGAGGCCAGGGGAAGCGCCCCGTGGCCAGAGCAACAGCGCTAGAGATGGAGGCCAGGGGGCGTGTCCGCTGGCTTCCACAACATGACAGGAGCCAGCAGGAGCAGGTGAGCCGGCTGGGGGAGGAGGGAGAGAAACGCCACCTTCCACCCACTGCCGTTCGCATGGCAGCGGCTGGAAGGTGCCCCTTTTGAAAAAAAACTCGCTCGTGGAGCGAGGTTCAAAAGGGGCGTTTCCATGCCACGTTTTTGCCGTTCCCTGGGATGCTCTATTCCGCCCGTGCGGACAGAGCCTCGGAGAGGAGCAGCATACATGTTCAAGAACTGATCTAATGTTGAAATTAATCTGTATAGAGTGGAGCAGGGGGTTTATAGTTGTGCGATTTCACCAACCATGAATATTCACTCAAAGGCTATCAAAAGGTCTTATACAACCCTCCAAAAGTTACAAATATTATGATGTTTATAACAGAATCAGTGTTCACTAGTTTCATAAGTGTAAAAGAGAAAACAACAACAATAACGGACTGCAGTCAGCCAAGCAAACACAGGTCGATTCTGCACAGGGCAAATATAACGGGAGCAGGTTATTATATAACCTACTAGCATGCCCAGCCACGCATTGCTGTGGCTGAGTCTGGTGAAGTGGAAAGGAGGAAGGAAGAAAAGAAAGGGGAAATGCCAACGGTTTTGAACATAGCCAATCATTGGGTAGTAACAATGATTTGGGTGGCAGGGAGGGAGAGGCAAGGGGTCCCTCGCTCCCCTCCCTCTCTCATGTTCCCTTGCATGGCAACCCTGCAGGTCCCTCCCTAACGTTCCCCTTCCTCTGTTAGGGTGGATGGGCCATGTCCAGGTGGGCTGGTCCTGTCTCTTTCACTCCTCCGGGTGCAGGCCGAGATGACTATTCTAAGCGTAAAACACGCTTGGGAGGCATGAGCCTACGTTGCCAGGATTCAAATTTCAGAGCGTTTGGTCCAGCAAACCCCTGGACCCTCCCTCACATTCCTCTTCCTCCACTAGCGTGGGTGGGCCATGTGCAGATAGCCCGCCGCATCCCTTTCACTCCATAAGGCAGTGGTTTTCAAGGAAGGCATGGCTGGTTCCCTTGTATCAGAGGGTGTTGCTTTGATGGCCAGCAGATGGCGCTGTTGCGGAACAGAACTGTGGTTCCAACTGTCACAGGTATAGCATGTACACAATAACTGGCACAGTTGTGACATGTACACAACAGGAGGTGTGGAAACAGTATGGAAACCTGGCCGCACGTGAATGTGACGTTGTGTGAACATTTCAAAGCAATCGGTCCAGTAGTTTGGGAGATCACCTGTCAGCAGAAAAACGAACTGATAGATTTTTATATATATAGATTTGTGTGTGTGTGTGTGTTTGGGGGGGACTTAGTACAGCTCCCACCCCCCAAATGAGCCTCTGTGTGAAGGTGTGAAAGCAACCCGGATTGTTTCTGTGGGCTCCAATCTCTTCCTCAACGGCACACATGTGAATGGGAAAAAGGAAAATGGGTTCCTTTATAATTACTGCATTTGTTGTGTGGAATCAACCAAAGATGAAAGTAATGTGGAAAGAAGAAAGGGAACTTAGTCTTTGCATAGATACATGACAAAACATGCACCTCCTAGGTTTATTTTAAAAAATGTTTTGAAATGTTCTTATGCAGAGCTATTCCCACTGCATTTTTGTCTTGAAAATTCAAGGCTGGTTCAGCAAAACGAATAGGAACCCATTCAAACTCACCTCTGTAACTTAAAATAACAAAAGGATTTTTTAAAAAGAAGTCAACCAGAGAGAAGAATATGTTGCACAGTTTGTTTAGGGGCAAACTCTTACCAAGTTGTGTGTCAACCCTTTGGCTGTCTTTTGATTTCAGGATATTACTAAAATCCGGTTCTGTGGGAGAGTTGATTTGTACCTCACAATGCGCCAACACACAGACTTTGATGAAAAATAAATCATTCGTCGTTTTCGATCTCACACACCTTCCTATCTCTGCGGATTGTGATTTACAAGAAAAGTTTTGTGCTAAAGAAGAGGTCAGCAAAACTGTTTGGAACACTGGTAGAACAAATAAATATTGCATGTCTGATGTGTTCTCTCTCTTACTGTCTTCACAAATCTCACAACTTGAACTTCCGCACCTGGCTCTGTACTCTTGGTCTTTTCATTTCCAAACTTCTGTTTTAGACATATGTTATTTGTTCATTTAGGATTGCATTTAGGACATTTAAAAGCCCAAGAAACTTGACTGAGAACAGTGCACTTTGTGATGTTCATTCCTCCTGTATCATTTTATTTTCAGTGGGATGGGATTCCCAGAGTCTCTTGTTTGCTTTTATATTTGTTGCACTTTATGGATTATTTTATTGAGAGGGATGAATCAATTAATTAGTTGCAGTCAAACTTCCAGTTTGCATTTTATTCGTTATGGTGTTCAGCTCTTGATTTTACATTTTAATCTTATTACAGTGATAACAATAAAACATTAAGTAAAATGCATTCAGATTGTTGTGAATTGGCTTTGCATTTCATTTTGTTGTTGATTTTTGCTGTTAAATTAATGATTAGAAGAGGAAGAAGAATCAGAGCTTGTTTTATACTAAGGTGATCAGATTTTCACCTTTTTAAAGCGGGGCGCGCGCGCCCGAGCCCGCATCCACAGGAGCACACTGCCTTTTGGGGCACCCCCTCTTTCCCACCCTGTGACCAGATGGGAAACCGGGGAGCGCCTCAGAAGGCAGTGCGGCAGCCTGCCAAAAATCGGGAAATTTAAAAAACCCTGCGGGATGCGGGACAAATTGCTTAAAAGTGGGACTGTCCCGCCAAAAGCGGGACGTCTGGTCACACTATTCTATACCCTCTTTTCTCAAGCTTTAAGGTGTTCCAAAGAGGCTTACAATCACCTTCCCTTTCCCTCCCCACAACAGACACCTTATGAGAAAGGGCTAAGAGGATTCTGAGAGAACTATGACCAGCCTGAGGTTACCTGGCAAGCTTCATGTGGAGGAGCAGGCAAACAAACCCGGTTCACCCCATTAGAGTCCACTGCTGATGTGGAAGAGTGGGGAATCAAACCCGATTCTCCAGATTAGAGTTTGCTGCTCTTCACCACTAGGCCATGCTGGTTCTAGAATATGGCTAGCGATATGGGATGGGCCACTGGTTTCTTGCTGGCTCCCGACACGCTGTAAAACCCTCCAAAGCCAAATGGACCTTTAAAAGGCTTGGGTACTTTAAAAAAACCCAATGGTAATAATCATTTGGGTGAATAAAAAAGCTTCACCCAATTGGATTTTTCTCTCCATGGAACAAGCCGTCTTGAGAACGGAATCAAAAACAAACACTTTTCAGAGATTTTAATGGCTTCTGATCTAAGTCCTATTATGCATAGAATGCTTACCTCGAGGCTTTTAGCTGCCCAGTGGGGTATAGTGTGGTCTCCTCATGTTTTTTGTTTACACGCAAGGAGACATTTACTGCCTGTCGCGAGACTGCTTGCTGAAGTCTCAAGGGGCCTCTGCTTTTCCTTGTTTTCTAAACTCCACCCATGAACTCCCTCTTAAAGGCACAGATCTCATTGCACCCAGTAGTCGCAAGTAAACAACTTTGCTAAAGCCCTTTAAAATGCAGTTATATCGATATACCTGTGATTGCAGTTATATTGATATTTTAGCCCCTTTCCAAAAATAACCCCCCCCCCAAAGAAAGAGGCAAAGCAGTTCCCTGAACCACACTTTGCTGAAGAAGGGAAACAAGTCCTAGAACTGATATCTCTTCCCCTCCCACACACACACACACACACACAGACACACACAGAGACAATTCCTGCTTTTTATGCAATAAAAGACTGTTTATATTGATATATCAATAAAATAAATAACAAAAACTGAAGTAATAACAAATCTGAAAAGTGTGAAGGGGAGATGTGTGCCTGCAAGTGCGAGGAAGTGAGAAGGGCTGGTGGTGGGTGGAGGGAAGGTGTCCAGGGCAAAGCTGTGCTCACTGGCAAATCTCACCCACTCTGGTGGTGAAGAAAATTAAATTCATGCTTAAAGTAACGGTGCAGGGAAAATTGAAATGGAAAGCGAGGAAATACATCCATACAAGAAATCTTGCTGTGATGGACATTTGCCTCTGCTGCGCAGCATAATGGATCTAAGTGTCCCCTGCCCCTTGTTTGATTAACATTCACAATACCCAGAGGTGGGATCCAGCAGGTTCTCACAGGTTCCTGAGAGTAGGTTACTAATTATTTGTGTGTGCCGAGGAGTTACTAATTGGTGATTTTGCCATGTGATTTTTATTTATTTATTTATTTATTTATTTATTTCATTTTTAAACCACCCTCCCCCGAAGGGCTCAGGGCGGTGTACATCAACATAATAATACAAATATAAAACAATCTATAACAACTTTAAATTAATAGAATTTAAACAGTTTAAAATTTACAATTTACAGATGGCGACTTTTGCCTTAGTTACGCCCCTCCTCTCAGCAGTAGTGTGCAGAACTTGAAGCAGTCTAGCAGGAGATGCACCAGCGTGTGTGGCAGCCTGCGCCTGCGTTTATTCGTTTCCCGCCCAAGGACCGGCGCAGCAGCTGCATCCTTGCCACAGCCCCGCCCAGG
Source organism: Sphaerodactylus townsendi (assembly GCF_021028975.2). NCBI lineage: Eukaryota > Metazoa > Chordata > Lepidosauria > Squamata > Sphaerodactylidae > Sphaerodactylus > Sphaerodactylus townsendi. The sequence continues at coordinate 8,530,918 of NC_059434.1, forward strand.
AATGCCCGGCCATGCCCCTGTCGTGCCCTGTCCAGCCCCATTGGCGCTATGCCACAGTTTGAATTCCCCCACCATGGGAACCTGTTACTAAAATGTTTGGATCCCACTACCGACAATACCTTAATGTAGGGTTGAAAATTCTGGGTTGGGAAATTCCTGGCAATTTTGGGGCGGAGCCAGTGGTGGGATTCAAATAATTTAACAACTAGTTGTTTACAAGCACCATTTTAACAACCGGTTCTGCCGAAGTGGTGCGAACCGGCTGAATCCCACCACTGGGTGGAGCCTAGAGGGGTCAGGGGTCTCAGCAGGGATATGAAGCCTAGCCTTTCAAACAGCCGTTTCCTCTAGGGCAGGGGTCTGCAACGTGCGGCTCTCAGATGTTCATGGACTACAATTCCCATCAGCCCCTGTCAGCATGGCGAATTGGCCAATTGATTGGCCACCCCGGGCATAGAGGAATGACATCCTGGGATCTCTCATAGCAATACAAAAACACAATCGGGACCAGACAAAATACTTGCTCCAGCGGAGAGGCATTAGAGAGACATTTGCTAGTCAGGAACACAACGGAGGAGTGGTACAAATTGCCGCATCCCATTTGGAAGGCATACACAGGGAGCACAATGGAGAAAGTTATTGAAAAGGAGTTAAAACTTGAGCATTTAGGCTGCTGTGATAAAAGCATAAGAAGGGGGGGAAAGACGGATTAGCCTCCGATTGTGCCAATCAGGACAGATTATAGACTAGCTAGCTAGCTTTTAAATTGTTAGCATTTTACCTACTGTTTGTTTGCAGTTCTGAGCAATAGCACATGCCTGCCAGAAATGGGACCAACACCTTCAAAAATGACCCTGGGGAAAAAGTTACTGCGCACAATTTGCCAGCAACTTATCCTGTACAAGCTCCATTTTAATAGTTATCGGTTAAGCAATCTCCATTTCTTCAACCTTGCTTCTGCAGAATGTGCTGGTAAATTGTACCCATTTAATTTAATGCTCTGGTCTTAATATTTTTCACCATGCATCTGACAACAGGTAAACTTTAGGTAAACAGTGGCTGTTGGTAGTGTGATCCACTGAGGCCAGCCTGCTTCCATTATCAACTATGGAAGACAAAGGGCACTTTCGCACATGCCAAATAATGCATTTCCAATCCACTTTCAATGCACTTTGCAGCTGGATTTTATTGTGCGGAATAGCAAAATCCACTTGAAAGTGCATTATTTTGCACGTACAAAAGTGCTTTAAGAACCATGGGTACAGGTTACAGTGCCCCCCAGTGGGGCACTGTGATATCTATCTATCTATCTATCTATCTATCTATCTATCTATCTATCTATCTATCTATCTATCTATCTATCTGTCCGTCCGTCCGTCCGTCCGTCCGTCCGTCCGTCCGTCCGTCCGTCCGTCCGTCCGCCCGCCCGCCCGTCGCCCTGTCGCCCAGCCCTTCGCCACGCCCGCTTCGCCGCCCGCCATCACTACCAATCTATCTATCTATCTATCTATCTATCTATCTATCTATCTATCTATCTATCTATCTATCTATCTATCTATCTATCTATCTATCTATCTATCTATCTATCTATCTATCTAATTTGATCTGTACACCACTCTCCCCATAATGGCTCAGAGCAACTTACAGTAGTAGATAACATATGAAATATAATTTAGTAGACAATTAAAATGATTAAAACGATTAAAATGATTAAAACAGTGATAATAATTAAACTAAAATTAAGTAAAATCTTCATTTCAAATCAGAGTAAAAATAAGATGGGCAACAGATGCCCCATAAAGCAAACAGGGAATTAGAATTTGGGCCGGCAACAAGTGCAACTGTGAATAGACAATTACAATTTCGATCTCAGGCCCTTTCTGCACGGGCGGGCGAGAAGGGTGCACCGACATAGTTGCAGTTGGTGCCCCCCCGGGGCCGTTTGCACGCCATTCTACGAACGACCCCAGTGCCTTAGCAGCACAGGGGGCCACCTTCACACGGGGCCATCGCTTTTTCCCCGCCTTTACCTTTTCTTGGCTGCCACCGCTGTACAGAGGCCAGGGGAAATGCCCAGTGGTGGGATTCAGCAGGTTCGCACCACTTTGGCAGAACCAGTTGTTAAAATGGCGCTTGTAAACAACCAGTTGTTAAATTCTTTGACTCCCACCACCGGAACCGGTTGTTAAATTATTTGAATCCCACCCCAAGGCCATGGCAACACCTCCAGGGATGGAGGCCAGGAGGCATAGCCCCTAACCTCTGTACAGCGATGGCAGCCGAGAGGAGGTAAGAGCGGGGGGAAAGCGGCGCAGGGAAAAGCACCGCCTTCCACCCGGTGCCGTTCGCTCGGCACCAGGTGGAAGACACTGCTTTCCAAAAAACTCACTCATTGAGTTTTGAAAGCAGCATTTTCCTGCTGTTTGGGAGGGGTGAGCGCGGCGCTGCTGTGCTACAGCAGCGGCAGCTGTGTGAACAGCATCCCAGGGACTGTGTTTTTACCATCCCTAGGGCACTGTTTTCTGCCCATGCAGAGACAGCCTCAGTTTCCAGTTTTTCAGGCCTCAACCAAAAGCCTGGCAGAACAGCTCTGCATTACAGGCCCTGCGGAATTGCATCAATTGCTGGGGGTGATTTGTGAGAGATTTACATGCTTAAAACCCACTTACACTTGCTTGGAGTTAACCTGTTTCTCAGGTTAACAACTGACTCATAGGGTTGGTGTGAGGACAAAGTTAGGAAAGAGAGTTGGTGGGGAGAGAGCCATGTACGTTTTGCTGGGGGTGGAGGGTGATTTGTGAGAGATGATGGTGACATTTGTTTGGTAAATGTTTTGCTGGAGGTGATTTGTGAGAGATTTACATCCTTAATACCCACTTGCACTGTTTTGGAGCAGTTTCTCAGCCTACATCATAAGGTTTCTCAACCTATCTCATAGGTTGAGAAACCTTATGACGTAGACTGAGAAACTGCTCCAAAACAGTGCAAGTGGGTATTATAGGGTTGGTGGGAGGACAAAATTAGGAAAGAGAGTTGGTGGGGAGAGAGCCATGTATGTTTTGCTGGGGGTGGGAGGTGTTTTGTGAGCTGGTGCAAAAAATCATTGTTTGGTTGTGGTGGGGGAGGGTCGCCACCCATACCGGGGGGGAGACAAACTCAGGTTTTGTCCCCAGGCTCCAGTTTGCCTAGATACGCCTCTGCAATATCCCACAGGTTGCTACCCACTTTATCCTCACTGGCCTTTATTAGCCTAGGCCAGTGATGGTGAACCTTTTCGAGACCGAGTGCCCAAATTGCAACTCAAACCCCACTTATTTATCGGAAACTGCCAACATGGCAATTTAACCTGAATACTGAGGTTTTAGTTTAGAAAAAAACGGTTGGCTCCGAGACGCGTGTTACTCAGGAGTAAGCTTGGTGAAGCAACTGTGCAACCCTTTGAATGGGTGTATTATGACCCTAGGAGGGTTTACTCAGAAGCAAGCCCCATTGCGAGCAACCGAGCTTACTCCCAGGTAAAGGATTGCGCTTTAGTTCTTCCCATGAAAATCAGTGGGATTTAACAGCACTTAACAGGGTTACCTACACTGCTTTTCCAAAACTAGGTCTTAGGTTTAATGCTAATAATCTCCCTGAAATAATTAAACTATTATCACACTGGGGGTCTGGCGGGGGAAGGAGGAGGGGTGTGGGGGGAGAGGGAAGTAAAACTTTCACTTTCCAAAACCCAATAACCCCCCACCACAAAATAGAAGTAAAAAGGCAGTCAAGGAAGGCAATCCTAAGCAAGAATGCTGTGCGAGGGGTGGGATAACTTCAGGAAAGCAAAATTGGTGGAGTAGCCATCTGATGTGTGGTTTTTTCTTCACATGTCATCACAGCACTTGACTTCTCACAAAAATGCAACAGGAGCAGAAAAATAAAAGCAGTTCTAGCAAAGACCTTGGTGTGCTTTTTAAAAAATCCTAAATGCATCTCGGTTCCTCCACCCTAGGCTTGATCCGCCCAGGCAATCGGCAAAATCCTGGGTCTGAGCGTTTTCCTGGTGTTAAGAAAGGCACACGTTTTGTTTGTTCAACCCTTCGAGGAGCAGTAGCTAACCTGCTCCAGCCTCCAGCAGGTTCTGCATGCACCTGCCGTTTTGCCCTGTGCTGCTCCAGCGCCTCCGCCCCACCCCTCTTCCTCCGCCCCACCCGCTCGAGCAGGGGCCAGCCTGTTCTAGCCTGCAGCAAGTCCCATGCACACTGCTCTGTGCCTCTCTAGCATATCTGTCTTCTCTGCACCCACCCCCCGCAGGCAGCAGCCACCTGGAGCACAGGCACCAGTCCTCCTTGCTCACCATGGCGCGCGCATGTCATGCCCAGCGGCCCAGGCCAGCCTAGATGAGTGTCTGTGTGGGGGATGATTTTCCACCCCGTGATGAACTCTGTGTGCACATGCCCACAGAGAGGGCTCCAAGTGCCACCTCTGGCACCCGTGCCATAGGTTCGCCATCACTGGCCTAGGCGGACAGGAATCTAGGAGGCAAGTAGAAGAAGAAGAGTTTGGATTTATTTCCCCCCTTTCTCTCCTGCAGGAGACTCAAAGGGGCTTACAATCTCCTTGCCCTTTCCCCCTCACAACAAACACCCTGTGAGGTGGGTGGGGCTGAGAGAGCTCTGAGAAGCTGTGACTAGCCCAAGGTCACCCAGCTGGCGTATGTGGGAGTGCACAGGCTAATCTGAATTCCCCAGATAAGCCTCCACAGCTCAGGCGGCAGAGCTGGGAATCAAACCCGGTTCCTCCAGATTAGATACACGAGCTCTTAACCTCCTACGCCACAGCAGCTAAGACCCTGTTGACGTTGTCTGGGGAGAGTAAAGAGAAGTGGTCAAAAATGGGCTGGAAGATGGCAAAGGAGCCTCAAATTCCACAACTATATCAAAAGTGGCAGGAAGATCATGGCGGAGGGACGAGACTTAATCCGCAAAGAAGCTCACAAATGCCTCTCAGCTAACAGCCAATTGATCATGTTTTGAACTCAATAATGTCAAAAGTTGCTGAATTACCCTAAATAATTGAGCTGGGCGAGACCTAGCAGATGCAATCTAGATGCGAAGAAGTCCTCTTCGCATCCTTGGTTGTCATCTCATACGAGGCTAATGATACCGCTGTGCCATTCAAGGCCATTATAAGGATTACTCTGATGATGTCTGTGGAAAACTGAAAGTGGTACAGAAATGCTAAATAATGCTAATAAGCCATATTTGGCTGCCACATGCGATTCCCTTCCTGGATTACTGTCATTATCTATCTTATGCTCAGTCAAGCATGACAGGGGTTTTGCTGAAATCTGAGAATGTGCAAATATTTATTTATTTATTTATTTATACTTTGGGCTTCTAGACCGCCCCATCCCCGAGGGGCTCTGGGCGGTGTACAGCAGATAATAAATACAATTTTAAAACATCATAAATAGGCTAAAACTTATAAAAGCAGCGAAAACTAGCTAAACATTAGCATTTAAATGTAAAATAAATATAGGCATAGGTGTAGGTGGCGCCCGGTGCCTAATATTAAATTCTTCCACCCCCAGGGAGAACGGTAGGTCTAGATAGATGTTATAGGCCCAGATGTAGAGGCCGGCGGAAGGGCTAAAGCAAAAAGGGGCCAGCGGAAGGGGGCTTCAGCTGGAAGTAAAGAGCACCATCAAGCTGGCTGGACTCTCCAAAGGCCGGGCGGAACAGTCTCCGTCTTGCGGTGGCCCCCAAGCTTGGAACTCACCAAGGTCCCAAGAGGGTGCCCAAGGAGCAGCTGAGTGGGAGAGCTGCTCCATTCAGGCCGGGGCCAGGGCTGTAAAGGCCCTGGCCCATGTGGAGGCCAGCCGCATCATCGAGGGGCCGGGGACCACCAGTAGATTGGCCTCTACCGAACGAAGAGGCCGTGTGGGAACATATGGGGTGATGCGGTCTCGAAGATATATATAATTACGATGTGAACGAAAGTAGCTCAATATAATATAATTACGATGTGAACAAAAGTAGCTCAATAGATTTGTAAATTTATCATTTTTGCTTCCAAAGCACTCAATCCGCCCCAGATTCTGCTGGGGATCAATATTTCTATAAACTCCAGTAACCACGTTGTTATTGGCAGTGTGTAAGGAAACATCATTTACAGAAGCAAATGATTGTGAAAGGCTCAAAAATTACTTCAGCCCCCCCCCCCCGTCCCCCGCCAACAAGTTTCAGAAACAATTTTCAAGTATGATGGGTCACAGGCTCCGGCCCCTCCAAGTAAAATCAATCTGGAAAAGTGCTACATGAGCTATTTCGTGCTGGCTTTTTTTAATAAAACGCTGCAAGATGCAGAGTTCGCTCCGACAAGGGGCACGTTCAGTACGAAACATTTTGGAAACTGGAGATCGGCAGACTTGTTCGTTTAGCAGATGTTGGAGAAGCTAAGGACCACTACTACAAATTATAAAGGCAGTAACACAATACACGCATTAGGTTCCTCTGGCAAGTATCCATTATCAGGAGTTAATGAACTAGAAGATGAAGCCGGGCATTTTCTCTATCTCGTTTTCTCTCAGCAACGCTCTTTTTCATTTCATTTTGTCATCCTAACAGCGAGGGAGATCATTGTCTTCCGAGGTTTCATCCCATTTCCTCTTAGAAATGTTTTTCTCTGGCAGCAGTAACAAGCAGCCACAGCAATTGCGGCTGGGTGTGCACCCCAGAAACTAAGGATGGGGCACACTGGATGATCTTTAAAACACCAAGCTCCAGACTACAAGAAAGCAACTAGTGGTCCATTCCAGATTGTGTGTGTGTGTGTGTGTGTGTGTGTGAATTGGCTGGGGAGCTAGTATGGGCTTGCACCAGTGGATTTGCCCCCTTTGGGGCAGTTACCCCAGCAGATGAGCAATCACACACACAGGTGGCTCCCGCAGCCCTCTAGGGTGCTTGGGTGTGGTGTCCGGTGTCCAGGGGGTGGAGCGAGGGGGAACTGCATCCAGGGCACACGTGCACCCCTGCCCCTGCCATGCCCCTGCCTGCCCCCAGCCCACCACGGAATACACCCTCCACACAGGCGCACGACTGGGGCGTCCCCCCTTGCTCCATTGGTGCTCCGCCACTGCTGGTGCCACACCAGCAATCCCACAATGGCAGACATGAAAAATTTCCAGGGGATGAATACAACAAACATTTTGCTAAGGGTGAGGGGATTGAAAATGTTTTTGAAACGTTTTCGAAGATTTGTGTGAAAAGGGTCTATGACTGGCCAAGGAAATGAAGGTTGGAAAGATGAGATGTAGATAAAATGAATTCATTCACAAATGACTGATGTTCTAATCATGCATTTCTTGCAGGATTGCCAACTTTTAGGTGGCATCTGCAGATCTGGAGTTACAAATGATCTCCAGACTATAGAGATTCATTCCCGCAGTGGAAATGGGGGCTTCAGAGGGTGGACCCTGTGATCTCACATTTCTACTGAACTCCTCTCCTCAAACTCTACCCTCCCCAAGGGGTCAAGCACTGACTTCAAATCTCCACGAATTTCCAAGCCGGAGTTGGCAAACCTAAGCAGATTTGATTGTTGTGGGTTTTCCGGGCTGTGTGGCTGTCGTCTGGTAGATCTCGTTCCTAATGTTTCGCCTGCATCTGTGGCTGGCATCTTCAGAGGTGTATCACAGAGGGAAGCATGTTGTTTCTCTCAGTGATACACCTCTGAAGATGCCAACCATAAATGTTAGGAAGAAGCTCTACCAGGTGAAATGTTAGGAAGAAGCTCTACCAGGTGAAATGTTAGGAAGAAGCTCTACCAGGCCACATCCACACAGCCCGGAAAACGCACAACAACCAATTGACTTGACAAACTGTGTTATGGTGTAACACAGGGGTAGGGAACCTTTAACACTCAAAGAGCCATTTTGACCCGTTTTCCACAGGAAAAGAAAACACTTGGAGCCGCAAATAATTTTTGACATTTAAAATAAAGATAACACTGTATATATTGTGTTTTTTTTACCTTTTACTCCACTCATTCTGAGAAGCGCATGGATGCGCCCGCCCTGCTGCCTGCAGGGCGGGCAAGGATGAAGCCAGTGGCTTGGCCTCACCGTCCGCCGGGAAAGTGCCCGCCCTGTCCCAACGGGGCGGGCAAGAGGGAAACCCCAGGGCACGGCCCAGCCGTCCGCAGGCAGTTGGTGCGCCTGCCCTGCTGCCTGCAGGGCAGGCAAGGATGAAACCAGCAGCTCGGCTAGTGGAGCCGCAGTGCAAGGGCAGAAGAGCCGCATGCGGCTCTCGAGCCGCAGGTTCCCTACCCCTGGTGTAACACCTTGATTAGGGAGATCAATCTATTCTCTACACCCATTTTTCCAAGTTTAGCCCATAGCTTATCTCTTGGGACAGAATCAAAGGCCCCCTTGATGTCCAGGAATGCTGCATACAATGGCCTTTTGATTTTATTACAGGTTTTGGTTATTAGTTGGTTAATGACCATTATGTGGTCAAGGGTAGATTTACCTTTGCAGAATCCTATCTGCTCGGGTCCTAGAACTCCATTTGAGACGACCCAATTATTCAATCTGGTTAGTAAGAATTTAGCATAAATTTTCCCCAGTATTGATAGTAGGCTAATTGGCCTGTAGTTTTCTGGAGCAAGATGGTCACCTTTTTTGAAAATAGGGACTATTATAGCCTTTGTCCAGGCCTCTGGGATTAAGCCAGTTTTATTGATTGCACGACAACCAATTGAAAGCCTTCAATGATACACTAAACAAATTCGGTCCTAACAGCAGCTTCAGATATCAAAAAAGCGATGGTTAGGCTTCCGCTTTGTTGTATGCCTATTCTTTATTTCAAACAGAAAATCTGGTATTTAGGGGGGGAAACGACAGGATTCTTTTTATATACAGTTTGTGGCTCGTAACAGTTGGGAGATTATCATTTATCTCAGTCAAGGGCTCAAGCAGGCAGTAAACAGTCTTGAAGGAGGCCTCTCGCCTATTCAAAAAGGACACATGCTTGAATACAAACAGCTTTGCAAAACAGTAGGCTGGTTACCAATGGTGCCATCATTCTGGATGCAACCCAGAGTCCGTTGTCTTTAAAAAGCTCTCACACTATTTTGTGTTGTTTTGGTCCTGATAAAAGGCACTACACAACATTGGCTTTAGAAATAAAACCAGTGGGAGATCTGACATAGAATCCAGCAGAAGCAAAGCCCTCGTTGGCAGAGTACCGTGGAAAGAAATGAAATCCCGCCCCGAGCCTTTTTCAAGAAAGGAGGATTACTTTCCATTTAGGCTTCCATAAGCTTATTTATTATATTAAACTGAGAATTAATTCTATTCACCCAGTGCCACCAGACAATTACAAGAGCTATAATGTGTCACAGCTTTCAAGTCTCAGGGTGTTATTGAATTAACAGGAGGATATCCAATTTGTCTCCGCACTTGGATGCTATTGTAGCTTCCTCATTTTGTATGTAGAAAAAAAGGCCTTCTTCCAACCATATCGAACAAAATGTCGGATGATTAGCAAATCCAAGAAGAAATATTATCCATTTATGTATGCTGGGTTTATATTGTCTTTGTAACTAGGGGACGGGAGAAATTCTCGCTAAATTCTTTTGCTCGTTGGCAATTCACTCACAATGGCCATCTAGCTTTTTTTTTACTTCACTTAAAAATATGGCATTTTAAGTAAATGGTATTTTAAATGAAGTATCCCTCTCAAAGTCTGTGGCTTGTTTCTAGGCTTGCCAATCTCCAGGTGGGGCCTGGAGATCCCCTGCTATTACCATTGATCTCCAGGCCTCAGAGATCGGTTCCCATGGAGAAAATGGCTGCTTAGAAAGGTGGACTCTATGGTACTATAGGCTGCTGAGGTCCCTCACCACCTCAACCTCCACTCCCTCAAAAGGTTTGGAAGGTCTGTGTTGGGAAACACCTGGAGATTTAGTGGACGGAGTCTGAGTTGGGAGACATTTGGAGAATGAAAGGATTTCAGTACTGTACAATGTCATATTGGGCTATTCCCCACTGCAGAGACAACTTAGGTTCGACACGGTTCCTTTAACTGGTACTGACCCTAGGCAAACTCTTGTCACTCCCCACAGCAACTGATTTCAACTCAGTTTGTCCAATTTGAACCGAGCTCAGAGGACAGGATCATCTTCAGTACTTCTTTCGCTCCTCGTTCCCAATTGGCTCTTGTTTTACGGCGGGAAACATGAGCGTGCGTCCTTTTAAAAAAAAGTTTTTATATGTCGCAGCTACGTAGAATTGGGAGAGTGGTCGCATCATCATAGCTTTGAAAATAGCCATTGAAATTAAAAAAGGCACGCTTTCCCACAGACTCTGCCGTTCATGCATGCCTGTCACAGCTCTTTGGATTGGCTGGAACGGGAGAGCTAAGCACGGATGATTCCCCACTGTCTAGCTTCCAACTGAGTTCGACCTAGGTTCGGAGGAAAAGCTGTACCTCAGAACTGGGAACCAGCCTCCAGTGCCCGAGTGGTGAATTGAAACGAACTCCAGGTCGAACTCCAGCAAGTGGGGAGTCAGCTGGGACGAATCCTAGGCTCTAATCTAGGTTGGGATTCTAACCAGTGGGGAATCACCCAAAGCATCCATTTTCTCCAGGAGAACTGATCTCTGTTGCCTGGAGATCAGTTGTAATAGTGGACATCTTCAGTCATGATTTGGACCATATTTCCCAGGCAATACAGATGCCAGCCTCCAGGTGGTACCTGAGGATCTCCCAGAATTACAGCTCACCTCCAGACTATGGAGATCAGTTCTTCTGGGAAAATGGATGCTTTAGAGGGTAGCCTCTGTGGCCTTGTACCCCACTGAGGTCCTTGTCCTCTCCAGGCTCCATTCCCGAATCTCGAGGGGTTTCCCAATCTGGATCTGGCAACCCCATCCTCCATTCCCCACCAGTGGTCAGGGGGACCTGGCAACCCTACCCAGAGTGGGCAACCCCGCTTGTTTCCCACCACTCTGCTCAGCCACAGTTGAAATCTTCTTTCAGCTTAAGGAGCATTCTAACAATGGAATTAACTCAGTTCACTTTATGATGGAGGAAGACTCCATGTGCTGGAAGAAAGCATCAAAAGATTGCTGAGCAGAGTGGTAGGATGCAAGCCATTTGTTTGAATTTCCTTGGTGACGTGCAACGGAAGAAAAAACAACACACCTACTTTTTCCCCCTTGAAACAACGGATTGCTGATTCTGAGCCTGAAGATGAGTTAGGCCTTCAAGGGATGAGCAAGGGATGAGTTAGGCCTTCAAGGGATAAATCGAGAGGCAGGAAATGAAATAAAGGGGGGGCAAAGTTTCTGGAAGGGATTGCTGGGATTGTGTATACAGCCCATTGCTAATCCCACATTTCCGGACACATGACCCCATTTGGTGGACATCTGGGTTCAGTATTCAACACAATTTGTGAATAGGGTTGCTAGGTCCCCTCTCCTGGCCATTGGCGGGGGGTAGGAGATAAGGGTGCCCGGTCCAGGCTGGGGAACTCCTAGAGATTTGGGGATGGAATCGGGGGAGGGATCTCAGTGAGGTTGCAATGTCATATAGTCCATCCTCCAAGGAATCCATTTTCTCTGAAAGATCTGGTCTCTCTATTATGGAAATGAGCTGTAATTCAGGAAGATCTCCAGGTCATGAAACGAGATGCCTCCTAAAACAGAAGGCTTCATTCTGTTTCACGTGGGCTTCGATCCAGACAAATCCAGATGGAATTCTAAACTCCGAAGATAGTTTTTTCAGCAAGATGCATCTCCCTCTGGCCAGAAAAACTGAGACATCTGTTAGCAGTAAAGGATACATTTCACTGGACTGAGTGAGTTTTTTCTCCTCCCTCTTCAGATGTACAATTCTCAGGAGCTTCATTCATTCTTTGAGAAACCGAACACGGACTGAGCTTCATTATACCCAAGTGAGATGGCTCAGTCCCCCAAGGTCAAAGTAAATGCATAGGATGACCTTTGGACAATGCTGTAGCTTTTTGCTCAATTTTCTATCTCTGGAACTTTTAGCATTCCTTGGAGAGTTTCTCATCTGTGAAACTATGGTAGAGTACCCATGGCTGGCTCTGCCCCACACTTGCCCTGCTCTGGTGCAAAAGCCATGCCAGAAGTACTCTCGCTTTCTGTGGGGAAAGCAGGGAGCACAGCCAGGGCAAGAGGAAGCATGTCAGACCAAGGAATCTTGCCCTGATGAGCAGCAGAGATAAAGAATGTCAGGACAAGATTTTTTGCCCCGATGTGCTTCTGCTCTCTGCATGCACCAAGGAGAAAGTGCATCGGGACAAGATTTCTTGCCCCAACGCACTCAAGCTGCCAGCATGTGGCAGCTGCCCTGTGGGTAATCGGCAAATTGGAAATAGGCCTCGTTTCTGTAAGGCTGTCTTCAGTTCTATGTTACAAAGTTCAGAGTGGAACCAAAATTGTCTGGACCAAGGGTTCCCAAACTTTTTGCACCTGTGGGCACATTTGGAATTCTGTGACAGTGTGAAGTGTGCAGCACAAAATGGCTGTCACAGGATGTGGAGGAAGCTACCCCACAAAATGCGGCACAAAATGGCTGTCACAGGATGTGGAGGAAGCTACCCCACGAGCCCCCTCCCCCCTCTCTGTGGATTAAAAAAACCCATGTAGGCCCACTCTGCACAGCACAAGGAAGACATCCAGGTAACATCTTTTTTAAAAACCTTCCACAAAGGCAACAAAAATGCTCCCCCACACCACCACGTCATCCCACTAAGTTTAAAGCTCTTGCGCCTGATATTAATGGTGATGCAGGGATTCTCTGTGCCTGCTGCTCCTTTCCTGAACATTTCCCCCAGACGTTTGCTCTGCAGGCTCCGCTGCTGGCTGTTTTTTCAACCCAAAAAGTACATGGTTTTGCTCAGCTTGTCCTGTTGATTCTGGCGATATATAGTTTCCCCGACAAATATCCAAGCAATACTACTTTTGCGAAACAACTTTTCAAATATCCAAGCGATACTACTTGGCAAGGTTTTGCAACTCTTCCTTGTTTCTCAGCTTCTTCCTCGGAAGTATTTTGCTTTAAATCACCCAGGAGAATCTTAACTTATTCCACAGAAGTCTTTCAGATTCTTAACCCTGGTTCCTATACAAAGTAAAATATACAACATGAAATCTTTTTTTTTTAAAAAACACCATGATTAAAACATGACAATACCAATACATTTATTATACACAAAGTAACAATGCTATACTTACCCAAGCAAGTATTCAGTCAAACATGATGGACCATGCTGAATCAGGACACAAAGGCCGTTTCCGCATGGCCACGATGGGGGTTGGGTCGGTGTACACGACGTCGACCCAACCCCTGGGACCGTTCGCATGAACGGTCCCAGAAACAACTGGGAAGACGGTGCCGCGGGGTGCCATTGCCTTCGTCGACTTATTGTCTCTTAAGGTTGTTTGAGCGCATCGTTGAGTTCTGGGGACACGCCCCCCTGTTCTGCGTGATCATTCAAGTTTCGCATACAGGGGGATATGTCCTCAGGTTCTTCGCTGATGTACCGGATGGCCGCTATGAGATGGTAGGTCGACTGGTCACAGGGGGGAGGGAGGGCGCCTTCGAGCTGCTGCCATTCGAACGGGGAAGCGAGGTCGGAAAACGGTGGGGGAAGCGAGATCGGAAAACGGCGGCTTCGCAGCAGCTGCGTCCCCTGTGCGAACAGCTCCCTGGGGACGGCATTTTTGCCATCTCCAGGGCGCTGTTAATGGCCTGTGCGGAAAGAGTCTCTTTCTCTTTCACAGATGTCTGTGCTTAGCATTTCCCTTACTTTAAATTTATACCTGTCAGTCCTTAATTATATTATTATTTGTATTATATTATTTTTGTTGCATGGTTATTGGGAACCATGGCTACATATGTAGATAAAAATAGTGCTGCAAGAAGGATTAAGCATGGATTATGAACACAGATATGAACATGTATAAATATTTATTGAATAAATATTCAAAGGTGTCCATTTTTATATTTTACCTAAAATAGATAAATAGGGTTTTCCAACTTCTGGTTGAGACCAGTGGTCCATCAAGTCCACAATCTGATTTCTCACAATGGTCAACTAGTTAAACTGGATGATTTACAAATAGAATAATATAGAGAATTAATGGACATTTGCTTGGTGGGAAAAATGATTGCAGTAAAGGAAGGCAAATTATTCCCTTTATAAAGATTCTTGTTATAACAGCAGCAAAAGTTGTTGGAGAAATTTATCACACTAGAATCCATAGTACTTTGTTTTACGATAGCAGATTATAATGTATGAATGTTAATAAAGCGAGTACTGTCTTATATTCAGTTGAGTCGGAATTAAGAAAGGCTGCTAGGGAGCCATGTGGCATAGTGGTTAAGTGCTTGTTCAAAGAGGTCTGTTTCTGATGCCTCTTTAAGATTTGTCTGAAATGGGGCAAGACATTGTTGTTAAACAACTTGCAGACATGGCCTGCAACAGCTTTGTCCGGGTGATTTTTCTCCACAAACCCCTGCACCTTACTGCAAATCGACGAAAACCGAGGTAAATCGATGAAAACCGAGACAAATTTGTCACTCAAAAAATCGATGAAAACCGAAACTGATGAAACCGGAGGCAATGAAAACCGAGGTTCCACGGGCAATGAAAACCGAGGTTCCACTCACACGGTCAGGAGTTCAAGCCCCCTGTGGGTCGGATATCCTGGCAGTTGGCTCATGGTCAACTCAGACATCCATCCATTTCTTGGTTGGTAGGGGGTAAAGCTAGGGGGGTAAAGCTAGGGGGGTAAAGAATAGTCGGGGAAAGCAATGGCAAACTACCCCACAAAAACGGCTTGCCTATAAAACCACTGCTTGCAGCAGTATCCCAGGGTCGGATAAGACTGAAGGGGAAACTTTACCTTTATTAGATGAAGCTAGTTGGACGTTTACAAAGGAGATGGGGCTTTTTAAACAGGGTACAGAATCAGTTGGCTGCACTTTCTCTGGACTGTTTTACTTCAGGAACAGAGAGGGTCCTCTACATTTGAATGCTCCTCCACCAAACAGCAATGACAACTGCTGTGGAGAGGGCTTTCTTCTTGACATTCTTGTTTTCCAGATCCAGGAAATCCTTTTCATAAGGAGCGAGGAATGCCAAGGCCATGCCCAAACTCCCTGGGAAGCTGTTAAGGAGGTGGGGTCCAGAAGGGGAAGTTATCACTGGAGCTTTGATGTCACTTGCAGAAAATTCCCCATCTGGAATTGACAACTCGGAGGTGAACAGACCCTGAGCAGTTTTCCCAATCTGTAATGTCCTTGAAGGGCTGCTGTGCACCTCACATGGGTGAAAATATCCGAATCCATCCGAATCCATGCAGATTCGGTCAAAATCCAGATTCGGACCATCCAAATCTCCAACTCTAATGTGTATCCATAGATAGCAGTAATTGAGATATGCCAAGTTAAAATATTAGGGTAGATAATTCTCTGCGAAGCAAGTGACTGTCAAAAATGCTAAGCAGAATAATTAATAAGAATCCCCCTAAGCTCTGGGATGAACTGATTGGGGTGTGTGGGGAGGCATATACTGCTGGTTGTCCTTCCCGGCATGTGCTCAAAGTGAAAAGAAAAACACTCCTGTCATACTTCATCAATGTGTTTTTCTATCCATCCGGGGAAAATGACACATCTGCTTCTCCTCCTAAAGGAGACGAGAAATCTATTAAATCTGGCACCAAAAGGTCTCCGAACGGCTGACCTGTGCTTTGAATTCAGAATTAATAATTAGTATGCCATTTCTGGGGGGGGAATTGAAACATTCATGTGCACGCTCATATTTCTTGTGTGTAAAATAAGCAAAACAGCCCAGTTCCGAATCACAGAGGACATAATGCTCTGCCCTGGGTTTCATGTGTGTTAGAGTTGGTTTTCAAGGCCCTCACAGAGCATTCGAAAATAGAAAGTATGTGCTAACTTAACTTCCTTCATCAGTAAATAAGAATTCTACCCATAGAATCAAGAATACTTTTGTACAATCTGAGTTCCAGCATCTCTCATTAGAAATTAGACACCCCCCCCCCCCGATTTGCTATTACATTGGAAAACCAAGCAAGCATATCCACAGCTAGTCAGGGGCGGAGTGAGGGGAAACTGCGCCCGGAGCACGCACGCACCCTGCGCCCCTGCTGCAGAGCTGCCCGCCCATGCCCTGGAACACCCCGGCCATGCCCCTTCCACGGTGCACGGCCAGGGCGTTGTGCCTCCCCGTCCCGTTGGCGCTACGCCACTGCAGCTAGTGGAAATTCAACTTCTAACAATTATAGGGTTGCCAACTCTGGGTTGAGAAATTCAGAAACCTTGGAGTAGAGCCTGAGAAGGGGATGGTTTGGGAAGGGGAGGGACCTCAGCAGGTAAAAATAGCATAAAGTCCACACTTCAAAGCAGCCATTTTCTCCAGGTGAACTGATCTCTGTAGTGAGGACAGCAGTTGTAATTCCAGGAGACATCCAGGCCCACTTGGAGGTTGGCAACTCTAAGCAATGGGATTTTTTTAAAAAATAAAAGTCCTATACAACCTCAATCACTGGACCAATGGCCTGGGAAGACTCACTGCAAACACTGAATCTATATCTTATATATTTTTGGTTGTTGTAGTATTTTTGATTTCTAAATATGGCTATTCAGGTTATGCCTGGGTCAAATACAGACTGCTGGGTTAATATTTTTAAATATTGTGTTGTCTTCGCGGCAATTAGGATGTTATGGATTACAGTTCTTACCCATCCCCTGCCAGTATCATGCTGGCAGAGGATGATGGGAACTGTAGTCCATAACATCTGGAGGGCTGCGAGTTTGACATCTGTGCTTTAAACCCATATTTTAGAATACTGGTAGTTTGATCAGGAATGACAGGTAGGATCCTGTGGTTTATATTGTGTTGGCTCTTTCAAAAGATATGGAAGGTGGTGGTATAGAAAGGATCTTTCACTCATTTGCCGTTCCTGTCTCCATTACATATTTTATGTTAGATCTTTGAATATTACTGAATTTTCAGTGTTTGTAGGCCAGCCGTCTAAGGGGTGACAGCTTCCTGCTTTGTTATTAATAAAAAATAAAAAATATGAATAACAGTTATATTTAGTATCAATCAGGTCTTGCTAACCGAGAAAGTTGTTCTTACAATGTGCTCATAAAATAATTATATCACAAGCCCACAAGTTACAGTTTCTTAATAGCTGGAGTTCTTATTTTCAGCATGAGGGGTGTTTTAGAAGGTATTTTTTTTAATCGCTAAATTTTGCTGTGAATTGAGGAGATGAGGAAAAATGAACATGGGATTTTGATGGAGAATTGCCTGAACTAACTTGCGAAGTTCATTTCCCCCCCACTTTTCTAAATAGGCTCTCAGCGGTATTTGTAGAAACTGAAATAATTTATTGGTAGCGGAAAAGTGCCATTTATAAACTGACAAATAGAAGGATAGATGCCAGTGCAGTTTGTTTATCAGTAAGACTGAAGACTACACCTGAATAAATCTATACTGTAAATTTTGTTACCTGTAGAAGTTTGTTTGGCAAATTAATACATAGTGCAGGTTTTTGTGACCTTTTACATAGAAGTTTCATGTGAATTCTGTATTGAAAACTCTTCTGAAATATTTCTGTCAAGGAACTATGGTTATATGGGTTTAGTGAAATGGCTGCCATCCTATGAACAGGTTTGTATTCATCTTTCTAACTTATAGCTGTTATGAACTATATTTATATATGTTTGCCATAATGTATATAAGTGATAACACTGAGAATAACAGCCTCAATTTTTTTGAGAACTTGTAACAGACAAATTTTTTTTTAAAAAAAGGACAGAGCCATTTAGGATATAGGACTGGCTGTTCATTGAGAAACTCTGTAATATGTACACAAATAACTAATGTTCTTGGATGTGCTCAAGATCGAAAATTGAAAACAAATCCAGGCCTTGATTGTTCTAGAACAGGGGTCTGCAACCTGCAGTGTAGTCTTGACCCACGAGGCCCCAAGGAAGAGATGAGACGTGGAGATTTTATCTGGTGGAGAGAGCCAGCAGCAGGAAGCGCGGGATCCCGTGATCCTGGCAACTCTGCCGTGTGCTCGCCCCTCACACCTTTTATTAGGGTTTCAATGGGGGCGTGTAAAGGGGTCGGGCAGGCGAGAGAACGGGAGGTCGGGAGAGCGGGAGGATCGGGAGATCATCATCATGTGGAGTGCATGATCTCACTCAGGCTGCTACGTGCGGGAGGAAGAATCCGTGTCTAGGTCTAATCCCCACCTGAGGGCAGGAGCCCTTTTGTCCCTTTGTATGGGACACCTGGTGACCGCGAGTCAGGCAGTTCATGACCCGTGACTCATGGGGGATCGGGGGTTGGGGATGCGTGTGCGCTTCAGAAGGCCCCGGAATGCACCGGCATGCCTGGCGCCTCTTCTAATGTTCTGCTAAGGTTCTCAAGTGTCCTACATCGCGGCTCTCCAGATGTTCATGAACTACAATTCCTATCAATTCCCAATTGGACATGCTGACAGGGGCTGATGGGAATTGTAGTTCATGAACATCTGGAGAGCCGCAGGTTGCAGACCCCTGTTCTAGAAGAGTGGAGTGTTGGATTGAGAGTCTTTAGGTGGGGCCTGGAGTTCTCCTGGAATTATAACTGACTCCAGACAAGGGACGTATTTACAGAAAATGGCACCCAGGGCAAGCACTGAAATTGCACCTCCCCAAATCCAACAGGTCTTCCGCATCCTGGAAGACCAGACCTCCAGAAGCCATGCTTTCATGCTTTCTCCATGCTTTCAACCATGGGTAGATCAACTCTCCAGTCTTTAAGAAGAACTGAACTATTACTTTCAACTGTGGGTATACCAGTTCTCCAGAGAGGAGTTGGTAGACCTGGTCTCCATGGACTCCACCATGGAGGTCAGGTCTATCCATTACTATCTGTGATTTTCAACCCTGAGTAACCAGCTCTCCAGAGGGCTGGTCTAGCCATGGTTAAGATGAACTCCTTGGCAGTCAGGTCTACCCACTGTTTCTTAACTGTGAATAGGCCAGCCCTCGAGGAGTAGCTGCTTCCTGATTTGGGTAGCTTGAGAACTCCAGGCAGGTAGTGCCTGGGGCTCACAGCCAGGCTTGTCCCATTCTAAATATGCCAGTGCTCCAGACTACAGTTTGCCTGGAGGACAATGGCAGCTCCGGAGGTTAGGCTGTAAAGCAGCACATCCCTTCCGAGCTTTCTCCCCACCTCCAAGACTTCTCCCTTTCTAGAGTCCATTCCCCAAATCTCCAGGAATTTCCTTACCTGAACTTGGCAACCTTAGTTGGAGCAGCTCTTTTGGTAGCATATTTCCCAACCTGCTGTTTTTTTGAAAGGGTGGCACTGGGGAATGGTGGACCCCAGAGGCAACGTGGAGGCTGTGTGAGAAAAGGGCAGTAACAAAACTTCACTCTCTTTTTCCACCAGTGGCAGTGTCTTCCACTAATGGAAAACACAGCCTTTGGTCCCAAAAACAAAGGGGTTTCTTTCAGCTGAATGCAACTTCTCTGCCTCCCCCTTTCTTCTGCAAAACCAAATGTTCCCTAAACTATTGCTACTGGGGGCCAGGACAGTAACAGGCGCAACATGGTTCCTCTATATTTTAATGTGTTGGTAGGCGTCTTCCCCTCCCTTACATGCCATCCCTCCCACCCTCCCCTTCCCTTGCATGCCACCCCTCCACTAGGGTGGGTGGGCCATGTCCGGATGCTGGGCCTCCTTCCTCCCCTGCATGCCACCCCTCCCTCAGTCCCCTCCCCTCCCTCCCCTCCCTTGCATGCCACCTCTCACTCCTTCCCTTTGGGGATGAGGTGGTCTACGAAATCCAATATAATAATATTGGCCTTATGTATCTTCTTAATTATTGTTTCTGCTATTTTTAAAATGGCTTTTAAAGTCTGATGTTTTACCCTGTTATAACTCGATAATTGAAATCCACTAAGCTGTTCTAAAGGTGTGAATAGTCGTGTTTTACTGTTACATATTTAAGGTTTCTTTCACTTTTGTGAGATATTTTGAGAACCTTCTTCTCCCCAGAATAGACACTTTGTAAGGCAGGTGGGGCTGAGAGAATTCAGAGAGAACTGTGACTAGCCCAAGGTCATCCAGCTGCCTCATGTGTTAGAGTGGGGAAATAAATCCAGTTCACCGGGTAAAAGTCCATTGTTCATGTGGAGGAGTGGGGAATCAAACCTGGCTCTCCAAATTAGAGTCCACTGCTCTTAATCAATACACCATAAATAATGGCAACTACATACCTTGGAAATATTAGAAATAAATAATAAATAATAAATATTGTAAGATCTGGTTGTGTCAGGATCACATCCAAGTGACTACTGTCACTTTTTATCTACTGTAGAAGGAGGAAGAAACAGCTAACAAACCACTGATGTTGGAAATGTTTTCTAACTCTTTTATGATGCTGGCAGAAGATGTCCATTTTCTCTCTTCCCTTCTCCCCAGTTTTCTAATTTTAATGCACACTAAACATGCTGATGGTTCTTCCTTATTTTGCTTCTCGGTATCATCGGCCTTGTGGATTTAAGTGCTTATGTTGTCTTATGTAAACGTTATGGCTGAGACACTAAAATAGAACGAGCAGTAAGACATTAACAAAAGAGGAACTACACCACTGAAAGTTTACAACCACCAATCTCATAAAGCAATACTTGGAGGAACGCCTGCACCCGCATGTACCTGTCCAGGCACTGAGATGACAGGGGAGGAACTTCTAGTGGTACCTCCCCTCACAAGATGATGGGGGTGAAAGCACGTGAGAGGGCTTTCTCTGTGGCCCTTTCCGCACGGGCCAATAACAGCGCCCCAGGGACAGCAAAACCGCCATCCCGAGGGAGCTGTTCGCATGGGGGGTGCAGCTGCATCGCAGCCGTGCCTCTCTCGTTCCCCCCCCAGCAGCGCAAAGCCGCTGTTTCCCAACCTCACTCCCTGAGCGAGGTTTTTGGGAAACAACGGCTTCCAACTGCTGCCGTGCGAATGGCAGCGGCTGGAAGGCGCCATTCCCCCCCTTTCCCAAATGCCTTACCGTGTCCTCCGGCCTCTGGCATGTCGCACAGGCCAGGGGACACGCCCCCCTGCCCTGCAACTTCCGAGCTGTCGCGCAGGGCAGGGGTGTGTGTCCCCTGGCCTGTGCGATGTGCCGGAGGCCAGAGGACATGGTAAGGCGTTTGGGGGACGGTGCAACCTGCAAGGAGGCTGTGCCGTCTTCCCCACCGAAACCGGGACCGTTCGTGCGAAAGTCATGTACGCCAACCCAACCCCCAGCGTGGCCATGTGGAAATGGCCTGTGATTGCTCCCAGGGTCCCCTCAGAGATCTGCCATGCACCCACCTCAAAGGTAGAGAAAGGCAGAGTAAAAAAAATCCCCAAGTCGTCTTCTCCTTCATTGTTTGCCCTTGCTCTGCTGAACTTTCAATCTTGAAGAAATGGGGGCGGGGGGACAAAAAGCACTGGTGTTTCAATATCACATTCAGGAGAAGACTTGGATGTGGCACCCTTCCCGCTGTGATGCTCTAGGACAGGGTTCCCTAACCCTTTTTGGTCTTGGAATTCTGACACAAGATGAGGGGGGCACAACCACAAAGTGGATACTGCACAATATGGAGCCAACCACATAATGGCTGCCACAAGAGGTGGAGTTAGCCACGGAATGACCATTTTGGCTGCCATTTTGAGGGATGTGCGCAGGGAAGGAGGAATGGGAGATATTCTGCCCCACCTGTTGCTACTGCATGAGGCAGGAAGCTGGAGGTAGAGGGGATGCTGCACTTGATTGAGGAGGAATGGGAACTGTCGACACCACTGCGAAAACCAGACAGGTGAAGGTAGACTAGAAGAAGGCAGGCATACAAAAACCAGGCAGCTGGTGATGGCTGTGCCATAAATCGGCACGGAGGTGTGGAGCGTGGTTGCAGGAGTTAATGCCACTGAGCTGAGGGGGAGAGATGGGATATTTCCCCCATTTGTAGATTCTTCATGCCAAACTTCAACCTAGTATGATGAATAGCCTAGAATTTTGCAACAAATAGAATTTTCAGGCTGGAGCCCATTGATTCGTAGGGTTGCCGTGCATTGGAAAGGACTTGATAGCACTTAACACACACGCGTGCACCGTCTCACCCCATATGTCCCAAGTAGGCCTCTACGGTCGGCAGGGGCCAATTTACTGGTGGTCCCTGGCCCCTCCATGATGCGACTGGCCTCTACCCGGGCCAGGGCTTTTACGGCCCTGGCCCCTGCCTGGTGGAACACCCTTCCATCAGATGTGCGGGCCCTGCGGGACCTTGGAGAATTCTGCGGGGCCTGTAAAATGGTTTTGTTCCACCGGGCTTTTGGTGAGGCCAGTCGCGGACCCCCCCTCTGGGATGCCCCTATGTTGCGTGCCAATGATCGGCACGCCCAATATAACATCTTTGACACTGCTACCCCTGCTCGGTTTTGGGATCGGGCGCCACACAATTTTATACTTATTGTTATGTATATTGTACTGATGCTGCTAGTTTTATGAATTTTGTAAATTGTTTTAACTTGCTCTAATTTATTTTAGTTGGCGTATTGTTGGTTTGGCCATTGTATGTTTGGCCCAGTGTATACCGCCCAGAGCCCTTCGGGGGTGGGCGGTTTATAAATTTGATAAATAAATAAATAAATAAAATGGCAGAACAGCAAAAAAAACCACAGAGCTCAACTATGCAGTCAGTCCCACGGCTCTATGATCTATGATTCAAAAGCAAAACCCTTCGCTCCAAATGGCCAGAAGCAAACTCGTCTTGCACATCTTTTTCTTTCCTTCTAAACTGAAACATATTTAGCAAGATGAAAAATATGAGGCATTCATTAACGTTCCTTCATTAGCAACAATTCGTTGCAATGCCGTGACCAGGCCCACAACATTAACAGCAGGAGAAATGGGATTTCTACACCATAGAAGGGAGAAAAGAGATGTAGGGTGATTACTGTTGTCAGCAACCTACTCCCTGGCCTCAAGAAAGTCATATGTGGTACCATTACAGTCAAGATACCCTGTAGAGATGCAGTATCATCTCTTCAGTGCGTTTTGCCTGCAGACCCAACAGCCATCAAGCCAAGTGTTAAAATTTACAGGAAAAAAAGAAGTCATTATTTTGTTTTGTCTCTCTGTCTCTCTGTCTCTCTCTCTCTACCCCGCCCCCCCTTCCCCATATACTGTGCAGGCAGACTTCTACCACTCTAAATTGTGGTACTAGCAATGCATTATTTGCATGCCACATTCATACTAAATTAGTTACACAATCAAAGCCCGAGATGGGTAGCATTCAGGAGGTTTGCTGCGGTGAGAGAAATAAAGCGACATTAAATTAAAGCACGGAAAATGTGAATTGGCAAACAATTACAGCCCCTGCCAACTTCCCTCCCAAATCTGATAAGAGCAACAAACTACTGTGAGCAGAAGCCACAGTTCTGGAAAGCCCCATGGCTTTAGCTGAAGAGCTCGGCCTTCAGTATTTTAAAATAAGGCCTCCATAGCCTTTTCCTCAGCTACCACAGTGAAGAGAGACTCCTTTGGTACTCTCTTTCAAATCACATTGATTACTGGGTTGTCATAGGCTATTTATGCATGCAGCGTTTACCTCAAAGTGTGTGCTTTGCAGTAGGGCTTTCAACTGTTTTTCTTCTGCTGGGATGTGAATGGAGCTGAGCTAATCTGCCCTTTTGCCCACCCTCCATTTCCTTGTCCTATCTACATCGGGAGGGACTGCTGTTGTGTGAGTGTGGAAAGCTGGGAGAAACTCGGAAACCCAAAGAAAGCAAAACACATGCTAATTCCCTTCACTTTCTCTGAGATGGGGGTGGATTTGCATTTTGCCAGGTTTCAAAAAACTGCAGGGCTTCTTTGATCTGTGGCACAGTGAGTTCAAGAAGGGGGAAAATGTGTGAGCAACCAAGAATCTGACCGGAAAGGAATATATCCTCGCTGCAGGGCAAACCACAAGTGCATAAATGACCATACTAAAAATTTCAAAGACTGTAGGTTGATCTACTGACAAATTCCCAAAGAACAACACCATATAGACCCTCTGAAGATGCCAGCCACAGATGCAGGCGAAACGTCAGGAGAGAATGCTGCTAGAACACGGCCATACAGCCTGGAAACCACACAGCACCCCACAACACCATATAATTTTTCTTAGGATTAACAAAATCGTATCCCAGAATTTTTCATCAAGCTGGATGGTCAGCACAAAACAAAAGCAAACAAACAGACCTGACAAGGAGTAGGAAAATGAGCAGCAATGACAACTTACTCAGTGGCTCAGGAGCCATGAGTGACTCCTTGACAGGTCACTTGTGGCTCTTCTCACCTGTGTTCCCCAATGTAGCACATGAGGTCTTGCCAGCCAACAAGCAGAAGGGCACCAGATGTGCCAGTGTCACATGCAGTGTGACATCTTTTCTAGGGAAAAACAGGAGTGATGTCACAATGCCCTAGTAATCACCAGAACCATTACAGTGAAACCATGGACTTTCTGGTGATTCCTAGAGCAACATGATGTCACTTCCTGTTTTTCTCTGGAAATGATGATAGGCACAATGCCAATGGCTATTTTTAAAAAATCCTGCTACCACTTGGGAGATCTGGCAATCCTAGGCCCCTGCTCTATGTTTCTAGAAGAGATAGCAGATGATGGAAACCTACCTTTGGGGTCACACCAATCATATGATGTCAGTTCCAGAATGGCCCAGAAATTGACATTTTGAGGTAATGCTGTAGATCATTGACAGAAACAATGATGGGCAACTTTATACAGACCAGGAAGTCATCAATGTGCAAGAACAGAAGGGGCTGTGCTATATTCATGGCGTATATATGTATGTAACAGAACAGCCTGCTCATCCCTTATTATTTGTGTGATTTAGTTTGGCCTCATTAGGTGGAATTCTTGGTTTCATTTCCCAGTTCTTGCATGTTAGTAAAAGCTGATGGTTGTAAGAGCTGCTCTCCATGCAAATAAATAACTGTTGCTTTGGCAGTCTGAATGGACTGATGAACCAGTGCCTGAGTGCATGCTATAGCCCAGAGGATACCACAGAGGTGACCTATTTTCAATACTAGTCAGACTAGTGTTGATAACTGTAGCTGGCAGCCCACTGGGAGATCACAGGCCCTCTGGGAGATCCTGGGGACGGGGGACAGTTGTGCTGGCATTGGAGTGATGTGACATGTCACTTTCAGTGCAAAACAAGAAGAGGTGTCACCACATTATGCTGATGCTCTAGGATTTGCCCAAAGCTACATCCTGCTGTAACGGAAGACCTGTCCTCTCTCAACTCATACAGATGCTTCCAGAAATCTCAGAACATTGACCAAGGTAACAGCCTTCCCACCAACCATGAAAGAATCCTTTAACAGCTGCTGAGAACTTAGAAAATATGGGATAAGAAAAGCACACATTCCATATTTTGGGAAGCCAACTTTTTATTCCTAGATTCAAAATGATTTCCTTTATTGGAGTATTATTGCTGTGTTTGTGATAACATAGCCAGTGGCATCTCTGCTATTTCACATCTAAGGGAGAACAGATAGGGTTTCTCAGAGTGTGCAAAAATCTTCATGACTGCCAAGAAGTATTCTGTTTTGCAAAAACATCACAATAATGAAGAACAGTTCAATGAAAAACTCGAAAGAACTGCCAAGAACTAAAAAGAAAGCTACGGCAGGCTTTTATCTTTCTTTGATAAAAGACAATATGTTGTTTGTGTGACAGTCCTTTCCTATTTGTTTTTAGCTTCGTACACCATGAAGACTACTAAACCTTCACAAAACAATATTAAATTAAACATATACTTTTTTTGTTGACCTTTATCCTGGCCATCTTTGTGCAGCTCTTTGACAAACATTTTTGTTCTGACATCTTGTTCAAAATGCCTAAAACAAGATAGAAATATTTACAGGCAATCAGTCAAGCCATTTTAATTGTCACCTTAGGTCAAAAACAATTTGTTCAGAGCCCAGATTTTATCTGATTTTCTGCAAGATGGATTGGAAGGCCAAATTCACAACTGTGATCCCCATATATCTTACCATGTCTACTTTCTGATTTCACTGACTGCATGAGATTGTCCTTGATCCGGCATTGTTTGTTTGTTTTCTGTCATATAGCACTGCCAACTCCAGCTTGGTTTTATCTAGAGATAAGGGGGGCAGTGACTGGACAGAAGAAAGAGATCAGTGAAGATGTGCTGTTATAGATTCCACCCTCCAAAACTGCCATTTTCTCCAGAAGACCTGATTTCCATAGTCTAGTAACCTGTTGTAAAAGCAAAAGAACTCCAGGCTTTAGATTGATCCTAGGTATTAGTATCTTCTTTTGGGTCTGTACCAGAAATGTCCTAGGAAAAGGGCACCTGTAAAATTTGTGACCCTTTGTGACCCAAAAGCAGATCAGCAGGCAGAACATTAAGAAACCAAAAAATGGGTAGCCCCATTCAAGATGCCAGACGGCTGACTGTGGTGCCATTCCCATAGAGTACAGGTGTCAAACTTGTGGCCCTCCAGAAGTTATGGACTACAGTTCCCATCATCCCCCACCAGCATGAAAAAATAAATAAAATTACCAGTACTTCCAAATGTTTGGTGGAAAAAGCTGTGTGGAATTCCAGCTGGAATTTTGGGTGGTGTCTGCTGAACTCTTTTTCTTCCCTGTTATTACACATGTAGCCTTTGAGTCTCGTTCAACAAAAAATAAAAAATGAAGACAACTCTTCTACCGATACCTCTGTTGACTTTCATTTTATGGTAGGAAGGCCCTGGATAATTTGTAATCTAATGAGGTCCATAAACCTAGGACAGTTTTTACAGGTGTTAGCAGGAAGCTGCTTTATTTTGTCAACCATTATAGTTCCATGTCAAAAAACCAACCATATGGTGATAGTCTCTTATATACCATGTTTGTGTGTGTGTGGTGTGGAATGGGCCAATGCCTCCCTCTTCTTCAATAGCTTCACAGATGTAGTTCTGTACAAAAGTTCCACAGGCCCAAACGATCCACAGATATAGTTCTTAAAGCAATTGAGATCCTCCTGCTGATACCCACAAATAAACTCAGGTAGCAACTTAACCAAACTCTCATGTGACAACTATTCAGGAAACCCTGTTTGGAACTGGTAACTGTACTTCAGTCATTATCTAGAGAGCTTGGTTTAATGCTAACTGTTAATCTCAGTTTGCACTTTCAAATAGATAAAGTACACATTTTGAAAAAAATGTTATATCTAAGTGATTACACTTGATGCCAACTTTAAGGTCAAGGAGCAGCTAACGTTACACAATATCCACAGAAAATAATGAATTTTTTATTGATCAGTTTACAGAGATCAGAGAGGGAGTACACCGAGGTTTCCAAAAATTACAAGCCTTTTCCTTCTGTCTTCCATGTTTCCTTTGACTAATAGCCTGCATTTCAGTGGCATCGATGTGTGAATCTGCCTAGAAACAAATTTGCTGTAACTTTAAGGTGAGTTAAAAAGTTTCTGGTATTACTTCAAATGGCATAGACCACTTATAATATCATTAAATCTATTGGCAGTAAGTGTGACATATCTGTCCTTCATTCTCTCCATCATGAACTGTGAAATAATCAAGATTTAGTTACACCTTTTGCTAATATCGAAATGGTTAGTCACTTCAACATTTCCTGTTGAATCACTCAGAGTGAAACTTCTTTATTTGAAAAATCTACCCCGAAGGGAAAAGTCAAACAATTGAAGTAAAATGATTCTGAAGCATGAAGCATTCAAAATGTTTCTTCCTGCTGTTTTCACATAGCTATTATGAGGAATATAAGGCTCATCTCTATTCATTCACTATCAGATTATAATATGTTCAGGAGTGACACAATAAAAAGAATATCTAGAACGGAAGACTTTTTGATGTCTAACAGTTCTCACGGAACCCTTGTATCAAAAGGAATGGCAAAGTTTAAAAGTCTAGGTCATGTTTGAATCCACGCAGATTTCAGAACGGTATTCACAATAGACACAGATATCTACTTAAATCTGATGTGTGTGATGAGACATGTATGAAAGCATATCAGAATTCAAATTTATTTTTCCAGGTTTTTACTCAAAAAATTAAAGGTCGCCGTTTGAATCAGCTGGGGAAAGAATATATGTCAATCTGTTATTGTCTTTGAATAATGATATATAACACTCTGCATTACGTAGTCACTATGTAACCCCGAAATTATTAAAGCTAAAACAAATTTGCCTTCGGCTTATGCAGTGAAGTATTTACTTAGTGATGCATCTTCTGAGATAACCTTTAGGGTTGCTACATATCTAGTGGAAGTAATATCTCAAAGACGGTATTAAAATGTGTCCCTCGATGTATCAATTCATCTAAATTACATTGATTTAATGTCTGAGGCTCAAGTCATTGTGGTAAACATGAGAAGTCGTTCAAATCTGTTTTGATTAACATATGGATATCACAATAGGTCTCCAGAAAGTTTGTGTATAATTTGTCCTAACTTAGTGTGTTGGATTCCTCGTTGTATTGTTGTTTATGATACGAACATGATATATGCAGAATTATTTATGCCTAATAAAGGTTTACTGTACTGTACTGTACTGATATATAACATAATCAATCCCCAGCGGTCTTTTCAGGGCTAAAAACTTAAAACTTCCATTAATACCAATTAAATCACTTTTGGAAACCACAATCTATAACACTTCACATGTTTAGAAACTATTGATGGAACCCTGTCCCAAACTTTCAGATGAAGCATCAGTATGTATATGACTTTATCAAATCTGGATGAACCATACGTGGAGATTGTGTGAAGATATCAAGTGACTTTTCTCAGATTGTCTGTTTTTAAATATTGGACTATTGATGAGTAACATCTGGGTACAGACCCTTCAAGACTCAAATCTCTAGAGATGTGCCAGATCTAAAGCAATGATTCCCTCATAATCAGGCTGACCAGACGTCCCGCTTTTGGCGGGACAGTCCCGCCTTCAAACAACTTGTCCCACGTCCTGCGGGTTATTTAAATTGTCCCGATTTTTGGGAGGCTGCCGCACTGCCTTCTGGGGCGCAAGGCAGTGCGGCAGCCTCCCATGCGTGCGGCCGCAGGAGCACGGCCTTCTGGGGCTTGCCCTGTCACAGGGCGGGAAACGGCAAGCCCCAGAAGGCTGTGCGCTCCTGCGCATGCATGCACATGCGCGCGCATGCACGCGCGGCCGCCTACCCCCATCCTAGTTAACAAAGGTGACAATCTGGTCACCTTACTCATAATCCATCTGATGCAGCTTTGAAATGAGGAAGGGATTGCTATTTAGACTCAGTCTTTTAAGTTAGCTCGTTGTAGTTAATCAATACAAAGGTATAAACTATCATCATTTCCAATTTCACAGACCACTAGTAATGAAACCAGGAAAATATCAGCAAAAAGTTCTGATCCAATTATTACTTAATGCATTAAGTAATGGCTACTGCAAGATGTAATGGCCACTGCAAGATGTAATGTGTTGCCATCAGCTCTCCTGGAGGGAAGATTTAAGAATATAGAACGTTCCAAAAGGGTTTGTTCTTGTGATCTGATTACGGCTGAAACACTTGACCATTCTCTGTTTGTATGCTCTAAATATGATAAGAGACGCCTGAAATATATGAATTCTATTTTCTTGCAATGTTCCCAGTGGCAAGAGTGTTACAAGATACCCAACCTCCTGAACAGCTCTGATGTGCTCTTTTGTGAGACTGTTGCAAATTTTATACTGGAAATTAGTAATTTTAACTGTGCAGCAGTGGCATAGGAGATTAAGAGCTCGTGTATCTAATCTGGAGGAACCGGGTTTGATTCCCAGCTCTGCCGCCTGAGCTGTGGAGGCTTATCTGGGGAATTCAGATTAGCCTGTCCACTCCCACACACGCCAGCTGGGTGACCTTGGGCTAGTCACAGCTTCTTGGAGCTCTCTCAGCCCCACCTACCTCACAGGGTGTTTGTTGTGAGGGTGGGGGAAGGGCAAGGAGATTGTCAGCCCCTTTGAGTCTCCTGCGGGAGAGAAAGGGGGGGATATAAATCCAAACTCTTCTTCTTCTTGTTTTACTCTGAAATTTTTTCCTGTTTTGTATGCCAATAAAGACTTGTTGTTGTTGTCACTTAATGCATTACAATCCCAAGGGCTGAGTAAATTCTGACCTGATTCAAATATCTTTTAACAGAGGTTTTCTTGCAAAATGAAGGCCAAAATTCAGACAGTTATTTCTACCAGAACTGGTTGAGGCTAAGAACTTTTCAGGTCTAATTTGAGGGTTGAATGGGGCTGTACAAACCCTGGTTAACACATATTATTCAATTTAATATGGTCTAATGATAAGAAAATGTTGCTTTTTTTGCCAGCAACAATCCTTTCCATACAAGGCTTTTAATTGGTGACATGAATATATGGCAAGATGGCAGAAAACCAGACTAGAACCCGGCTGTGAGCATTTTCAGATCATTCAGAAATTTGAAATCAAATGCAACCTGATGGAGGGGCATGTTATTTACAATCAACATCCTCAGAACTGGCTGTCCTTTCATGTATCTCAAAGTAAGTGCCAAAAGTCCCTTTTTGATTATTTAGGTTAAGGATTTTTCAAAATCAGGTTGTTTCACATTCTTGGGGCTGAAAAAAACACGGGAGCTGTGATAATAATAACCGCATCTGATTAATCTAATAAATCACATAATTCCCAACGGTTTCGATGAAGCCTGCGTTGGCTCAATTGCATTTCCTACTTTAAAACGCTTAACCTAGAAAGATAAATTTAGCCACCCCAAAATGACAGACAGAACTAACAGTAGAGTTCACTGACTACAACAGTTAGCAAATTAAATTACATCCAACGCGATTTAAATGTGCAAGAACTCCTGGTTGGCCCTGTCCTGAAACGTGCATTGAAGGTTGATCGAAATTTCACTGAACATTTTGGCTGAACCCTGCCTTCTCCAGCCCCCTCCCTCCCCCCGCAATTTTCAGGAATGTCCCAACCCAGAGTTAACAACTCTAATGCAAATCAGAGCCTATTCGTCTCCACTGTTACAGACAAAAGCTGGGGGTAAGCTCGAAAATGGTTCAAGATTCAATTAAATCTTTTGGGAGGGGAGAAAAGTCATAGTTTAATTACTTAGCAGGATCTGAATGCCGTTTCCTCCAGACGACTGCTTGACCCTTTTAATTTACTGGCCTTGCATCGTTACATCCAGCTACTCATTGTTTGGCCAGCATTTCCCCATTTTAGCATAATATTTGCAAGTTAATTAAACACTAATACAAAAGTATGGCTCATATCACCTACAGACCAGAATGTAGGCGGTTCAATTACTTCAAAATTTACAGCTCGTCGAGTTGTGAAGGACGAACAGAAACCTTTTTTTTTTTTAAAAAAAATCCTAAACATCAATTAGCACAGCATGAATACGGCAATAAAGTTCTGAGGATACATTCCATTTAAGTCAGACGGCAAGATAACAGCACTCCCAAATCCTATTAAATATAAACAAAATAGATTGTCTTCCTTACTAAAAAGAACATGAAATCGGAATATACAACATTTGAATATTATACAAGAGGCTATGTTAGTTGGCCTTTCATGGTTGTGAAATGCATGCTCTGAAACAGATGTCCACCGCTTTGTTGAACCTGAGGACACTTCTGAAATTTTGAGAACAGGAACTGCGAGTCACAACAAAATGGTTGCCATGAGGTCCAACCAGTGGTGGGATCCAAAAAATTTAGTAACAGATTCCCATGGTGGTGGGATTCAAACTGCGGCGTAGCGCCAATGGGGCTGGGCAGGGCATGATGGGGGCATGGCCGGGCATTCCAGGGTGGGGCATTCCTGGGCAGGGTTGTGGCAAGGATGCAGCCGCTGCGCCAGTCCTTGGGCGGGAAACGAATGCACACAGGCTCAGGCTGCCACGCACGCCGGTGCACCTCCTGCTAGACCGCTTCAAGTTCTGCGCACTACTGCTGAGAGGGGGGGCGTAACTAAGGCAAAAATCACGTGGCAAAGTCACCCATTAGTAACCCCCTCTCGGCACACACAAATAATTAGTAACCTACTCTCGGGAACCTGTGAGAACCGGCTGGATCCCACCTCTGGGTAAATTACTGTTAATTTCAAACGGACACACCTTTCCTATTTGGATGTCAGCAAGCCATCATGATATACATTAAGGGTAAACAAAAATGGCTGAAATACAGTTTAAGAGACCTGGGTAGTAGTTTTATGATGCATTAGGTTGGGAATAGAATGACAGTTCAGATGTGGTATAATTGCTTATTTTTAAATTATGTACGGCTGGGTATGCGTTCAAAAAAAGGCCTCTCTAAAATGCAGATGATGCTCAAATGCTACAAAAGCCGGTGCACCTCCTGCTAGACTGCTTCAAGTTCTGTATGCTACTGCTGAGGAGCGGAGGAGGGGTGTAACTAAGGCAAAATCACCAGTTAGTAACCCGCTCTCGGCACACACAAATAATTAGTAACCTACTCTCGGGAACCTGTGAGAACCTGCTGGATCCCACCTCTGGGTCCAACCACAAAATGTTAGGAGGTTCCAAGCTAAACATCCTCCTATGAGGGAAGCAGCTGTATTTAAATGAATTCCCCCTTTGGACACAAAGGAAATGGGGAGCAGGGGCCTAGCTTCAGAAAATGATGCCCAGGGAAAGTGCAGAAATTGTGCCCCCCCCCCAACATCCAACCAATCTTTTGGATAACTGTACAATAATATTGGCTTATTTCTCACTTCTTCAAATATTCCCAACACTGAGGCAGTGTTGTTGTTTTTTTGTTAAAGTGCAGAATTAGAAATGGGGACATCCAGATTTGAATCCCCACTTTGCCATAAAACTTGCCAAATGACCTTGATTCTGTGTCAACGGGATGCTAGGTGATTGAGATATCAATCACCCCTCTCCCCTCCTTGGAAGAAATCTATAATGCCCGAAGCCTAAATAAAGCCCAAAATATTCTGAGGGACCCGTCTCATCCAGCACACTCTCTTTTTGAACTGCTACCATCCGGCAGACGATACAGGGCCCTCAGAACTAGGACAGAGAGGCTTAGAGACAGCTTCTACTCTAGAGCTGTGGCTATGCTAAACTCCGCTGCTTCATATTGATGTATTTGGGGCTGTGTAGGGATGGGTGGAGGATGATGATGTATGAGTCTGAAATTGTGTGCATCGAGGAATGCTGCTGTAAATTTCGTTGTGCGTGCACAATGACAATAAAATGCTTATGCTTATGCTTATGAGATATATTCTGAGAACTGTGCTACTGCTTAAAATAACACATTGCTGATGCTAGGAAAATACATGTAACCAGCCTTCTTGGTGTATCCACTGTCATCTGTGCATCTTTCCTTGACCTTTACTTTATGGCTTCACACACTTTGTAGATAGCTAGGCTTCCCCTGGTACCTCTGTCCCATGGGAACTTTGTTACATCCGTTATCTTGTAGGGCAGGAAACCAGGTGGCTTTCTCTTGCTGTCTGTCACCGACCTTGGGGTGCCTTAGCAATAAAAGCTAAATGAGAGGGGGGTTCTCTATGGGGGATAAAGGGGACTGTGAATGCCAGCTTTGTCAGAATTGGCTTTGCCGAGTGTGGTACTTCGATGCCTATTCAATAAACACTACTGATCAATACTTCAGAGCGCATTTATTAGCTCCAGGTTGCAAGACCTAACCTTCTGTCACTCCCTCAGTCTAGCCGACTTCACAGGCTGCTGTGACAATAAACTAGAGTGGAGAGGGACAGATGTTGAGATCAGCCTAATAAGTTGGACCCAACAATCTCGTAATGTTATTTTGAAACAATAAAGGTCATTTCTACCATATTTTATTCAGCTATTTGTCAAACATATCCGCTGAGGCTTAAATATCACCAGATATCACCATGCCTTTTTGGGTCAAAAAAGAAAACCCGAAGAACTCATAAAGCTAGGTGTTCCCCAAAATAAGGCCCCTTCCGCACACGCAAAATAATGCGTTTTCAAACCACTTTCACAACTGTTTGCAAGTGGATTTTGCTATTCCACACAGCTTCAAAGAGCACTGAAAGTGGCTTGAAAGTGCATTATTCTGCATGTACGGAAGACAGAATGGAAAAGTATAGATGGGTTATCAGCTATGGCTTTTGTAGCATTTGAGCCTCATCTACATTTTAGAGAGGCCTTTTTTTGAAAGCATACCCAGCCATACATAATTAAAAAATAAGCAATTACACCACATCTGAACTGTCATTCCATTCCCAACCTAATGTATCACAAAACTATTACCCAGGTCTCTTAAACTGTATTCCAGCCATTCTTGTTTACCCTTAATGTATATCATGATGGCTTGCTGACATCCAAATAGGAAAGGTGTGTCCGTTTAAAATTAACAGTCATTTAACCAGAGGTGGGATCCAGCAGGTTCTCACAGGTTCCCGAGAGTAGGTTACTAATTATTTGTGTGTGCCGAGAGGGGGTTACTAATGGGTGATTTTGCCACGTGATTTTTGCCTTAGTTACACCCCTCCTCTCAGCAGTAGCGTGCAGAACTTGAAGCAGTCTAGCAGGAAATGCACCGGCGTGCATGGCAGCCTGCGCCTGTGTGCATTCGTTTCCCGGCCAAGGACCGGCGCAATGGCTGCGTCCTTGCCACAGCCCTGCCCAGGAATGCCCTGCCCCGGAATGCCCGGCCATGCTCCCGTCGTGCCCTGCCCAGCCCCATTGGCGCTACGCCGCAGTTTGAATCCCACCACCATGGGAACCTGTTACTAAAATTTTTGGATCCCACCACTGCATTTACCTGACCACCAGGGCTGTTTGACAGTGGAATTCACTGCCTCGGGGAGTGGTGGAGTCTCCTTCTTTGGAGGTTTTTAAACAAAGGCTGGATCAGCATATGTCGGGAGTGCTTTGATTGTGTGTTCCTGTATGGCAGGGGGTTGGACTTGATGGCCCTTGTGGCCTCTTCCAACTCTATGATTCTATTCTGTGATTCTACCATTGTATCGTATCAGCTTGCCAAGGACTCAAAGTGTAGCAAATTCTCCTTTGAGTCTTAATTTCCAACAGAATTTTGAGAAGACTTCAACAATAAGACTTGAACATTGCTTGGGAAGTGTTCATCGGGTACACACCATACTCAGACGCAGGATGCTGGGCTTCTGATTCATTCAACTGATCCATTACCTACTTCTTAAAAGTTTTAGTTCACTCCGATGTTCTGGGGGCTTGGATGAGGAGGAAAAGTGGTGGAGTCCTACTGGCTTGACAATTTGAACTAGCAGCATCCCATCTTCCACAAAAAATATCCTCAGCATGAGAAAGTATACAGAAAGGCTGGGCAAAGAATGCTACATTGGTGTGCATTGTTTATGGTATTAGTTAGGGTCTGCAATCTGCGGCTCTCCAGATGTTCATGGACTACAATTCCCATGGGTTTTGTAGTCCATGAACATCTGGAGAGCCGCAGGTTGCAGACCCCCAAGAAGAAGAAGAAGAGGAGGAGGAGGAGGAGTTTGGATTTATATCTCCCCCTTCTCTCCTGTAGGAGCCTCAAAGGGGCTTACAAACTCCTTGCCCTTCCCCCCTTACAACAAACACCCTGTGAGGTGGGTGGGGCTGAGAGAGCTCTGAGAAGCTGTGACTAGCCCAAGGTCACCCAGCTGGCGTGTGTGGGAGTGCACAGGCTAATCTGAATTCCCCAGATAAGCCTCCACAGCTCAGGTGGCAGAGCGGGGAATCAAACCCGGTTCCTCCAGATTAGAATGCACTTGCTCTTAACCACTACGCCACTGCTGCTCCTGCTGCTGAGAGAACTCAGTTTACATGCCCAAAGAGAACAATTGCAGATGGTAGGTGGCAACTGAGTCAAAGAGCTCCAGGTTTGTAGCTGGGTTCTCTTTGGGAGTGCTTTTCTAGACATAAAAGGGAGAAAGAATGGATTTTCCTGAGCTGAACAGACTGATAGATGTCTGTTAGATTTTAGGGGAAAACGTTGCAAACTTGCTGTGAGCAGGTCCCCACTGCGACATCCGGTCTGAATAGCCTACAAAGGTATTTTGTCACTATTAAGTTTGGGCTACGAGTTCAAAACAAGGGGTCTGCAGTAGAGAACCTTTTGAAAATATAAATCGTTAATTAAAAGAAGTCCCTAGGTATCTGACATAGCCCCATAGGAAGCCCCTGCTGTTAGTGGCCTTTTAGGATTCTGTGGAAATATATTTTTAGCTGATGGGAGTTGGGTTTTTTAAATGGATTAATTTCTATTCTCTGCTTTTATATTGCTCTATGTGATTCCTGTAATGTTTATGGTTTAATTTTCTCCCCGCCCCTGCTCCCCAGTGAACGGCCTGGAATAGGTGGGGGACGGATTTAATGTATCTAAAATAGAACAAGGAATTAAAACTATGCAGAGTCCACATCAAGATTGACTATAGATTCTAGATTTGCAGTTGCTTCTTCTATAGTAATAGGACACAAACAAATAACAGCACTTGAAGTGAAAATAGATTATGTGCTCAAAGGACATCTGAAAATACCGTATAAACTCATGTATAAGCCGAGGCACCTAATTTTACTACCAACACCTGGGGAAACGTATTGGCTCCTGTATAAGCCGAAGGTGGGAAGCCGGGAGGCAAAGGGAGCTCCTTATTTGGGCAGTGACTTCCCCTGATGTCATTGCCCAAATAAGGAGCTCCCTCCACCTCCCGGCTGGGTTTGAGGAAGCCCAGGCAGGCTGGCTTTCTGAAACCCAGCCGGGAGGTGGAGGGAGCTCCTTATTTGGGCAATGACATCAGGGGGAGTCACTGCCCAAATAAGGAGCTCCCTCTGCCTCCCAGGGTTTGAGGAAGCCCAGCCAGCGAGGGTTCCCCTTCACCCTCGCAGGAGGGCAGCAATAAGCGGCTTGTGCAGCCACAGGGAGGTCGTCCCAGCCATGCCCCCAGCCTCGGCAGAGGCCTGAAGAGCCGGCTGGTAAGCAGGACTCGTGTATAAGACGAGGGGGCATTTTTCAGTCTTAAAACAGGGCTGAAAAACTGGGCTTATACACGAGTATATACGGTAGCTAATAAATACATACACAGCTTGAGGTTTACAAGGCAGATTTACTTTCTCTGAGTCACAGACTGGTTACAAACTGCTTTATGAATTCACTACATGCAAAATTACCCTTACCTTACTCTGAGCTTTACTTTCTTTCTAGCCAGCAGGAGACTAGGAGGAAGGGAAGGAGTTTGTAAACTGCCTTTAATCTCCTTTCAGGAGAGAAAGGCAGGGTATAAATCCAAACTCCTCTTCTCTTCTTTATTTAAAAAAATATTAAATTTTCCAGAGTTGGGAAGGGGGCATCTAACTCCTTGTTCATTTAGTGTTTGAGAACACAGCTATATCCTAGCATTGATTTATAGTGTTTAAACAACTATATGTGCATATATAACAATATGTATGGCGCTCGGAAAAGTTTGTTTGTTCAGATTATCAGAGAACATATACTGTATATATAAGTCAACCTGAATATAAGTCAAGGCACCTAATTTTACCACAAAAAACTGGGAAAACGTATTGACTCAAGTATAAGACTAGGGTGGGAAATGCAGAGCTACTGGTAAATTTCAAAAATAAAAATAGATGTCAATACAAAATGTTTTTGAATATTTATTTCAAAGAAAAACAGTCTGGTATCAACAATAACTTTAAAAGTTCTGAAGTGGAATATATAACTCTCACAGACTGTATCTCTTCAGAGTTTCATAGGGAAGATGCTCAACAAGATCCCCCTTTTAAAAAGTCCCTACAGGTCCTCCTTCAACAGGGATAGCTTATCATTACACAGTGAAGATGCTTGCGTGGTGATGGCAGCCGCTGCCCCAAAGCAAGTCTTTTTTGCAGGTCTGCAAGCTCAGCTGGACAGAAGTCCCACCTGCTTTCCAAAAACACTGGGTGGGGGCCGAGAAAAGTGCTGGCAGTGGCTGCACCCCAGGGCACCCTGTGTGTGTGGGATTCCTGCCACATGGGCTCCAATGGTGCGGATTTCCCAAATGAGTATGGCTCCCTAGCGTTCATGGAGCTTCCTGGCCTGAACAAAAATTCTGTAACGTATAAATGTAATATTTAATATTCACACTTATTTACTGAATATTCACTGTGAATGAAGCTACTGGTCACCTGTAGTGCAGCGAAGCAACAGCCCAAGGCTTACCTGGGACCTGCCTTTGCGTCCACATAGCAGGGAGCAGGTGCAGAGAAACACCCTCAGTTCCCAGCCTTTTTTCGCTCACCACCCGTTCACTTGCGTACAAGTCGAGAGGGCTTTTTTCAGCCCAAAAAATGTGCTGAAAAAGTAGACTTAGGTCGTTTCCCCATTTACCTTGACCACCTTTTGCTGCGTGCTACTCTCAGCATGCGTCAGTAGCCATTCGGAACGGAGTGGCGAAGAGGCACAGTATGATTCCGCCCTCCGAGCTGGGATCAAGCTGGTTGCAGTGGGGAACAACAATGGCTTCGACCTAGGTTAGTACCCTTCTCAGGGATCTGGGTCGAACCTATTTTACGCCTGTGCGGAATCATCCTCCATCAATAGAGGCTCATTTTGAAAGGACGCTGGAGGGTGTAGCAGTCCCGGACTCCAACCCAAGAGAACTGAATCCTGACCCATGCCCATTCCCCCATAGCAAATACAGTAGCGATGGATACACTTTCGGAAGGAAGAACCACATTTTGTCAAGCATGAAGTAACCAATCCTAGAAAAATTTGATTTTTCCCAAAGCAGGAATTCAACCTTGAGAGGGTGACATAAAGCAAATGGCGAACAGTGTTACCGCATGTAAACCCAATGACCGTCAAGACCCGAGGAAAAATGAGATCACGCCTCAGTGAATCAGGGATTGATGGGTTGCAAAACACCGGAGGAAACCACAGCAGTTGTTCAATTACCCGGGAAAACATTCAGCCAAGATCCAACTTCCACACTTGCTGCTCCTTCTAGCCAGCATACCACTGCCTCATTATGGATCTTCTTTGCTGTGACTCGGGAGACATTTGTGAAACTTTCTGAGGGAAAGGATTTCTGATAGACGCCGCTGTTGGAAAGGTATGGTCCGCACAAGTTTTCCCTCCCATTTCCGTCTCACCAGTTCCTCCCTCTTCCACAGTGTGAAAAACTACACGAGAGAGAACAGAAGGCTCTACAGAGCATATAGAAGGGTCCGAAAGCCAGGTCAAGTGTGCACTGGCTGCCGGGTCAAATTTTCTTGAAATGCACAACTGCATTTCATTTTTTTTCTTCTACAGGACTTTTTGAAGGAGTGCAGAGATCAGTAACTGGCAAGTCAAAACACAGACATTATAAAAATCTCCTCTTGAGGATTATACAAAATCATAGCTGTCAGCTGCATTTCTAAAAAGTCACACAGGGATATATTTTTTTTGCTTGCGTTCACATCACTAAAATGCTTATCATTAGAATGCCTTATACCGCCCCGCCCCCCTTTATCTCATGTAAGGAGACTCAAGGTGGCTGAGGAACTCCATTCCCTTCCTCTCCCCACAACAGACACCTTGTGGGGTAGGTGGGGCTGAGAGAGTTCCGAAGAGCTGTGACTAGCCCAAGGTCACCCAGCAGGAATGTAGGAGTGCGGAAACACATCTGGTTCACCAGATAAGCCTCTGCCACTCAGGTGGAGGAGTGGGGAATCAAACCCGGTTCTCCAGATTAGAATCCCATTGCTCTTAACCACAACACCACACTGAAAAAGGGGCAGCATTGCTGAATGAAGAACTGGAATGACCAGAGAGTTTTCTTGCAGATCAGGAACCAACCCAAAAGAACAGACAGGGTCTCTGAATCTGTTCCCTCACACCACGCAGTAGAAGTGGCTTGATTTATTTTTCCCACGCCTTTCCTGAACTGATGTTGAGAAAGTAAAACTGCACGAATCCATTACAGGAGCAGCAGTGGCGTAGGAGGTTAAGAGCTCATGTATCTAATCTGGAGGAACCGGGTTTGATTCCCAGCTATGCCGCCTGAGCTGTGGAGGCTTATCTGGGGAATTCAGATTAGCCTGTACACTCCCACACATGCCAGCTGGGTGACCTTGGGCTAGTCACAGCTTCTCAGAGCTCTCTCAGCCCCACCTACCTCACAGGGTGTTTGTTGTGAGGGGGGAAGGGCAAGGAGATTGTCAGCCCTTTTGAGTCTCCTGCAGGAGAGAAAGGGGGGATATAAATCCAAACTCTTCTTCTTCTACATTGAATGTATTGGATGGCATAGATTACAGTTTCCTGTGCAGGCGGTGTTTGCTTGTGTGCTTTAATTCTTTGCAATTTTTGCAAGGTGACATCAAATGCAAGCGTTCAAAGTATACAAAAGCTGCTATCAGCATCAATCGCCGCCCCAAACTTTCTGCTTCAGGTGCCACCTGAACTTGTTTCTGATAACGCTTGCTTGGAGTTCCAAAGTCTCTGTGACTGATTGAGCTCCATTCAGCCGCGATTCCTTTGTGCGTCAGGAAGAGCAGAACATTGTTCACAAAGGAAACAAGTTTGGCCTTTAAACGATTTCTAATTAAAGGAAGAAAACACTCCTTGGGCAAGTATCATCTGAGATAAACCTGCTATCCGGCACCCGCGCAAGAGAATGGGCTAGAGATAAATTAATACCCTTAGAAGGATACTCGTTCAAAATCATTATCCTAAGCTTAACTCTCATGGAAGTCTCATGGAGGAATTCTGCAAGTCCCACAAATTCTTGCAATTATTTCCAGGCACCTGTCACGTTCAATAATCATTGATATAATCATTTGAAGAGCTTCTGTCTCACCCTTCAACCCTAATATGAATGACAGTGGATTCAAAGACAAGTCAACAACAGTATATAAAAGAAGAAGAAGAAGAGTTTGGATTTATATCTCCCCCTTTCTCCCCTGCAGGAGACTCAAAGGGGCTTACAATCTCCTAGCCCTTCCCCCCTCACAACAAACACCTTGTGAGGTAGGTGGGCTGAGAGAGCTCCGAGAAGCTGTGACTAGCCCAAGGTCACCCAGCTGGCATGTGTGGGAGTACACAAGCTAATCTGAATTCCCCAGATAAGCCTCCACAGCTCAGGCGGCAGAGTTGGGAATCAAACCCGGTTCCTCCAGATTAGATACACGAGCTCTTAACCTCCTACGCCACTGCAATGATCTTTTAAAAAATCAAATTAGATAACCCCTCCAGGGCTGTCAGAGCCTTCTGGTGGTAGTCCTTGTGGCCCACCTCCTCTCTAAGCATCGATGGCAGGAAAAAAAATACAGCATTGTGTGCTCTGTGACATCTCTTCCAAAGAGAACCAGGAAATAATGTTGAGTAGCTCTCAGAATTGCCAGGAACTAGATAGTTTTATCATAGAGTTTCAGGTGATTCCTAGAGTTACCCAATACCACTTTTGGGTTTTTCCCTTGAAATGACATTACAGCATACATGATGACATGCCCTCTATGTCCCCACCTCTCAAGCTGCCACCTTTTGCTCGGTCTGGCAACTCTAAACCCCTCTCTCAAGCCAACACTGCCAAAAACAATAATAATTAAATGCATTTAAAACATGAAGCTAATGCCATCAATCATTTTCAACAGCCAGGTCTAGAATGTGCCAGCTGAACTATTGCTAAAAATACCTCCAAAGCAAGGATACAAATAGCATTTCTGCCAATGGAAGAAGAAGCAGGAGACCCTTTTGACCACCCAAAAATAAAACTCAGGAATCTAGTAGAGCTGCTTGCATCTCAAAGAACATATTTTCGTTAAAAGCTAGCTACTGATCATTTTATTTGGGCAGCAGTACCAAATCCAAATCCAAAATCTTTATTAGGCATAAAACCGGAGTGTGTCATGAGTTCCAAATCCAATAAAAAGATCATTATTGCACAACTTGCAGTACACAGAGTAAAAATGTAGCAACAGCTTCAGAGATTTCAGCATTAGAGTTATTTAGAAGCTTAGCCATTTTTATCTTATCAGAAAGGAGCATAAATCCTGTCAGTACCAACAGCCTTCTATCTGAGAATTCTGATAAAAACATTTGAAAATGTAACTTACTAACAAAAAATATGAAGGAGACGAATACACATAATTAGCAGACTTTCAGAGCTATATTAACCACGTTTGGCATCAGCCATTTTGATAGGAACACACAATTCTCGCACAAGGAAACCTCAGTGGAAACAGATTCAATCAAGGCTGAAGAAGACATCCCTATCACAATTCTTTAAGGCTTGTCAATTGAAAAGGACAAATGACTAGTACACCTTGGACTTCTGCAGAGGCGTATCTACCTGAAATGGCACCCAGGGCAAACCCAGGTGCCAGTGTAACCTCTAACTGTGGGTTCTGTGGGGCAGAACTTGGAATGAGTTTGCAACAACACATTTAAAAAAAACAAAATGGTTTATTTTCTTAACATATAACATACAACATCAACATTTAACATCACACTTCAAGGTCCTGTTCAGGTTGCATTTTCAAGTGCTTCTAGTTACAGTCTTGTAATGCAAAGTCCATTTCTTCTTGCAAGTGGGTTGGCTCCTGAAGACTCCAAGGGCTTGGTGAACAGGATTCAACATGGTGAAGGTTTCCAGGAGAACTCTCACCCATTACAAACATAAAAAACCCTAAAACAATAAACTCCAACATTTACAACATAGCAAAAATAAACTACCACCTTCCCAGTAGTTCCCAACAACATTGCAGTTACCTTAACAAGGTGTTAAGGGCTTATACAACCAAGGTCCAAGTCTGGTAGCCTTGTCTCCTCCAACTACATGAGGTCTGCTGCAGCCTCTTGCTGCTTTGAGTCTCCACCCCTTACTGGGTCAACCCATTCTGAGCATGGGGGTTACACCAGCTCCCCCCCACACACACACACACAGCTGCAGCTCCCCTGTTGGGTGGGACACAGTTGAAGGCCAGTGAGCAGGGCTCACCCCCATTCAAAATCTCCAAGTGGAGACTGTGAAGGGGGTGAGCTAGTTAGTTCTGTCCACCCTCCACATGGAAGTCGGGCATGGGGCTGGAGACGGGGGTGGAGCAAGCAGGGCTCGCCCTCTTTGCAATCTCCATGTGGAGATTGAGAACAGGACTAGCTGGCTCATCCCACCAGGCTTGGATCCAGCTCTAAACTTGAACTCCACATGGAGAGGGTAGTAGCAGGGACCCATTCAAGCCTTGCTTGGGTCAGGCTTCGAGCTGGCTTCGAGCTGGATCCCAGCCTGGCCCCAGCCTCGCTTGGACTGTAGCCAGTTGCTCTGGAGTCTCTAGCTGTACACTGTTGGCTCAGCCCCAAACTCCTCTCCATTCAGCTGGAGCTTGGGGGTGGAAGCAACAGTGTAAAGCTAATGGGATCGAGAACAGCCAGCTTCAGTTTGAGCTCCGTAGAGGCCAGGTTTGGATCTAGATAAGCTACAGGGTGCAGCTTAGATCTGGGTCCAAGCCTGGCTCTTGCTGCTCCCATCTCCACATTGAGATAGTGGCACACCCAATCTCCACATGGAGATTGGGGCAGTGTGACCTCAGCTGGCCCAGCAATCTCCATGTGGCGATTCTGAATGGAGAGTCCTGCTTACTGTCCTTCAACTGTGCTTGTGAATGGGACGTTCCCAACCATGGTGCAGTTGAGGGGCCTGGGCGCGGTTACAAAATGTGTATAGAAAGAGCCTGGTGCTTCCCAGATCTTAGTCCAATCCTCAGTCCACAACACATAAGAACATAAGAACAAGCCAGCTGGATCAGACCAGAGTCCATCTAGTCCAGCTCTCTGCTACTCGCAGTGGCCCACCAGGTGCCTTTGGGAGCTCACATGCAGGATGTGAAAGAGGATCAAGATTGGTAGCCATAAATCGACTTCTCCTCCATAAATCTATCCAAGCCTCTTTGATCTGAGATTGCAAATGCCTTAACAGACCAGGTGCTCAGGAGCAACAGTCACAGAAGGCCATTGCTTTCACACCATCCTGGCTTTCAAAAGAGGAAGGGGATTTAGTTCCCTGTACAGATTTCTTTCTTGATTATTACAGCTTTCGCGGAAAGGGGTTCAAGCCATTCAGGGAT
Source organism: Sphaerodactylus townsendi (assembly GCF_021028975.2). NCBI lineage: Eukaryota > Metazoa > Chordata > Lepidosauria > Squamata > Sphaerodactylidae > Sphaerodactylus > Sphaerodactylus townsendi. Next base: position 8,575,122 of record NC_059434.1, read on the forward strand.
CCAGGTTGCTTCCAGATTTCAGCTTCTCCAGCGAGTAGACCCTCAAACTAGGAAATAATACCGAAAACATGGATTATGTGTTAGTTGATTCCATCCATGAAAGTCGTTGACAATATATTTGGTGCAATGATTGCTGTTCCCTTACAATGATCCAACCAGAAGAAAAATCTATACTATTTTGGCCTACAGGGATCCAGCATGCCAACATAACAAGGTAGCATGATGTTCAGTGTTGCAATGACTGGCAACATTATGTAGCAACTAGGGTTGGAGATTCGGATTCGGAGCTGTCTGAATCCCATCTGATCCGAATCAATGGGATTCAGATTGGCAGCCAAACCGCATTTTTTGTTTTTACACATTTTGGCCTGCAGGGGGCGCATTTTTAGATGCATCGGCACCAACATTTCAGGTTATCATCAGGAGACTGTCCTGATGATACCCCCCCAGGTTTGGTGCAGTTTGGTTCAGGGGGGGCAAAGTTATGGACCCTCAAATGTGTAGCCCCCATCTCCTATTAGCTCCCATTGGAAACAATAGGGGACGGGGGCACCCTCATAGAGGGTCCATAACTTTGGCTGTCCTGAACCAAACTGCACCAAACTTGGTGCCAATACATCTAAAAATGCACCCCCTGCAGGCATCCCCAGAAATTTGCCCAAGATTCTTTGTTCTGCAGTGACTTAGCTACACTGCTGTCAATGGGGAATTTCTGGTAGAGGGCTGTGAGGTGCACATTTCTGAAGGTACAGTCACAAAATGTTCAGGGTATCTTCAGGAGAGTCTCTGTATGACACCACCCAGGTTTGGGGGACTTTGCTTCAGGGGGTTCAATTCTATGTGTACCCAAAAATGGTAGGGCCCATCTCCCACTGCCCCCTGAAGCAAAGTTCTAAAAATGCACCCCCTGCAGGCCAAAATGTTAAAAAACACCAAAAAACGGATCCGAAATTCTCGGACGTTTCCACAGGTTTGGGGCAGTATGAATCTGCAAGGTTCAGAATTCGGCCAATCTGAGCCCATTGATCTGAATCTGGTCTGAATCCGAATTGGAACGAATCAGGCTGGTATCGACCCACTCTAGTAGCAGTTCATGTAGACAAGCACTCATCGCTTTTTATAAGGTAACCACTGCAAAACTAGTTTTTGTTAAGGTCATGTTTTAATCCTCCCATGCTAAGTAACATATCGGGCAACAAGTGCTCTCCAGCAATTTCAGTCTTGGACAAGTGTTTCAGACTCTTTCCATGCAATATTCAGTACCTTCAAGTCTTGCTCAAATGTTCTCCTCCAGGTGTTTCGAGGGCATCCTTGCTGTCATTTGGCATCAGGAGATATCCACCTCATTGCCATCTTTGGGATCTGACCATTCTTCATGCGAAGGATGTGGCCAGCCAGTCAAAGTCTCCTGCGTGCAACGATAGTATGAAATTTGCACATGCGCTCCTTCAGAGCACCTCTTTGTTAGTGATGTGGTCATCATATCAGACCTTCAGGATTTGGCATAGGCACTTCTGTTGAAAGACGCCAAGCCTGTTGTTGATACTTGTCGATGCCTTCCAGAGCTCACTGCCAGAATTGGCTGTCGGGATCACAATAGACACGAGTAGGCGGAGCTTGGTCTTTAGGGCAATGGTTAGTGAGGACCAGATCTTGTTCACTGTCCAAAAACCAGCTGCAACCTTCCCATCGTGGCAACCGGCAGCAAATATTCCCAAGAAAAAGGAGTGGCTAGAAATAGTCAAAGATCGTTTTTAAGTAATTAAATGCATGGCTTGTAAAAAAAAAAAGTCAAGATATGCATAAACTGGGAGAAAATATGAAGGGTTATGTTGATTCAGATGGACTCTGTGCAACTGCTTACATTTTAGTTGCTTTTCATATTAATTATTTTATTTATAAGTACAAAGATGAACAGGGAAAAAAATTAAAAATGGAGAAAACCAGTGCATAGAAGAGGTTTGATAGACCAAAGGCTGAATTTTTAATCGTGCCTGGAATCCTAAGGACACCTCAGAACCATTGTGGCCATTGGAGGAGGAGGAGGAGGAGGAGGAGGAGGAGTTTGGATTTATATCCCCCCTTTCTCTCCTGCAGGAGACTCAAACGGGCTTACAATCTCCTTGCCCTTCCCCCCTCACAACAAACACCCTCTCAGGTAGGTGGGGCTGAGAGAGCTCCGAGAAGCTGTGACTAGCCCAAGGTCACCCAGCTGGCATGTGTGGGAGTGCACAGGCTAACCTGAATTCCCCAGATAAGCCTTCACAGCTCAGGCGGCAGAGCTGGGAATCAAACCCGGTCCCTCCAGATTAGATACACGAGCTCTTAACCTCCGACGCCACTGCTGATCCTTTGTCTAAGTAAAGGTAAGGAAGACTGGGGTGTTGCGATATTTTCTGCATTGCGAGAAGCGAGTTTACCAGTGACCTGTTCTAAGATTCACTTTCTACAAAAATCAGTAGAAAGGATGCCTGCCGTTCCAATTTGAAAGCTATTTTCAAAAGTGAGCTGCTTGCCTGCTTCTGCTCACAAAAGGACAAAAATTAACTCCCGTATCGCAGAGCTTCTACATTTATTTTGAACTTTCTGATAAGCACGATGCTTGTCCAGCAGTATGTTTTTAAAGCTTTTATGCGATTTAGGCTGCAGTCTTCCCAAGAATTTCCAAGGTAGTAAGCCCCACGGAATAACAGGAACTTATTTCTAAACAGCCGCAGGGCTTCCAAGAGCAGTCAGGTGCCCCCGTAAGACAAAGATTCCAACTGCCCCCATAAGACTCTGATCTAAACCATGTGCCTGATTTAGTAACTTTATATTTGTACACCCATATATAGTCGTACTGATACAGGATACACATCTTACATCTGATGAAGTAGGCTGTAGTTCAAAAGCTCCATGTCACAGTAACATTCTAATTTAAAGAGCAGTGGCGTAGTGGTTAAGAGCAAGGTGCGTTCTAATCTGGAGGAACCGGGTTTGATTCCCCACTCCGCCACCCGAGCTGTGGAGGCTTATCTGGGGAATTCAGATTAGCCTGTGCACTTCCACACATGCCAGCTGGGTGACCTTGGGCTAGTCACAGTTCTTTGGAGCTCTCTCATCTCACAGGGTGTTTGTTGTGAGGGGGGAAGGGCAAGGAGTTTGTAAGCCCCTTTGAGTCTTCTACAGGAGAGAAAAGGGGGATATAAATCCAAACGCTTCTTCTTCTTCTAAAGAGGGGGGGAAGTAGAGCGGTGCTGGGGGACAGTACCATGACTCTGCCTCCAAAGAGGCAAATGGCGGCACGGGCACTGGGGGAGAAGAACAGCCTCTTTTCCCTAGAGAAGCTCATCGCCAGGAATGCCTTAACACCACCCTTTTGGATGGCACCAGTCTGCATTACAAAAAGGGGATGTTCCTGGACTGAAACTACACTGGGAGCTGCCCATGGAGCACCCCCACAATGGTGGTGCTCTCTCCTGTGGCAGGGGGCATCGGTGTACATGGCAGCTTCTGTGTTTGGGTGCCGCACAGTTGCTCAGCCCCCTGCCACCGGATAAATAGCCCCTCTGCTACTGAATCTGCTCCTTATGCTAGATGTCCAAGGTTTCCAAGGCACCATGCAGCCTCCCTTTGAGTTGTACTCAAAATCTTTAGAAAGTAATTCAGTAAGAAATCTAGTTAAGTTTCCTTTTGTACTGTTACCTAGCACAAAAACAGGGGCAAATTGATTATGTAGTGGTGCCTTGGGAATTTTGCCCTCCAAGGCCTCCCTTAGGTGGTCCTGAACAGGCCTGCTTAGAGTTGCTCTTTCAGTGCTGTGCTTTTACCTCTACTAGAATGGCACAGCTAAAGTGTAATTGATTTATCTCCCACCGCACTCATGAAACTGCATGTATTGTGCCCCATCGCTCCAGTGGTGGGATCCAAAATTTTTAGTAGCAGGTTCCCCTGGTGGTGGGATTCAAACTGTGGCGTAGCGCCAATGGGGCTGGGCGGGGCACGGCGGGGGCGTGGCCGGGCATTCTGGGGCGGGGCATTCCTGGGCGGGGCTGTGGCAAGGACGCAGCCACCAAGCGCCGGTCCCTTAAGCGAGGAAACGAGATCGCACGCGGGCGCCCAGGCTGCCACGCGACGCCGGGCGCACCTCCCGGCTAGGACGGCTTCTGAGTCTATCGCAGCGCTACTGCTGAGAGGAGGGGCGTCACTAAGGCAAAAATCACGTGGCCAAATCACCAATTAGTAACCCCCTCTCGGCACTCACAAATAATGAGTAACCTACTCTCGGGAACCTGTGAGAACCTGCTGGATCCCACCTCTGCATCTCTCCCAGTTTCACTCAAGTTAACAGTGATAACCTTACACTCAAATTCTGTGCAGGGTCACTCCATTGTCGGCCCACTGAAATCAAAGGTCTTATTTAATTCAGATATTTATTCATTTAATTATACTCTACCTCTTCAAAAAGCAGACAAAATCAGCCTCATACCATAAAGCTAGATAAAATCATAACATCAACAAAACAGTAAAATTTGGAAAACCTCGAAAAACCTGGCCAATAAAACCCCAAAGTACACGAAAACTCAGAGCAGAAAATGTTTAGCAGCCTAAATGTTGTAAGGACAAGAGAGAAGAGAGAAGCGGTAAGTGGCTAAAGGGGGAGTGGGGTATCAATAATATTCAGGAAACTTACTTATTTAGGAAATGTATATACTGCTTCTCCAGAGTCCTGTTCAAAATGGCGAACAAATCAAAACAATACTACAACGTCATAAAAATGTACATTATCAGCCTGAGAACAACACATTCAAAACAAGCCATTTTTTTTAAAAGCGAGGGGCATGAAACACCCCCGGAGCACCCTACACAAAAATCAGAACACAAAAGAAAGGGAGGAGGGAAAAAAAGAAAGGCACCATCATTCCTGCCTCATTTTATGTTTGTCGACAGGGTAAGCCACTGTGCAGTTTACATCTCCATATGCTTGACAATAAATTGCTTTGGTCTGGTGCAAAGGACATCTTTCTCTCCTGGAACTGCAAGCATGTCCCCCCCAGTCCAAAGACCTCTTGCTCTCTCCCTTCCCCTGTTGCCCCACTTTTAGAGAGGGGTTGGCAGAACACAGGTTGCCCAAACTACTACCTGCACAGTCCTACAGAGAGCTGCTTCAGTTTTGCTTAGGCCCCTTAAGAACATAAGAACATAAGAACAAGCCAGCTGGATCAGACCAGAGTCCATCTAGTCCAGCTCTCTGCTACTCACAGTGGCCCACCAGGTGCCATTGGGAGCTCACATGCAGGATGTGAAAGCAATGGCCTTCTGCGGCTGTTGCTCCCGAGCACCTGGACTGTTAAGGCATTTGCAATCTCAGATCAAAGAGGATCAAGGTTGGTAGCCATAGATCGACTTCTCCTCCATAAATCTGTCCAAGCCCCTTTTAAAGCTATCCAGGTTAGTGGCCATCACCACCTCCTGTGGCAGCATATTCCAAACACCAATCACATGCGTTCGCGTAGAAGAAGTGTTTCCTTTTATTAGTCCTAATTCTTCCCCCCAGGCATTTTCAATGTATGCCCCCTGGTTCTAGTATTGTGAGAAAGAGAGAAAAAATTCCTCTCTGTCAACATTTTCTACCCCAGGCATAATTTTATAGACTTCAATCATATCCCCCCTCAGCCGTCTCCTCTCCAAACTAAAGAGTCCCAAATGCTGCAGCCTCTCCTCATAAGGAAGGTGCTCCAGTCCCTCAATCATCCTCGTTGCCCTTCTCTGCATTTTTTCTTTCTCTTCAATATCCTTTTTGAGATGTGGCGACCAGAACTGAACACAGTACTCCAAGTGCGGTCGCACCACGGCTTTATATAAGGGCGTGACAATCTTTGCAGTTTTATTCTCAATTCCTTTCCTAATGATCCCCAGCATAGAGTTTGCCTTTTTCACAGCTGCCATTCATTGAGTTGACATTCCCATGGAACTATCAACTAAGACACCCACATCCCTTCCGCACATACAGAATAATGCACTTTCAATCCACTTTTACAATTGGGTGCTGTGTGGTTTCCGGGCTGTATGGCCATGTTCTAGCAGCATTCTCTCCTGACGTTTCGCCTGCATCTGTGGCTGGCATCTTCAGAGGATCTGATGTTGGGAAAGAAAGTGGAGTATATATATCTGTTGGAGTGTCCAGGGTGGGTGGAGAAACATTGTCTGTGAGTAACAAAGAAGGCAACCAGGTCAATAGTTGAGGGCATCTGAATAGAAGTATGAGTAACAATGAAGACTATAGCATGGGAGTAACCCAGGAGATAGCAAGGTCACTGGTGGGAGCATCTGAATAGAAGTATCCTGGCCTTTGTTTCTTTTGTCTATGGTCATCCTGTGTTTGTGTGGAGCTGGTTAGACACTGTCTTGACTCTAGTATTTTTCAACACTGGCAGCCAAGTTCTGTTCATTTTCATAGTTTCTTCCTTTCTGTTAAAATTGTCCATGTGCTTATGGATTTCAATTGCTTCTCTGTGTAGTCTGACGTAGTGGCTTTCAGAGTGGTCCAGAATTTCTATTTTTTTCAAATAATATTCTATGTCCAGGTTGGTTTATCATGTGTTCTGCTATTCTGCTTACCACACTTTCACAATTGTTTGCAAGTGGATTTTGCAATTCTGCACAATAAAATCAGGCTGCAAAGTGCATTGAAAGTGGATTGAAAGTGAATTATTCTGCATGTATGGAAGTTACCGGTCATTTACTGACAACATTTACACTAAACATAAAAAAAAAAAAATAGCCCCTTGGATTTTTTTTGGAGGGAGGGGGAGATATCTCAAAAATCTTTTACAGAAAGACTTCCCATTTTCATTTCTAGTTCAAAGTATATCATTGCTGCTCTCTGCTGGTCAAAAGGATTAAACCAAACTAACTAAAGTTCAACTGAGCAGAAGTGATTACTACCCCCCCCCGGCCCCCGGCCACATTAAAGGAAATGCTTCTGGTAGCATGCTAACAAGTAGAATTGCATGCAACTTTTATTCATTTATTTGCATTTTTTAAAAAAGCTAGATTTGGTTTCAATCCATTAGTCATTAAAGCCCTTTGTTTTTATTATTCAGTTTGATCTTAGCTTCCATGGCTGTAACTTCTTCCTACATATCCTTGGGTTGAAATGTTCAGGGAGTGTGGCCCTAACACAGGGGATCTCCCTTGCCTAATTTCAGAGAAATAGAGGAAAGCTTCATAGGTAACAAAATTGCTCACTTCAAAGGCAGGAAGATGACTTTGACGACGACAGAAAGCAGGCAGTTAAGGGGGCAAAACTGCTATATAAGAATAACTAGGAAGACCTTTGTGGATGTACAGGAATCCTCCTGTTCAGGAAAGCTAGAGCTGGGGATCAGTTCTTATACAGCAGTGAATGTCTGGGCAAGGAGATCTGCCCTCCCCTGTATCTAGCCTTGCTTCAATCTGATTCTTAAAGCATTTTTCTCCCAGCCCAGTTCCAACAGCGGGAGCAAGTCGGGGTGGGAGAAGAATGTTGTCAACACAATCTCAGCAGAGTAAGGTGCTAAGGGGCAGTGGCGTACCTGGCTAGAGACAAGGGGTACCCCTTGTCCCCGGGCGCCACTCTTCTGGTCACATGGGGGTGCAAAATCGGCCCCCCACGTGACCAGGAAGTCCTGCCATCTCGTCGTTTTCGCGTGCCTTGACCCTGTCCGAGGCACGAAAAATGATGAGACAGCAGGACTTCCTTCTTTTATAAGCACTGAGGCTGGGGGGTGGGGCTTGGGGAGCAGGAAGGGGTCGAGCCCAGCTGGCAGGGGGAGTCTGTGGGGGAGGTGGGCACCCTAAACCTTGCCCATGTCCATGGTGACATTGGTGGGGTCGAGGGCAGTAGGGGCAGAGCCTGAGTGGGCAGGGTGGGCGCAGAGCCTGGGGGTATCCTGGAGACAATTTGTCTCCAGGTGCCATTTACCCCTGGTATGCCTCTGCTAAGGGGTCAATCAATATCCAGTTCTCCTCAACTGCATGCTTCATTTCTGTTTAAAAATAGATGCCCACCATTGGCTTTCCTAAGAGAGCCAGTGTAGTATGGTGGTTAAGAGCAGGTGGACTCTAGAGAACCAGGTTTGATTCCCAACATGAGCTGCGGACTTTTATCTGGTGAAGCAGGTTTGTGTCCCCGCTCCTACACATGAAGCCTGCTGGGTGACCTTCAGCCACTCATAGTTCTCTCAGAAGTCTCTCAGCCCCACATACATTACAAGGTGTCTGTCATGGGGAGGGGAAGGGAAGGAGTTTTGTAACCTGCTTTGAGACTCCTCCCCCCCCCCAAGCATTCATTTTCTCTCAACCTGGGATTTTATTCCTCTCAACCTGAGATTTTCAAAAACCGCTAAACCAGTGATCCTTTTGCACAATCCTGGGTTAGAGGCGTCCTCCATGAACACAACTGGCAGGAGATGCTTTATTTCCCTCCCTTCCACCTGTTCACTGTAACTTCTGCACCCTCCACTATCAGAGAGAATCCACTCACCCACCCACCATTCTGTGCTAGTCACCCAGCAGATTGTTGGTGAATTCTCTGGGCGATTCCGCACATGAGTAAAATAGGTTCGACTCAGTTCCCTGAGAAGGGTACTAACCTAGGTCGAAGCCATTGTTGTTCCCCACTGCAAACAGCCTGATCCCAGCTCAGAGGGCGGAAGCATCCTGTGCCTCTTCGCCTCTCCGTTCCGATTGGCTACTGTTCTACGGCCATGTTCTGTCTATCCCCACACACATTATTAAAAAACTGCCACAGGAATGGAGGGACGAAGGTGGCGTTTTTTGATTGGCCAGCTGTACGCATGCCCAAAACACTCCGCTGTGATTGGCTGAATGGGGGACTCCTGGCACCAGAGATTCCGCACTTTACTGGAATCGAGCTGAGTTCAAGCATGGTTCCCTGAAAACGTAGTAATTCCCAACTGGAGTTGGAAATTTGACCGTTACATGGGGTGAAGCTGGTACAAAACCACGTCAATCCCAGTGGTTGTGTGTCGAACGCAGCTCGAACTTAGGTTGATAATGCAAGTGCAGAATCGACCTCTGAGTGCCTGACAGTGTACGAAGTCCTCCAAGCATGTTTTCTCCCTGTGGCAGCGAGTATGACCGATCTACCACAACACATTCATTATTGCCCCACTGTTGTAGGGAGGACTTTTTTTCCTATTTTTTATTTTGTGTGTTACACATGCGCAGCTATGCAGATACAGCTGATCATATTGTGGGATGACTGGCATGACCATGGGGGTTCGTTTCTGTATGCCTGCACAGCTACGCATGCGTTGCAGGAATTTTTTTTTTAAGCACCTCTGTGGGGAGGTGCGAAAGCAACCCGGATAGTTTCCATGAGCTCTGATTGCTGTCTGAAGAGCACATCTGTGAATGGAAACAAAGGAAAATGCGTTCCTTTATGATGTCTGAACCCGTTATAGATATGGTGTATGGAACCTGCCAAAGAGCGCTTCCTTCCAGGTTGCCCTTTTCTCCAGCTCTCCGTGAGTTGCCCTTTGGCTAGATTAATCAAACTGCTTTCTGAAGACTTGGCTCTCTGCTTCTGCCTACGGTTACAACTTGCCTCATTATCCCAAACATAATCAGCACACGAATCCCACTGAGTGGAGCAGAATACTGGATTTCTGGCGCAGAGAAGTCGGAGCCCCTATGTATCGGCGTGTCTTCTCATGGCGGAAGACGCGATCAATTAAATAACACCCTTATAATCAAGACGTTAAGAACATCGCAAGAGGATAAAAGCTCGGCCGGGCTGAAAGGTGACATATTTGCAATTAGCAGTGTCAAGATTAATTTGAGTCATGGCTGTAGTGTTATCATTAAGTCACCTTCAGGAGTTCCTGGCTTGAGAAGCGGAAGATCTTGCTGCTAATGAACAGGCAGCTGTGCAATGGCTGGGCCCAGGCCGGCCACAGAAACGATAACTGCCTTTCTCCCTTACATTTAGAAATAGTCCTGTCCAGGAATTGTTGGTACAGGCAAGGGTCAGCTCTTCAGTCATGAAAGCATTAATGATGCTGTTTGTTAGTAAACATTAACTAGATTAGCGTAACCAATGGGTGTCGAGTAATAAGTATTATCAGTCACAGACCAGGAAAGGGATTTGGGCGTCTTAGTTGATAGTTCCATGGGAATGTCAACTCAATGCATGGCAGCTGTGAAAAAGGCAAACTCTATGCTGGGGCTCATTAGGAAAAGATTTGAGAATAAAACTGCAAAGATTGTCATGCCCTTATATAAAGCCGTGGTGCGACCGCACTTGGAGTACTGTGTTCAGTTCTGGTCGCCGCATCTCAAAAAGGATATCGAAGAGATCGAAAAAGTGCAGAGGAGGGCAACGAGGATGATTGAGGGACTGGAGCACCCTCCTTATGAGGAGAGGCTGCAGCGTTTGGGACTCTTTAGTTTAGAGAGGAGACGTCTGAGGGGGGATATGATTGAAGTCTATAAAATTATGCACGGGGTAGAAAATGTTGACAGAGAGAATTTTTTCTCTCTTTCTCACAATACTAGAACCAGGGGGCATCCATTGAAAATGCTGGGGGGAAGAATTAGGACTAATAAAAGGAAACACTTCTTCAATGCTAACATGTGATTGGTGTTTGGAATATGCTGCCACAGGCGGTGGTGATGGCCACTAACCTGGATAGCTTTAAAGGGGGCTTTGACAGATTTATGGAGGAGAAGTCGATCTATGGCTACCAATCTTGATCTCTTTGATCTGAGATTGCAAATGCCTTAACAGTCCAGGTGCTCAGGAGCAACAGCCGCGGAAGGCCATTGCTTTGACATCCTGCCTGTGAGCTCCCAAAGGCACCTGGTGGGCCACTGCGAGTAGCAGAGAGCTGGACTAGATGGACTCTGGTCTGATCCAGCTGGCTTGTTCTTATGTTCTAATAAGGTATTTGCATTAATGAAATAATTCATAGGCAGATACACACTTTTGCCACTTCCGCACATGCAGAATAATGCAAGTTTTCTCTGTTGGCCCACAAGTAAGATCAAGCCCAACTCTTAGCTCTGAGGTGTATTCTGTGAAGCCTTCCTTGGGCAGCCTTTTCATGACAGAAGACGTTTTCTTGCTTCGAGAAAAAAAGGCCTGTGCCCAAGGAAATCGCTACGATTAACGGAACAGATCCATGGGACCCCACCCATTGTAAACACTCATGGTATTTCTGAAGGAGATTCAGTGCAAAATTAGGTATTTAAAGGTGGGAAGGTCTCATTTTGTTTCCATTCCTTATTTTTTGTTTGTCTGTTCGGCTGGACCTGAGCAATATGATTTATTTATTTACTGGGTTTAAAATTCCACTTCTTAGATCATTTTGGCGAACTTTCACGTACTTCTTGGTAATCTCCACAGGGCGCCTCTCTCTGAGCAAATGCACTTCGGAAACCATGCAGATCATCTTGCTTTCATCCTTCCAGGTGGTCTGTTGCCAGTTCACACAGTTTCTAGCACTCGGATGAAAAACAATCCCAACGCATTCCCTGCTGCAGGGCAAAAGCAGCAATTTAACACATTTATCCTTAAAGGCAGATACCAATGCATAGATAAACAAAAGAGGCTATGCCCATGCAACTCAGGCCAAGTAGAGACACTGGAGCACACTCTGTTTCATTGTGTAAGATTTGCCAAGATCAGAATGACCCAACCCATCATTGCTTCACTCCTATACAATCACTTAACTGATGCTCTTAGGATTCCTTTAATCTTAGATAATCTTGATCCTTACTTTTATGCGAAAGTTTGAAAAAAACATCTTTTAAAGATTGCGACTTCAACGCTAGCTGTATACTAAGCATTTTCGAAGATTTGCTATCTACTCATAACAACAAATAATGTTGCTAACATTAACTATCTGCTACTCGTATACAGTGCCTACCTCTGCCAGCAACCTTTGGGTTCACGGTCACCCAAAGTCAAATAACCTGTGGGTGATTCATTGAGAGATGTCGTAGTTTTGTTATTGATTGCCAGATGGAGTGACAACTGAAGGCTGTGGCAACCTATGGGAGTCAAATCAATTGTTTGCCCATTTCCTCGCCCCCTATCCCTTGTTCTGTGTTAAGTGCCACTGTAACAAACTCTGTGTTTTATAGTGGAGTGTTGATACTGTATGCTGTTGTGATGCCTGGGCTCTGTTAGTGGGTTTTCAGTCTGGTCTGTGGAGAGGTGTATAGGAATGGCACTTTTGATGAGTCCATTTGGACTAAACTATTGATAAGACTCTGAATGGCTGTTGTATCTATCTGTCTCCCATGGACAATTGTTTTATTGTATTTTGGAATGCCAATAAAGGCTTGTCTATAGTCAATTTAACACAGCACTGACTGTAAGTAGCCTGTTCTTTGGGAAACAGGCTGCAAATAAATCATCTGGAAACTGGGGTTGATTCCTCGCTCCTCTCAATGAAGCCTGCTGGTAGTCACCACGTTGGACTATTCGCAACCCTGTATTTTACCTTGCGGCAGTCTGATGCTCAAAGCGTTTTTCTCCCAATCCAGTTGCAATGCTGGCAGAGAGTCAGGGTGGGAGAAGAATGCGTTCAACACAAGGTGAAGCAAAGCACAATACTGAGGGTCAGGATCCAGTTCTCCTCAACTGGATACTTCATTTCTGTTTAAAAACAGATGCCCCTCATTGGCTTTCCTGAGAAAGTCAGTTTTCTCACTCCTGATTCCCCACTCCTCCACATGAGTGGAAGACTAGGCTTCGTCAATACCCTAGAAATTCGGTAAAATTCAGATTCGGATTGATTCGGGCATAAAATTATCTGCATGCCCAAATAAGACAACTAATCGGGTATATCCAGAAAATTCAGGTATATCCGAAAAATTTGGGTCCGTCTGATTTTTTTTGTGTTTTTCAGGTTTTGGCCTGTAGGGGGTGCATTTTTAAAGCTAGTGGCGCCAAAATTGCAGGGTATCATCTGGAGACTGTCCAAGATATCATCTGGAGACCCCAAGAAATTGCCCAAGATTCTCTGCTCTGTGGTGCCTTGACTCCATTTTAGCCAATGAGGGATTTCTGAGTGTGTAAGCAGGCTGCCCATTTTTGAAGATAGAGGCACCAGACTTTCAAGGTGGCTCCAGGAGGCCTTCCAGGAGGAGCAGCAGTGGTGTAGTGGCTAAGAGCAGTGGCAAAGAGCAGGTGCACTCTGATCTGGAAGAACTGGGTTTGATTCCCAGCTCTGCTGCTTGAGTTGCGGAGGCTTATCTGGGGAATTCAGATTAGCCTGTACACTCACACACACACCAGCTGGGTGACCTTGGGCTTGTCACAGCTTTTCAGAGCTCTCTCAGCCCCACCCACCTCACAGGGTGTTTGTTGTGAGGGGGGAAGGGCAAGGAGATTGTAAGCCCCTTTGAGTCTCCTACAGGAGAGAAAGGGGAGATATAAATCCAAAACTCTTCTCTTCTCTTCCTGGTAACAGCGGCTAAGCTTGGTGAACTTTGCTTCCGGGGGTTCAATTTTATGGGCCCCAAAAGGCTTATTTTGTTTCCCTGCTCCTGCACGTGAAGCCTGCTGGCTGAGTTCTCTCAGAACTCTCTCAACACACCCCCTCCCACTGGTGCCTCTACCTTGAAAAATGTGCAGCCTCCTTACATACTCAGAAATTCCCCATTGGCTACAATGGAGCCACTGCAAAGCACAGAATCTGCCAGGCTCTTCAGCAAGTTCTATTGTGGGGAAAAAATAACTTTTCCCCTCATAGACTTCAACGGAGCTTGCTGTTATGCCCAGCTGGCTCTGGGAAGCACATCATCATTGCAGAGACTATAACCCCATTTGATGTCAGGGGCGCTTTGCTGTTGGGGGCATTACCTGATACCAAATAGGATGGAAAAGAGGATTAGCAGTGGTAAAGTTGGTAGGAACCCAATCAGTCAAAAGACATAATGAGTAGTTTGGGCCAAAGATTTATAGCAGTGATTTTCAACTAGGGTTCCGTGGTACCCTGGGGTACCGTGAGCATGTCCCAGGGGTACCGTGGCAATGCTAACCCCCCCTCACTTTTGTGGTGTCTCCTGCAAATGCCAGCAAGGACAGGGCCTGCCACAAGGTCAGCAGCCACTTCCTCCCCCCCAGTTCTTCCCTTCACCCTGTGCAAGCAGGGACACTGGGAGGGGAAGGTGGGGGGATGGCAGGGGTACTGTGAGATATGAAGAGTGAGGTCAAGGGTACCGTGACATCGAAAAGGTTGGTAAACACTGATCTATAGGTTGAAAACATTCTTGGTTACAAACAGCAGAATATTCAGTGGCCTAGACTTAATATGAATACATAAGAATGAGATGGAATCAGTTGTTGATCACTGAGTGGTACATGGGGACAACAGCCTTTTTTAATTACTACTTTCACACCCTCTATTAAATCTAAATGTCAGCTTGACATTCTCTTCAGACCAAATATGGAATATCTTAGAACACTTTCTATTCACACAAAATGCAACGGAAGGACCAGCGTGCCGCTTTTTGGAAGAGAAGGGGCCAAATTAAAACGTGGTTTATATGAATTAAATTCAGGGTGGAAAGAAAGGGCATAGTCAGACACGAAGAGTGGTGCGTGAATATTATAAGAAGTCATAACCTTTAAAAGAACGTCCTTTTTGTACAACACAAAGAAAATATGTTGAGGCCATTAAAAGAAGCGCTTTGGGGAAGAACTCTACAAAGTCTTGAGGATGTTTTATTTCTACTCAACCTGGATTTTTTAGAAAACGCAACATTAGTGATCTTTTCCCCCTAAGAGGTCAAGACATTTCCTCACTTTCGCCCGCCATGGAGAGCAGGAAACATCCTATTTTCCCCACTTGATTTCAAAGTTCTTTTACTTTCATTTTTGCTGCAGCTCACGCCCGCCATTTCTCCTGCTTGTGATTTTTTGTCCTGCCCACCATTTGATGAGGTTTTGCGATGGAGGTTTCCTCTGATCACAGCTCATTTGCCCGAAATTTCATTGTATAAAGTATATGAATAAAATTAGTTTGAACTGGTGATCATGTGTACTCTATGTTAACGAAAACTTATATGTCTGCAAATATGGTAGAGCTAATTTCGACATTACTCATTTTATAATCCAAAAATCCTGCCACTGGCAGAATATCAAGTGGTAACAGATTTTCAAAAGAGCAATAGGATGTCAAAAAGAACAGCAACTCATGAGTCTCATGGCAACCTGGACATTAGCAAAGTCCAAAATTTTGAATAACTTCCCTGTAAATTAAAATGTGCTATTGAGTCACAGCCAACTTAAGAAAAGAGGAGTTTGGATTTATGTTCCCTTTCTCTCCTGTAAAGAGACTCACTTCCTCCGCCCTACAACAAATACCCTGTGAGGTAAGTGGGGCTGAGAGAGCTCTGAAAAGCTGTGACTAGGTCACCCAGCTGCTCTGTGTTGGAGTGCACAAGCTAATCTAGTTCCCCAAATAAGCCTCCACAGTTCAAGTGGCAGAGTGAGGAATCAAACCTGGTTCTCCAGATTAGAGTGCACATGCTCTTAACCACTACGCCACTGCTGCTCTCAACCCTATGGATTTTCAGGACAAGAAAAGAGTACAGGTGGTTTGCAATCGTCTTCTTTTGAATAGCAACCCCAGTCTTTCTTGGCTGTTTCCAATTCAAACACTGGCCCTGCTTAGCGTCCAAGCTTTGACAAGACCACACTAGTCTGGCCAATTAGGCAGTGGCGGAGCTACAAGGGGACGGGGGGGTTCGTGCACTGGGCGCATGCCCCGGGGCATGGGAAATCACCCCAGGCCCCTCCCACTTCCCCCCGCCCCCTCGTGGTGCCCCCTTGCGGCACCCCACCCACCTTCCCACACTTACCTTAGTTCTTTTCCTTTTCCTAGAACTTTTTCAGGCTGAAAAAAAGGCCTGTTCATAGTACAGGCTAAAAATGGCCTGAGGAACTACAGTTCCCAGGAGACCTTGGGGCTCACAAAGTCTCCTGGGAAGTATAGTTCCCATCAGGCTGTTTCTCAGCCTGAAAAGAAATCTAGGAAAAGGAAAGGAACTAAGGTAAGTGTGGGAAGGGGGGATCCCGCGCGGGGGTGCGTGTGCTGCGGGGGTGGTCCCCAAAAGAAATTCTTTACCAACTATATACATAAAATCTTGAAATAATAAATTCTAATATTTCTAAGCATATAGTAAAATAAATAATTCCCTTCTATTTAGTTTCAACAATATTGTAGTTACCTTAAACAAGTTGGTGAGCGTTTAAAGAAGCAATTTCAAAGTTCTGCTGGCAATTCTTGATTCCTCCAACTTCATGAGTTTGGCAGCCTCCTGTTGCTATCAGGGCGTTTCCCCACTCACCACGACCCCCGCTATGCCGCACGCTGCTCTCAGCGAGCGTCATTTCTGGCGCGCGCCCAGACGTCCCCACGACAGCGCGGGGTCATCAAAAGGCGTCGTTTACAAGAGCACCAGGAATGACGTGCGCTGAGTGTTCTGAAACCTGGCTAAGACAGTAGTGGGGATTCGACCGGGGAGGTCGTCCCTCAAACCTGGTTAGTTTGTGTTCTGAAACCTGGCTAAGACGGTAGTGGGGATTCGACCTTCTTCTGCACAAGCCCGGGACTTTTGTATTTACTTTGAAAGAATATCTCAGCGTGCCCAGTGTCCCACATTCCGATTGGCTGTTTTTTGGGGGTGGGGCAGCTGCAAGTATCTCTGCTGGTGTCCCACATTCTGATTGGGACCGGTCCTGCTCCCAATTGGCTTTCGCACAGTAGCAGGCATAAGCAGGGTCACATCGGGATTTTTAAAAAGAACCTCCAAACTGGCAATTTTTGGAAATCCCAAGGTAAGGGAAATATTGTGGGGCAACACCAGGGCAGGCCCCCTTCAGCACCGGGAACCGTGCAAACGTCTCGGCTGCACAGGGATATTTTTCTTGCTCAACCCAGAATATTTTGACCATGCGGAAATGCCCCAAAAGTACTACTTTTACAAAAAAAAAATTCATTCAAATTTACAAAACTAAAAATGGGGTACACGAAGGCCTCTTGGAAATGAGTCAGCTCCAAGAACTGAAACTTTGCCTTTTTGCCATTAAAGATGCTCACGAACGTGGCTATTTAGACCTAAAGCTCAATACTCCTCTTTAGAAATCAATTCTTTCCCTCACTGCTGTGTTTCCTCTGTTCAGTTACAAGACCAGGAAACGTTCTTTTAGGAACTGAAAGCAGGTGATCTAAAGAAAAGGAGAAGCAATTAAAACAAGAATCCACAAGTTCAGAATGATGCAGGGTTTTACCAAGATGCCGACAAGATGGACACTAGTCCTACGCAGGTTGACAAATTTTATGTTATGACAGTCCTCCTGCAATACCCAACATCACCCCACGATAATATTTTCAATCGAGATTTGTCACATAATCAACTGCAATTTTTTTTTTAAATAGTGGCTGTTGTGAATTTTCTGGGCTGTGTTGCCATGGTCTGGTAGTTTTTGCTCAAAACCTTTCATCCACATTGGCAGGCCACATCTTACCCTGACATGGCTCTGAAGATGCCAGCCATAGACATGGGTGAAACATCAGGAGCAAAAAACTGCTCAACTACGACCACACAACTCAAAAAACCCACAACAGAAAGCTTTCGACAGTCCGTTTAAAAACATTATGTAATAATATCAGAAATTGTGACCTAGTCCAGGTTCTATATCTGAAGAAAGACAGAATGCAGGAACGAAGAAGAAGAAGAAGAAGAAGAGGAGGAGGAGGAGGAGGAGGAGGAGTTTGGATTTATATCCCACTTTCTCTCCTGTAGGAGACTCAAAGGGGCTTCGAATCTCCTTGCCCTTCCCCCCTCACAACAAACACCCTGTGAGGTAGGTGGGGCTGAGAGAGCTCTGTAGAGCTGTGACTAGCCCAAGGTCACCCAGCTGGCGTGTGTGGGAGTGCACAGGCTAATCTGAATTCCCCAGATAAGCCTCCACAGCTCAGGCGGCAGAGCGGGGAATCAAACCCGGTTCCTCCAGATTAGAATGCACCTGCTCTTAACCACTACGCCACTGCTGCTCCCAAAGGGCGGCTCATCATGATATTGATCTAGCTCACCCCATCTAGTAGACCTGCCCACCTCCTGGCTGGGACTAGACATCTCCTTATCTGCTGACTCACTGCAGAGATCAGTTTCCCCAAGAAAATGGCTACTTGGGGGGGTCACTATGACACTCTCCCCTCCCCCTAACCTCCCTTTCCCAGGCCTCATCCTCAAAATCTCCAGGAGTTTCCCAACCTAGAGTTGGCAAACCTATCCTCTAAGATCAGATAAGCCCTTAGGGGCTTCGGCAAGTGTATTTCTTTATCTCCTTCTATTTCACTGGTCTTTTGTTTGGATGTTCGGCAGCCCTCAGCATTTAGTGTGGCCCCCCACTCCCACTGCTGCTGATCAGTCTGTAACTGGCCACTGGGGAGCAGGGTCATGTTACCATTCCGTCCAGGCATAGCGGGGGGGGGGGGCGTGTTTCCCAGGTACCCCTGCCCACGTGCCAGCCTAAAGGCATTGCTAAGATGAGGAGCCCATTTTCTGGCCATAGCCACGTTGACCTACAAGAATTGTTTTCTGGTTCTCTGTTTGTCATGACAGCACATTTTTTTGGCTGAACAGCCAAGGAAGAATGTGTCCTCAACATGATACTGAATGGATACTCATTTCCAGTCATAAAGGAGACTCCTGATGTCATTACCTCCCCTGATTATCTTAACCCAGATACTCCCTTTTGTAACTGACTTCTTTTGACCAACTTACAGTGCACTCTATTGTTTGTTTGTTTATTTGTTTATTTGTTTATGAGTTTTTTTATACCGCCCTACCCCCAAAGGGCTCTGGGCGGTGAACAATATAGTAATATAACATAAAATTAAAACCCAGTCAAAATAAACAACAGCGATCAGCATATAAATGCAGCGTCAGCAGTAAATCCTTAACAAAACCCTCCCAGAGTGGGGGAGGGGTCCCACAGATGGTAAAGGGACCCCAACACAAGAGGCTAAAATAGGGGAGGGGAGGGGTGGGAGGGGAGGGGGTGGATGGGGAGGGGGCACATCAGCGGCTGGACACTCCAAAAGCCTGGTGGAACAACTCCGTCTTACAGGCCCTGCGGAACTCACCGAGGAAGAGTGTTCCACCAGGCAGGGGCCTGGGCCGTAAAAGCCCTGGCCCGAGTGGAGGCCAGCCACATCATTGAGGGGCCGGGAACCAACAGCAGATTGGCCTCAATCTCAAACAAAAATTCTCAAACAATCTATCCTCCAAGGGTTGTCCTGACACCCCCAGAGGTGGTCCTTCGATCTACAAATATCCTACTCCCCAAAGACCATTTGCCCAGTGCCTCTGACACCTTTGTTGCTGTGCCCAATGCATTGCACCCCCCGGGGACCAGATGCTGGCCGTTTGGCTCAGAACCTTGGATCTTCTTCACTTCATGATCAGGTCGTATTACTCATATATCCCATTCCCCTTTTCTATTCCAAATCTATTTTCCAATCTATCTGTACATTAGGAACTCTAGCCCATTCCACAAGGACCAGTAAAGTTATAATTATTTATTATTATTTATTAAATTTATATACCGCCCTCCCCCTGAGGGCTCAGGGCGGTTTACAACAAGGTTAAAACATACATTAAAACATAATTTAAATATAAATTACATAAAAACAGAACCCATGTAAAAATGTGTCTGGCGTCTGGCTACCTCCTCCCCCCTTGTGCCCACGGGAGGCCAGATGACATGGTAGATGTATTTTTAACCAGGCTGGCCAAACGCCTGGCGGAACAGGTCCGTCTTGCAGGCCCTGTGGAAACTCTGTAAGTCCCGCAGGGCCCTGGTCTCCCTAGGGAGCCTGTTCCACCAGGTAGGGGCCAGGGCTGAAAAGGCCCTGCCCCTTGTCGAGGCCAGCCTGATCATTTTGGGGGCAGGGATCACGAGTAGGTCCTCCTCTGAGGAGCGGAGGGGCCTACCGGGGCAATATGGGGAGAGGTGGTCCCTCAGGTACCATGTATGTGGCTGTACACCGGCATACATGGTGCTGGTATAGCCCCAGGACCATTCGCATGCTTCTGTGCGGGCAGCCCTGAAGCTGCTGCAACCCGTGGAGGCGCTTCCACATGGAGGCATGTCCTGTTTTTTAAAAACCTACCTTCTCTCCCTGCGCAGCTCCACAGGGACGAGGGGACACACCTTGGAGGGCAGCATGGATGCGCCTCCTTGTCCCTGCAGAGCTGCGCAGGGAGAGAAGGTAAGTTTTTAAAAAACAGGACGTGCCTAAAAGTGGTTCCTCGCATGGCACCGAGTGCAAAACGCTGTTTTCGAAAAACCTTGGCTCATTCTGCACATGCAAAATAATGCACTTTCAAACTGCTTTCAGTGCTCTTTGAAGCTGTGCGGAATAGCAAAATCCACTTGCAAACTGTTGTGAAAGTGGTTTGAAGACGCATTATTTTGCGTGTGCGGAAGGGGGCCTTGCTTCTTGAGTGACTTTTGTAAACAGCATTTCCCCACGGGGGGGGGGGGGAGCATAGCGCTGCCTCATTTTGGAGGTGGCAGCCATGAGAAGTGAACCCCCAGGAATGGTGTTTTTACCGTGCTTGGGGCGCTGTTTTTGGCCCGTGTGGAGGGGGCCTCTGTGCGTGCGTGTTTGCTGAATTGAATCAAATGCTTATGAACGCCTTATCCTTACAATAAAGACTGTCAAATTTGCATTATATTCCTCTCTGTGGATTTTTTTCCTAAGAGCTGATCTTCGTATACACTGGCTCTAAAGCCTCTTGCAACATTATAAGCAGTCTGCTCTAAGCTAATATTTCCCACTCTAGTGAGAGACTGCGTCTCCGTCTTGGGTAACAGACAGGCCAATGATTTTTGAAGCTCAGGCAAATATCCCTGCAGAGAAGCTACCGCCAGCCTTCGACCACCTACATCTCAGACTTCGCTTACACCTGTGTGCTCTGAAGCCCTTTGTTTCCCAAAATCTCATAATTATCATCCATTTTGGATGAGGCTTCTGTGGATGAAACTGAAGGTCAAGAATTCTGTTCCTGAGGCACGGACGTGTGATCGCCTACCGTGGAGATCAAAGAAAGCATTCCTGGTTCAAGGACCTGGTTTTGCATTCTCTCCGTCTTACCTAGAACGGAAGATGGGGCGGGGGGGAGTATGATAGCCAGGCAAGGATTCTGAGACAACAAGAAATAGCCGATAAAGGAGAAATAAAAATGCAGCACGAGGAGAACGATCGAGTCCAAATCTTATATTTTATAATGGAAGAGAGAGAAAATAACACCCAGAAGGTGAGCAGCATTTTTTTTTTGGAAAGCTGTAAATTTCCCATAGTTTGGCTTGATTGCAGAAGTTGACAGGAAACCTACAAAAACTTTGAGATGGTCTCGGCATGAATCGAAGGAACAGGCCCAGTTTGTGAGACACAGAGATGACCTGGAGCTTTATTTCAATATTCCAGATACCTTCATTTTGTCATGCTGAGACAGGCGACAAGGGGATTTGACGAAGAATGTCACCGAGATTGTGGGTTTTTTGGACATTTCTTCATCACATTACCAAGACAGAGAGACAGGTGGGGCACACAGGTAGCCTAGACATATGTTTTGTCTCCTCTTGTTGTCAGGACCAAGCCTGTCAGTGCCCAGATGTCTTGCTGTGTAAGAATTGCAAATGTGTTCCTGTAACTGCTTTTCTGTTTCCCTCTTCCCTTCCTGGCAATTCCCTGGCGCCATCTCTCCTGCAAGAAGGTGTGAACGGTTCCCAGGTTCTTTGAAGCTCTGTAGTGCAAATGTTGTAGAATTTGTGAGGCACATTTGTTGTGGGACCAATGGGGGGGGGGTTGAAGGATATAATCTCTGGATCAAAGCTGGAGAGCTTAGATTCAGCTTTCTATTGTTACTCTACGCGTTGTTAGAAATATACTGCTTTAAGACTTTCTACAGTCTCTGTTATTTCCACGTTCGAGAGCCTGACACTTGTTTCAATCCCTTCTCTTCATTTTTTGTAAACGAATTGAAGTTTTCTGGGCTAGAGTTTGCCTGTCAACATCAGATCTTGCTGTGTGTGTTTTTTTAACTATTCGGAATAGAAGGAATAAACATGGGCACATACATATATACAGAAAGGATTCTGATTTCATACTCCACAAGGCACAGCAAATCCAGTCCAAGTGATAACCGCGGCCAGCTCCCCTTGAGGCCCGAAGCCCCTTGAAACGGAATATGAAATTGGAGCTGGAGTTCCCCTTGCATAGCAGGAGATCGAAATCAGCCATGATTAATGTGTCAGTCAAAAAGATGATAGGGAAACGTGGCGAGGCCCGGCATCTTTAGAAGCATGGCTCTGCATTCATATACTTTTTCCAGACACTCAAATGAGATATGACATGAAAGGACAATGTGACTTTCTACTTTGTGTTTGACCTAAAGCCATAAGTTTCCAGACTTACTGCTGAAAGGCTTGTAGGAATAGTGATAGCAATAGAAAAACAAGAAGAGTTTGGGTTTATATCCCGCTTTTCTCAACTGCGAGGAGTCTCAAAGTGACTTACAATCTCCTTTCCCTTCCTCTCCCCACAACAGACACCTTGGGAGGCAGATGGGGCTGAGAGAGTTTGGAGAGAACTGTGACTGGCCCAAGATCACCCAGCAGGTTTCATGCGGAGGAGTGGGAACTCAAACCCGGTTCTCCAGATTAGAGTCCACCGCTCTTAACCTAGACTACATTGCTCTTAACCTACTTAACTCACACTTAGGCTCATTCCGCACACGCAGAATAATGCACTTTCAAACTGCTTTCAGTGCTCTTTGAAGCTGTGCGGAATGGCAAAATCCACTTGCAAACAGTTGTGAAAGTGGTTTGAAAACGCATTATTTTGCGTGTGCAGAAGGGCCCTTTGGGTCATGGAATTAATAGCCGTGTGGTTGGGGAAGGAGTCTGTGCTGAAGAAGGAAGGGGAAACCCACTCCCCCCCCTTTTCTAGCATCTGCAGAGCTAGTACTTGTAAATGAAAGAAAAGTGTGCATTTGTTTTGGAAGAGCAACTGTGAGAGCAACTCTGGCCCCTTCCGCACACGCAAAATAATGCGTTTTCAAACCACTTTCACAACTGTTTGCAAGTGGATTTTGCCATTCTGCACAGCTTCAAAGAGCGTTGAAAGCAGTTTGAAAGTGCATTATTCTGCATGTGTGGAATGAGCCTCTGTTTCAAAGGATTCTGTAGCGATACTAGTGCCTAAGAAAAGTGCATTCAGTTTGCAGGAATTCTTGTTGGCCGTTACCAGAGGAACCTTCCCTTGAACGTCCATTATCATTGCAGATACCTGGTTTGAATGCCCAGTTTGTAAATGGAATATGTATTCTGTGCATTTGCAAAAGAGCTCTTGGTATTAAAAGTCAATTTAATACAGCTCTTGGTATTAAAAGTCAATTTACAGTTGTGGAAGGCTGTCACTGATGGATTCAACGGGCTGTAGTGGGTTTCTGGGATGTGTGGTCATTGTCTGGTGCAGGGGTCTGCAATCTGCGGCTCTCCAGATGTTCATGGACTACAGTTCCCATCAGCCCCTGCCACCATGGCAGACTCTGGTGGTTTTAGCTTCTCATGTTTCTGCCACATCTGGGGCTGGCATTTTCAGAAGTATGTCTTGATAAGATGTGTTTCTCAATGGAGCACAGCAGGCCAGCCACAAAACAGCAAAGTTTAGTGTGACCCACAGAGCAGATTTTTAAAAATCCATGCAAGCAGAAAAGTAGCGCTGCAATAAGCCGTATCCCATATGTGCTAGATTTTTATTTGCAAGGTGATTTTCCAAATGTGAGGCAATGCAGATAATTTGTATCCTGTTTTGATACAATCCCTTTGAATATCCACAAATTTACTTGAGTTGGGAATAATTCTAATCTGGAGAACCGGGTTTGATTCCCCACTCCTCAGCCTGAGTGGCAGAGGCTTGTCTGGTGAACTGGATTTGTTTCCGCACTCCTACATTCCTGCCGGGTGACTTTGAGCTACTCTGGTCAAATAGTTCTATGAACATAAATTGTGCCCATTTGTCAAGTTTTGATTATCTTGTGTTAGATATCTGTATCTATTGAATGGTTAGGGAACTTTGATGTAATGAATGTTAGCATGAGAACTTTGATGTAATGAATGTTGATAACGTGTACTAACTCCATCAAGGGGGTTAGTATTAAACCTGCGCACTCTCTTGAGAGTTATTAATTGCTTGAAGGAGAGAAACCAATGAAGCTGAATTGGACTTTTGGTTCATATGAAAAAACATTGCCTGCTTGGGTTAGCCATGATTTTCCAGGGTCTTCAAGAAAGGTCAGCAGAAGAGAGTGTTTTCAAACACAAGCTTGAAATGACAGTTACCTTATGCATACATGTGCTCTATCATTGAACCGCAACTTTCCTTCCATTGCACAGTGCTTTGAAGCAGCCTCGTCTCACCATTTTAATAGCATGAAGGTAGACTTACCAAATATTATGTTGTACACCGCCCAGAGCCCCTCGGGGATGGGGCGGTATAAAAGTCCAAACAATAAATAAATAAAATAAAATAAATAAGCGTGGCTGCCTCAATTTCGTATTTCTCGTATCGGCGCATATATATTTCATACATAAAGGTTAGCTTGGTAATGGTCGGAATGGAGCCTAAGGACTAGAATAATTTATAAATTCAAGAAACCCCTGAGGTCAGAAAAATGTAGTATATTAAATGTATTGAATGCTATGTAAACAATGAAGTACTCTATATATGAAACAGATCCTGGGCTACTTTCTTGTGAATCACTGACATGTCTAAGAAGTTCCTTCTTTTTAGCTCCTTACGTTCAATTTCAGAGGAGCAGTTTATCAGCTGCAGCCCAAACAACACAGAGTTTTGTTGTGGTGCCTTAGAAACTAATATTGATTATGACATCAACTTTAGTGAGCCCACTTCACAAGAAGCGTGGCAGTATGCGCCATAAATTGGCAATTTCGGTTTCAGGAGACTTTCCCTCAGGAAGCACAATGTTATGAAGCGAGACTGGAGAGCCCCTGCCTCTTGACTCAAGCGCCTTAGAGGGGGGAAACCAGATGAGCAGAAAACCAGCATGCATCCAATAAAGCCTCTTCATTCAAATGCAAGCGAGCTGAAACAGATTTCCATAACAATCCCATTCTAGATCACCAGCTGCATCGGCTAAAAACAGATCACAGTCTCTTGCATTTAGCATCTACTGTACACTTTAAACAGGGGACAGTATGGAGTGCATTGTCTTCTGAGGGTGGCAAGTTACGACTTCTTACGACTCCTTCTGAACTGTTACAAAGTCTGCCTGTTACAAAGTCTGCCCCTTACTGAATCCAAGGTTTTTTTCCCTGGGTTTTACTTAGGACCAGCTCCACATTCTCTCCTCTAACAAGATCCTCCATCGCATTAAGGAGCGGTTATTCGACCAGGAATATAAACTTTTAGTAGGCAAAGCAAGGAGTCTGTGTTCCTCCCTTTATTTTCATATTATACCCAGGAAATGTAGGTTATTTAAACATACTGGCTGGTTCTGCATGGGCCAAAAACAACGGTGTGAAAATGGTTTAAAAGGGTTTAAAACGGTGTAAAAGGGTTTATACTGTTTTCACACCATTTTCACACCACTGTTTTTGGCCCGTGCAGAATCAGCCACTGTTTGACCCCAAGCTGATATTGGTGGTTATCAGATCAAGAACCAACACATTTCCTCTTACACTATCTCCAAAGAGATTTCTGACGCATGTTTGTATGTATTGTCTAACCTCTGAAGGATCGCTAGAGCTCATTTTGTTTGTCTGCCCAAAATTTATGGATTTTAGAGCCAGTTTTTTTCTTAAGGCTTCAAACCTTACTCCAAACTGAGTTATCTCTTGAATAACCAGAATCCCATGCTATTGGAAAGGGTGGCCAATTTTTTCACTAATACTCTGAAATAACCCTCTGGGCTTTCCTCTCTGTATATATTATGTTTGTACACTTTCGACATCCCTCCCAGTTCTCTTCTTTTGTCTAATTTTATCTGGTGTATTTCTTTTGATGCCTAATAAAGGTTACTGTACTGCACTGATTTTGCAACTTACAATGCTTATTATCATGATTGGAATGGCTATTG
This sequence comes from Sphaerodactylus townsendi, assembly GCF_021028975.2. Taxonomy (NCBI): domain Eukaryota; kingdom Metazoa; phylum Chordata; class Lepidosauria; order Squamata; family Sphaerodactylidae; genus Sphaerodactylus; species Sphaerodactylus townsendi. Next base: position 8,601,300 of record NC_059434.1, read on the forward strand.
TCAAAGAATGTCCTCATATCACCAGAGGCCTTCGGGGGATTGGGCGGGATATAAATCCAATGAATGAATGAATGAATGAATGAATGAATGAATGAATGAATGAATGAATGAATGAATGAATGAATGAATGAGGGACTGAGGGACTGAGTGAGGGACTGATTGAGGGACTGGAGCACCTTCCTTATGAGGAGAGGCTGCAGCGTTTGGGACTCCTTAGTTTTGAGAGGAGACGTCTGAGGGGGGATATGATTGAAGTCTATAAAATTATGCATGGGGTAGAAAATGTTGACAGAGAGGAATTTTTCTCTCTTTCTCACAAGACTAGAACCAGGGGGCATTCGTTGAAAATGCTGGGGGGAAGAATGAGGACTAATAAAAGGAAACACTTCTTCACGCAACGTGGGATTGGTGTTTGGAATATGCTGCCACAGGAGGTGGTGATGGCCACTAACCTGGATAGCTTTAAAAGGGGCTTGGACAGATTTATGGAGGAGAAGTCGATTTATGGCTACCAATCTTGATCCTCCTTGATCTGAGATTGCAAATGCCTTAACAGACCAGGTGCTCGGGAGCAACAGCTGCAGAAGGCCATTGCTTTCACATCCTGCATGTGAGCTCCCAAAGGCATCTGGTGGGCCACTGCGAGTAACAGAGAGCTGGACTAGATGGACTCTGGTCTGATCCAGCTGGCTTGTTCTTATGTTCTTAATGAATGAATGAATGAATGAATGAATGAATGAATGAATGAATGAATGAATGAATGAATGAATGAATGAATGAATGAATGAATGGATGGATGGATGGATGGATGAATGGATGAATGAATGAATGAATGAATGAATGAATGAATGAATGAATGAATGAATGAATGAATGAATGAATGAATGAATGAATGAATGAAATCCGATTGGTAGAAGGGAAAATGGTGGAATTGGATGATCTTTTTTCCTGCATGCATTTGGAAGCCTGAACATGTTTCCAGTAACATCACGCCTGATGGAACAGTTGGACATGTTTAAAAATGTCTTGAAAGGTGCTACGATGGGTTTTTTTAATTATTATTTTGACAGAGCTGGTTCAGTTAGCTTTGCTTAATCTGCTTCGGCGGTGTCTGTCACCAAACAGCAGCCCAGTTTGAAGCACTCCCAATGCTTCGGAGCATATGGTACTGTCGGTAGAGCATGCGAAACATGGTACATTAGGTCAGTAGCTTCCTGGAAGCAGATTGAAAGCTTATCGCTGCTGCCAATCTCAACACAGGTTGGGAAAATGCTTTTAGAAGCAGATGGGAAAGATCGTGAACGGTGCCTCCCTGACCGCTTCGGTTCTGACAGCTGCCAGAGCTGTGCCAGTTTGGTTTGGCAACATCCCGTGTGCTGATGCTCAAAACCTTCACAGCTTTCTGGATAGATTTATGTTTTGTTTATAAGGCAAATATTAACTCATGTGCTTCACACAGTAAACGCCTGAGTAGGAACATGGCGTACCACCATGATGGGCCAAGACCATGCTCTTGTTAAACCCAAGGAGTTTGTCTCCAAGGGGAACTGGTCTTCTTCGGCACCAACTGCAGCCCGTTCAGCCTCACAGGGAAAACCTGAGAAATTCTAGGAGAAAAACAAATGACCTGTCCCTTTAATAGAGACTTATTTACCAGGTGGTGTTATTTACCGCTACATCGGGAAAAGCTTCTGCTGCCATTAAGCCTCCACTGAAGGAACAGGATACTATTCTTCAGGTCAACCCTAAGGAACTATGATGATGGTGTTTGTAGTAAGTTACAATTCATGCCACCTGTCAAAATACATAAATGTGAAAGATGAGAAATACAGAATCGATACTAGAGACGGCACTGAGCTCAAAGGAAAAAGGGTGACATGCACCCACCCCAAACATATTGGAACTTTAATTGGGTGGTCTTGCCCAAAGGTGCAATTATCCTGGGGCAGGTTGATTATGGGACAATCCTAAACAGAGTTACAATTAGGGCTGCCAGTAAGGCCAGTAAGGAAAAAACCCTGTACCCATGACTTTCAAGTCAAAAAGACTGTAAAAAAACCCCCACCTATCACAGTGGTGGCGAACCTATGGCACGGGTACCAGAGGTGGCACTCAGAGCCCTCTCTGTGGGCACATGCAGAGTGCCCCCCCCACATGTAGACTGGCCTGGGCCGCAGGGCTTGATATTTAGCATTAAACCTAAGACCTAGTTTTGGGGAAGCAGTATAGATAACCCTGTTAAGCGCTGTTAAACCCCACTGATTTTCATGCGAAGAACTAAAGCATGATCAATTTCAATAAGCCTTTATTGGCATACAGAACATACAATATAAATACAGTTAAAATTACTAGATAAAACTTCACACTGGATCATAAGTTCAGCTCGCAAACCTCAGCCAGAAACTTTGCCACTGCGAGACAACAGTCAAGGTCATTGCAGTTTAAGAGCATATTTACTTTATCAAGCTCTGTCAGGGTTTTCATAGAGTTAATGATTTGTACTAATAAGCTGGATCTTGGTTTCTGGTAAAGTGGGCAGTGGAGGAGAATGTGTGCAATGGAATCCAACTGCCCTGGGCTGCAGGGGCAATAAAGCATGATCTTTACCTGGGAGTAAGCTCAGTTGCTGGCAATGGGGCTTGTTTCTGAGCAAACCCTCCTATGGTCGGGATTCACCCGTTGGAAGAGTTGCACGGTTGCTTCAAAGCAAAGCCACCGACTACCACCAAGCTTACTCCTGAATAATGCATATCTCAGAGCCAACCATTTTTTCTAAACGAAAACCTCAGTATTCAGGTTAAATTGCCATGTTGGCACTTTGCGATAAATAAGTGGGTTTGGGGTTGTAATTTGGGCACTCGGTCTCGAAAGGGTTCGCCATCACTGACCTACCATCATAATAAATGAGAAAATTGCATATACATGATATTTAGTAATGCTTACATCAAAGAAAGCCGGAAATCAAAACAAAACAGCTGTGTTATCAAGTCAAACACTGTTTCTCAGGCAAGAAAAACCTTGGTGTTGAAACACACCTTCCCGTCTCACTAAGAAAGAAAATAAACTCCTGAGCTGTCAATGTACAACAAAATAGTAATCCACGCCACTAATACTGTTTGTATACCCTTGATAGTCCCAAAGTAATCAAAAAAGCTTTTTAGGGACCAAAGAGCTTCTGAAGACATCTGTATAATGTAGACTAGAGCAGATAGATCCCTTTAGATACATTTAAAGCATTCCCTGGGCAAGCCAGCCCCGGTTAGGCTAAGCCTGGCTCCTTTCTTGGCCTGAATTATAATCTAAAATTTTAAAAAGATATGATTTCTCATCATTAATCATTTTAACATTAAACGTTACAAGATCAGCACAGAACAGTTGGAACTCTGATTCAGTAAGGAGTTTTTCATTTCATTGTAAGCAGTGAAACATCAGGAGAAAATGCTACGGGAACACAGCGATACAGAAACCCCACAACACCCCAGTGATTCTGGCCGTGAAAGCCTTCGACAATACAACCAGTGGTGGGATCCGAAAATTTTAGTAACAGGTTCCCATGGTGGTGGGATTGAAACTGTGGCGTAGCGCCAATGGGGCTGGGCAGGGCATGACGGGGATGTGGCCGGGCATTCTGGGGGCGGGGCATTCCTGGGCGGGGCTGTGGCAAGGACGCAGCTGCTGCGCCAGTCCTTGGGTGGGAAACGAATGCACGCAGGCGCAGGCTGCCACACACGCCGGTGCACCTCCTGCTAGACTGCTTCAAGTTCTGCACGCTACTGCTGAGAGGAGGGGGCGTAACTAAGGCAAAAATCACGTGGCAAAATCACCAATTAGTAACCCCCTCTCGGCACACACAAATAATTAGTAACCTACTCTCGGGAACTGGTGAGAACCTGCTGGATCCCACCTCTGAATACAACTATATAAATGTTTGTAACTTTAATATTCGTTTAATGTTAAAACGATTAATGATGAGAAATCGTATCTTTTTAATGACAAAGATCAGTTCCTCGGGAGAAGATGACTGCTTTGAAGTGTGAACTCTATGGTATTATACCCTGCTGAGGTTCCTCCCCTCCCTACAACCAGCCCTCCCCAGGCTCCTATCAGCAGAGTTTAAAGCGGAGACACTCTGGTAAGTTGAGAAGGTCTATAGTCTTCTTGCACTCACTGCAGCCTCCTACCATTCTTGGAAAAGAATACTCTCCACGCAAGATGTTCTTTCCAGTAGGAAGGTTTTACTTTAGCAATTGCAAAGTTACACAAGTCTATGCTATACAAGAGTATAAAGCTATAGAGAACTCTTCAGCAAGAACAAAGTTGAACACACACTGAACTAAGACACACTCAGAACGTTGACTCTGAACTTAGCATATACAATGCTTTGCTTCTTATACATCCAACAAGGATACTTTCCCCCCCGCCCCGGCAACAGCCTCTCATTGGTCTAGAGCAGGGGTAGGGAACCTGCGGCTCGAGAGCCGCATGCGGCTCTTCTGCCCTTGCACTGCGGCTCCACGAGCCGAGCCGCTGGCTTCATCCTTGCCCGCCCTGCAGGCAGCAGGGCGGGCGCACCAATTGTCCACAGCCGACCACGCCATCGGGCTTTCTCGCCCGCCTTTGTTCGAGTGGGCGGGCGCTTCCCTGGCGGCTGGCAAGGCCAAGCCGCCGGCTTCATCCTTGCCTGGCCCTGCAGGGGAGCAGGGCGGGCGCACTAATTGTCCATGCGTCGGGCTGGGCAGCGCCGCTGGTTTCACCTCTCACCGGGCCTTTGTTCGAGCTGGGCGGAGCGCTTTCCCGCGGCCGGGTAAGGCTGCCGCTGGCCCCATCCTTGCCCGCCCTTCAGGCAGCAGGGCGGGTGCATCCATGCGCTTCTCAGAATGAGTGCAGTAAAAGGTAAAAAACCCCAATATATACAGCGTTATCTTTATTTTAAATGTCAAAAATTATTTGCGGCTCCAAGTGTTTTCTTTTCCCATGAAAAACGGGTCCAAATGGCTCTTTGAGTATTAAAGGTTCCCTACCCCTGGTCTAGAGTCACAGTTGAACTCAACAATCATGTTAAAGGTTAACTGTAGCCACTTGTCCCTAGACTGACTGTCTCCGGCCTCTTTGTTGGGCAAACCTCTGCTGACTAGAAGATGTACCTTTTGTGAACCTTTATTTTGTATATATCATGACAGCTCTGGCCCCAAAATCTCCGGGTATTTTCAACCCCCAACTGGAAATCCTAACTGCAACCTTGTAAGCAGATTGGCTTCAGTGAACTTGAACGGGTTCAGTTCTGCTTAGAATTGCTCTGTTAGCCACAGTGGAAAAAATAACGTATAAAAAACCCAGTTCTCCAACTGCAGTTATCTGGAGGCATACAGAAGCTCCATATGGATTTGATAACATTTCTGCTTTTAGCTGCCAAAATGAAAACAGCTAAACTTTGGGGGGGGGGGGGGACAAACTTCACACCAGCCATAAATAATTGATATGATGCGTGGAAAAATTTAACCGCTGGCAAAAACAAACAAACCTGGATGCATTAAAGCCGTACAAAATAGGAAAAGTGCCTTTTCTGTTTAATTGTTTTTACTCAGTTGGGCTAGAACAATTATGGAGAAGCAAAACGATTCTTAGTCTTCAGCAGGAATGCGGATCTGACTTTCCAGAACCACTTCAGTTGTCAATGATGCAGCCATTCCTTTTCCCACTTCAAGTTGCAGAGTCCGGGCCAATCTTCTATTCAGTTGGGTAGTTTTAATTTTGAACTACCCAAGATAATGTTATGTATGATTTCATTGCTGATATGGGTGGGAAGCTGGTGAGAGTCAAGATTGATATTCATGGGACAGGTTTTTTTCCTTTTTCTTTTTTTTAAAGTCTCCTGTACTATATTTTAAAGCCCCTGATGATCATTTTGCAAAACTTCTTGTGCTGAAAAGCTGGGTCCTGCTCATGACATGTCAAACCTTTTATATATTTCACTACTCTGGCATTCAATTATTAACCATTATTCTTATTCTATTCCATTCTATTTGAGTGCAATTCTATTTTTAGCCTATCAATAGAGACATGTACCATACAGGATTAGGGTCTTTCTTGACATTTTACAGAAAAATAATATTATTAATTTAGAATTTTCCTATGCCACCTCTTCAGAGTCCTACTGGAGTAAGCTTACAATTAAAAATTCACACTATATATAAAAGCCACTAAAAAACCCAATAGACATAAGCAGCACAAAAACTACCCATACAACAGAAGAGAATAATAAAAATCTGATAAGATAAAACCTCTGATTAAAAGATGTGTTTTGGCTTGGCTAATAAAAGCAAGCTATGTAGGCACCAGGTAACACTCAAAGAGGAGGGCATACCAGAGGCTGGTGCCCACCACTGAAAATGCCCCAAAGGTGGGGCTTATGAGGCAGGTTTAAACTGGCAGACTGGACAGTCCTTTGGGTACTTCAGCAAAACGTATTGACTGTCTTAAAAGATAAGAAGCAGCACTTTGAATTATACCCAAAACCAGACAGGTAACAGTGACCTGTTTTTGTTTTTCATCACAGCACTGAAGTTCATTTAGTTTCAGTTCTTAGTTACGGCACAGTTCAGCTTAGATGTTGTATAGTTTCTCAGAGGTTTCACAGATTGTACAGTTCCTGAAACATAGATGTTCTGGCTAATGGCTTGTTCTCACTCAGGGTTCTGGCTTGGTATATAAACTCAGTACCCTCACACTCAACCCTCTTTATTAGAAAACCCTCACATAAAACACAAACTCTCTACTGAGGAAACTCAAAGGAAAACCCGATACCCCATACAAACTGGTATATAGAAGTTCTTCCCTCACTAGAAGATATTCTTCCCTGGTTTATATGGTTTTTCAGTTTGGCCTTTCAATGAACTCCTCCACCAGTTCTCTCCAGTCTGTGTATGTTTGTTTTAACACAGCTCTCAGGCTAATAACAGTAGCAGGCTCACACTTTAACTAACTACTCCTCTTCAGAATAGTTATGCTTTTTAACACAATTAAAGCAGATCACTCTTAACAGCAGGAAAGCTTAAGACCAAAAGCCTCTCAGATTGTTCAGTCAGGGAGTTAACCTCCTCCCTCCTCTGCATCATCTTGCCATTTGGCCAATCAGAGTTCAGGAGGCCACAGCCAATCAGGTGTTTTCTCCTGTTCGTAAGCCTCTATGCCTAATTCTGAATGTAAACAATGCTTTGCTTAGCCAGAATTACACTTCTGAAAACACACATTTCTCTATAGTCTGTCACACACCCACACCAGCCCAGCCTGTCCCAAGTGTTAGACAAAAATCTATAAGGTCTGCCTATTACTGCAGATAGTCCTAACAATGGGGTACTCTGTGCCTCCCTGAGATAGAGCTCAACTGCTCTGCCATGCTCTACTCTTTTGCTGAACTAGACCTGAGCTGTCCCTGCTCTCTACCTGAGGCAAAACTCAACTCATCTTCTCATATGCTCCCTCCAACATCTCATTCCCCTTCTCAAAGGTAACTGGATCTTGGACCAACGTTCCTATGGATTCAACCAAGTTGCTGATTTTTTTCCTTTAGTGGCTGGACAGCCTCATATCAAGCACAGTCATCCTATGATCCTGAAGGAAGAGGTGGATCTGAGAAGCCAGGTTTCCCTGGTTCCAGTCCAACATTGTAACTACTATATCATGCTCATAAACTATGGCTCACTACAATCACAGAACTAACTCATTAGCTCATAATGAGACAAGGGAGAAGGAAGCAGGGCACATATAAGAAAGCTCAACACTGCTGCTAGTTTCAATCAGACAGCAGCAAGCCATAGTTTGCTGTCACATCCAAACCACCTGTCACATCTGAAGCCATCAGTTTGTAGTCACAGGGCAGTTCTGTCAGGGGTGTTTGGACTGCAAAAACTCATCCACAGCTGCAAGGCATACACTCTGGAGTCTTTTTACTCCCACACGGATGCCATCTGACATTGACGTAAACCTTTCCCAAACTTCTCTTGTTCATTAGTGCGAACAGGTGGGTTGGTTCTTTCTCACTGGAGGTCTTCAAGCACAGCATAGGCAGCCTTTGGCCAGGAACATTCTAGCACTGGGACAGCATAAAAGCAGGGGCAGAGCGAGGGGAAACTGCGCCCGTGGCATGCGTGCCCTGTGCCCCTGCGGTGGTGCCATCCGTCCCCACCTCAGAACGCTCCCGCCATGCCCCCTCCACTGCCCATCCACGCCTCCACCGTGGCTCTGCCCGGGGTGTCACGCCCCATCCCACAGGTGCTACGCCATTGCATAAAAGTGTTGGACAGGGATACCATAAAAGGCTCCTTCCAACTCTTCAGATACTACGAATACTAACACTTCACCATACAAAAAATTCTATCTCTTCAGTAGCGAATCCATTACAAGTCAAAAACCTTTAAAACGTGGTCTTTGTCAGTCAATTTCTGTGACCAACTGAATTACATTCTGTTATAGGCATAGATATCTTAAAGCACTTCTGCCTTATAGCTGAGAAAAGTGCATCAGAAGTTTTCCACAGCTAATGAGGACCAGCAAGGACCTTTCCAAGCATCCAACTGTCTGTGCAGCAGATAGAGAAATGAACACAAGAAAACAAACAAAAATTAATTACCTAATTAATTAACATTTTATTTATAGCCCAACTTCCCCCGGCAAACTGGACTCAGGGCAGCTAACATCGGAAATTAACAGATATGATACCATAAACAAATGCAAGTCAGATTTAAAACCGTGAATTACAATAAACCCCATTAAAATATACAATTCTTACAGCTGGCTCATGTTCTAGTCCTATCTCAGGGATGGTTTAAACTGGCAGCCACACAATAATTAAACCAGGAGGGATTCATCCACCCACACTGGGAAGAGGAAAGGTACACACTGTCTTTAAAAAGGAGCTAGATACATGCGGCATACCCTTCCATTCAGGAAATGTCCTTCAAAACACACACACACACACACACACAAATTATTTCTGTGCATTTTTCAAAAAAAATCACAGTTGTTGCTGTCTTTAAAAAGAAGCTAGATCCATGTACTATACCCTTTAATTTATAAAATGCCTTCAAAAAAACCCCAGGTTTGCTGCTTCCTCCATCATTTGTCTCTTTACTTAGCCCAATACTCCCTTCTTCCCCCACATCATGTATCCAACTCTTACATATGGTCAAAGTGAATGTGCTTTCCGAACCACAATTTCACACTGATACCTTTTGCAAGGAAGAACTGTACTTGCATCCCGGATAACTGGCCCTCGTGAGGGTTTAATAGGTCTACACAGAAGAAGAAGAAGAAGAAGAAGAAGAAGAAGAAGAAGAAGAAGAAGAAGAAGAAGAAGAAGAAGAAGAAGAAGAAGAAGAAGAAGAAGAAGAAGAAGAAGAAGCAGAAGCAGAAGCAGAAGCAGAAGCAGAAGCAGAAGAAGAAGAAGAAGAAGAAGAAGAACAACAACAACAACAACAACAACAAGAACAACAACAACAACAACAACAAGAGGAGGAGGAGGAGGAGGAGGACGAGTTTGGATTTATATTTCCCCTTTCTCTCCTGCAGGAGACTCAAAGGGGCTTACAATCTTCTTCTCCCTCCCGGGGTTTAGGACTGGCTGCGTGACGCACCGGCCCTCAAATGCACACCACCCCTTTGGCAATATATGTCCTTTAAATCCTATGGGACTTTTTTGTGGCTGGGGTGGGGGAGGTTCTAGGCTTTCCCGAGCTCCCTGTGCCATTGGAAAATCCTATTGAAGATGGTGGGGAGGTGCCTCAGCAGCGCTGTGTCCTACCACTTCCTGGTTTAGATGGGACCGCCCGTCATAGAAGAAGAAGAAGAAGAAGAAGAAGAAGAAGAAGAAGAAGAAGAAGAAGAAGAAGAAGAAGAAGAGGAGGAGGAGGAGGAGGAGTTTGGATTTATATCCCACCTTTCTCTCCTGCAATCTCCTTGCCCTTCCCCCCTCACAACAAACACCCTGTGAGGTAGGTGAGGCTGAGAGAGCTCCGAGAAGCTGTGAGGTCACCCAGCTGGCGTGTGTGGGAGTGTACAGGCTAATCTGAATTCCCCAGATAAGCCTCCACAGGTCAGGCGGCAGAGCGGGGAATCAAACCCGGTTCCTCCAGATTAGATACACGAGCTCTTAACCTCCTACGCCACGTTAGGCTACGAGTTCTGTATCTGAGAACACAGTGATGTTCCTCAGTCCACCAGGATGACTCTGAGTTGCTCGTATATGGAAGAAAGGAACTGTGCTGATCTGAACTTTGATACTGATTTACATAGAACAACTATCTGATCTTCACACAATATTGGTGCATGCTGGAAATAATGAGATAGCTAGCAATTGCATTGAAATCCACTGTGTTTTGCTGTTGTTGGGGATCTGGATTAATCAAGCCCAAAGATGAACTTGGCAATGATTCTATTCCAGGATATGAAAATGTCAACAGCATAGTATCTCACAGAGTAGGTTGGGATTTTTTTTTTACAGTACAACTTAAATTCAGAATCTTTCTCTGCAAATGTTGACAGTGAATAATCATTCAACGTGCAATTGTTTTTAGAGTAATCGCCAGCAATCAAAGGCTGATTGCTGATGATGACTATATGTGAAATGGTCAAAATTAGAAATACAGAATTTGAAGTCTGCCAAATGCCGAATGTGCCTGAAATTTTACTTCAGATCAAGAGCCCAGGAAGTTGGTCTTTTTAACTGGGTTTTTGGTTCACGCCACTATAAAAGTTCAGAAAGCAGGATCCTTTGGGGAACATTGAAGAGTAGATCCAGATGCCCTTTCCCCCAACATAATTTGAACTTTGCAATCTTTACGGCAGGGGAGAAGAAGAGTTTGGATTTTTATCCCCCCTTTCTCTCCTGCAGGAGACTCCAAGGGGCTTACAATCTCCTTGCCCTTCCCCCCGCACAACAAATACCCTGTGAGGTGGGTGGGGCTGAGAGAGCTCCGAGAAGCTGTGACTAGCCCAAGGTCACCCAGCTGGCGTGTGTGGGAGTGTACAGGCTAATCTGAATTCCCCAGATAAGCCTCCACAGCTCAGGCAGCAGAGCTGGGAATCAAACCCGGTTCCTCCAGATTAGATACACCGGCTCTTAACCTCCTACACTACTGCTGCTCCTACTCTGTCCAACTCTGGTGCTTCAGATGTTCATGCACTACAATTCCCAGGGACTACAGGGGCTGATGGGAATTGTAGTTCATGGACATCTGAAGCGCCAGGGCTGGACTTGATTGAAGTCTATAAAATTATGCATGGGGTAGAAAATGTTGACAGAGAGAAATTTTTCTCTCTTTCTCACAATACTAGAACCAGGGGGCATTCATTGAAAATGCTGGGGTGAAGAATTAGGACTAATAAAAGGAAACACTTCTTCACGCAACGTGGGATTGGTGTTTGGAATATGCTGCCCCAGGAGGTGGTGATGGCCACTAACCTGGATAGCTTTAAAAGGGGCTTGGACAGATTTATGGAGGAGAAGTCGACTTATGGCTACCAATCTTGAACTTTTTGATCTGAGATTGCAAATGCCTTAACAGACCAGGTGCTCGGGAGCAACAGCCACAGAAGGCCATTGCTTTCACCTTCTGCATGTGAGCTCCCAAAGGCACCTGGTGGGCCACTGCGAGTAGCAGAGAGCTGGACTAGATGGACTCTGGTCTGATCCAGCTGGCTTGTTCTTATGTTCTTATGTTCTTATGGACACCTCTGCTTTAAGGGGTAGGAACCGAGCAGGATCCAGTCAGCAGTACAGGCAAGCATCAACTTCTACATCTGCCTTTTGGCTGACAAGCCTCGACTCTGCAGCTTCACTAATAAGCAACGGCAACAGAATGTATCACTCACCCCCTTTCGAGCAGCTGAGTCCCAGATGATTCCTGCCGCCTGCTGATGTGAAAAGTCAACGCTCAGCTCAGAACTACACATTCTGTTAAATGCATGGCAGCTGCCTGAAATGACAATGAGCCATTCGATCCCCCATCATTTAATCTACACCCTGCAGTGGCCCACAAACTTGGAATATCAGGGTCATTATTTACCCATGTCCCGACATTGCATTATTGCATGTTTTCCTGCCCCTACCATGGCATGTGGAAACACAGGGTGCTATGATGTTAGGGATGGGGAGTTGTCCTAACCGTTACATTACAAAGAGGGTTTAAAATAGTCTTTGGAATAGTCTCCCCTGAAAGATTTACTGACTCTTTAGTAGGTAGTGAAATTTGGCGAGACCTTAGATGGGGTTGGATTCTGAGTCAGCTTTCTCCCCGCCAGCATGATTATATGGACTACAATTGGCCATCATACTGGCAGGGGCTGATGGGAATTGTAGTCCATAACATCTGGAGTGCCAAAGGTTCGCCACCATGGCTTTAGGGGCTTGGGTGCATGGCAAAGACTTTCCTCTTCACCTGGGTGTTTGGGCTAGCCTTCCTTCTTCCTCCCCCTTCTTTCCCTTCCCACCAACCCCCCTGTTTGCACTAATGATCAAGAGGCTGCGGCCTTCCCCTGATGTTGCCTCCTGGCACTGGGATTCCAAGGTTGGCTGCCTCTGAATATGGGGGTTTCCTTTAACCACCATGGTTAGAAGCCACTTATCCTCCATGAATCTGTCTAATCCCCTTTTACAACTATCGATTCCTGTGGCCAATATTACATCCTCTGGCAGCAAATTCCACAAATTCATGGGCACCACAATCTGTGTGTGTGTGTGGGGGGGGGGGGCAGTAGAATAGCTGTCAGGAATGGCCCTTGGCAATGCACCTGCACTTTACCTTCAGCAAATTGGGTACTCACTTTACCAACCTAGGAAAGGCGGAGGGCTGAGTTGACCTTGAGTCAGCTACCTAAAACAAACTTTAAAAAAAACTTGTTTTGAAGTTTTTAAAAACTCACAACAGTCCTTTGAGCTAAGCTTGGCTTAAAGATAGTAACTGAACCGATAACGCTCAGTGAATTGTCGAAGGCTTTCATGGCCAGATTCAACTGATTGTTGTGGGTTTTCCAGGCTGAGTGGCCGTGGTCTGGTAGTTCTTGTTCCAAACGTTTCGCCTGCATCAGTGCAGGCAAAACGTTAGGAACAAGATTTACCAGACCACAGCCACACAGCCTGGAAAACCCACAACAACGGATTACTCAGTGACTTTCACAGCTGCATGCCATTACTCCTGACAGGAAGTACCACAGTGACTTTTGGACATGGTGGCCCATGACAAGGTGATGGCGAATTCTGAGGTTTTTACTTTGTGCTTCCTCTTGAAACGGAGAGAGAGAGACAGTATGGTGTAGTGGTTAAGAGCGATGGACTCTGATCTGGAGAACTGGGTTTGATTCCCCACTCCGCCACGTGGGCTGCAGACTCATATCTGGTGAACTGAAATTGTTTCCACTGCTCCTACACATGAGGCCTGCTGGGTGACCTTGGGCTAGTCACAGTTCCTTCAGAACTCTCTCAGCCCCACCTAACTCACAAGGTGGGGAGAAGAAGGGAAAGGAGTTTGTAAACCCCCTTGAGTCTCCTTACTGGAGAGAAACGTGGATATAAATCCAACTTCTTCTTCTCCACCAGTTCCACGAGAACCAGAGTTACAGAGTAAGGCCCAAAAGAGAAGGTAGGTCACGGAGATTTCCTGGGACGAGTGAATGTACAAACTCTCTAGAACACAGGTGTCAAACTCATGGCCCTCCAGATGTTATGGACTACAGTTCCCACCATCCCCTGCCAGCATGATGCTGGCAGGGGATGATGGGAATTGTAGTCCATAACATCTGGAGGGCCACGAGTTAGACACCTATGCTCTAGAAGAAGATTTTGGATAAGGGGTTTCTGTTATTAGACAGGGGTCGTGTACATGTGTGACTCCTGACAGGTAGAGACCCTCATTCTTGGTATTATTATCAAATGGTCATATGGTGCAATCAAAATAGTCATATGGTGCAATCAAATGGTCATATGGTGCAATCAAAAAGATAGGATACCCCCTACATAAGGGGGTATTCTTGATAATACTTAACTGCTCCGTTGACCTGGGTTACCGCCATAGCACCCTAACAACCTTTGATAGAAAACTGGATCGTGGGGACCGTTATAATCTTTAATGAACTGAAATCTGGATTATATCATACAAGCAGCCCATAGAGAGAAATCACATCGGCAACTACTGAAATGAGAGAAGCACAAATTAGGAATCAACTCAAACGCTAAGTGTAGGAGATGAGCAAGAACTTTGCATGTCATTCATGTACCATTGTGTCTGCTCCGTAGTCACAATCAATCAGACAATCTGTTCATTCCACACCTCGCTCGTTTTTAAATTAGTCGAGTTCACACAGTGGGATATTCAGGTCAAACAAAATTAAACGTAATGAAATCGGGAGCTCCAGAGCATATTCTAGGAAAGACACCTGCTCTTCACTGTTATTGATTGTCATCCCATAACTAAAATTAATGGGACTTTCTGCAATGTGTCTGTATCATCATTTTTTTTGTATCCAGACATGTTTTTCATTCTTTTCACCCGAAATGTTTCAAATGCATCCTTTCCAAAGCTCTCGCAGCAAAACTCATCCAGGCTGACTTAGAAACAAGACTTTACTACAAGATTCCACATTCCCTACAAACTTTACATGATGCTTCCAAGTCAGCTACCTGTGTGTTCTTAGTCTTTTGCTTAACTTCCTCATAGTTCACTGAAAAGCAATGGCTTTCCTTCCGTAGCCCTTCACAGGAAGGAGAGCAACTATCACAACTGAATAAATGTTAAAAAAACAACAACAGCAGCCAGCCTCTGAGCCCGAAGCACAATTATTCACAAATCACAGAGGACAAACAACACACTTAACTTTCAGCATCGCCTTTCTTGTGGCAATTGATGCAGATGCCATTATCTGACCTGTCACTGAAAGGAGGGAGCTATTAATATCTTCTCCGCAAAACAAGACGCTTGGCTATTTATACCAAACAGAATGGATTTTTCCCCTTTTAATGGAGACATAAACTATCCCAAATAATCTTCTTTACAGAAAAGCCCTGGGTGCCACGACTGGGGGAGACACCATCCTCTAAGGAAGCCATATCCGATTACTTCTGTGTCCTAAATGGGTTTCCTAAAAGCACGGCAGAGCAGAACAGCCTGTTGTGAACTTTCTCTCCAAAACAATCTATCACAGCACTTCTTTAAAGGGTTATATAAACAGGATTTGCTCTAAGCCACACCAGAGAGGCAGACTTACATGGTGCTGATTTTCGTTGTTCCTGTAGATTATACATCCTTAAGCTGCTCATAGAATAAGTTCCTGATGCCGTGTGCCCAAACGTGGTTGTTCATGCAATTTTATAGAATACATTCCCAACATTTTCTTTGCCGTAGAACATTTAGCAAATCAAAGAAGGGAATCCTTCCCTTCAGCAGAGAGTTACTTGCTTGGTTTCAAAAAAGGACGCGGCTTTAAAAAAATGAAAAAGATTTTGGAAACTTTTAGTGTGTCACACAGAACTACCTGAAAACTAAAAATGTCAACAGCGCAATGATTCCTTCACGCATACATGCTGAGAACGAGAGGATGTACTCTGCGATAAATCAAGTATTTGGTAACGATAATACATAATGACATTTGAATGCCCTTGGCCAATCATCAATTGAATCACTGGATTTGTCTCAAACCAAAGTTTTAACATTTAGCATACAGGTTATCTCGAGCAGCGCGTCTTTCAGTCTTACAGAATATATGAGGGTCTCAGTTTCTTTTGATTTGCTTTAAAATCTTCTCTTTGCTGTCATCCTGTTAACACAACTTCTACAAAGCTCGGATTAGACAGTCAAGAGTAAACATTTCTTCCTACCACGCACACCCTTTATTCCCCCCCCCCCAAATGTTCAGTGGCTGTGCAAAGTTCAATTACGAGGTGGTGGTGGGGGAAGGCATCGGCCCCAGTTTACACTGAAACACCGGTGCGCGTTGCTCTCAGGGTGGCTCAGGACGCTCCTTAAAAGTCTCACGAGAAGGTGCCCTTCAGGACTCCGCACGAGACTCAGCATTCGCAGAAAGAGGGGAGAATGCTCCAAGCGAGCTCTCTTACCTTCCAAGCCCGAGTCTATCAGTCCAAACTGTTCCATCACCTTAACAAAGAGGACAATTATGATCAAGACGCCTATCATTTCCAGCCCTTCCAAGTTCATGATGAGCTAGGTCATGGTCTGCCACAGCCGCTATGGAACGATCTGCCCGGCTTCCTTGGTAAAGCCATGAAACTACATGGAGAAAGCCACAGCAAGGGAAGAGAGGGAAAGGGAGAGGAGTCCGGGGGACTGACTGAGAGAGTCAGAACGCATCCGATCTACACTAACAGAGGCCAGGAGCGGCAGCCGGATAAACCCCAGCATGTCAGGATTATCCGCTGGCTCATTATCACTCTGACACAGAGCAACAGCCATGGGTAGAGGCAAGGACCAATCACCCCTGGCCTCACGGGGTCACCCGGCAAACAGCCCCTATGGAAAACAAATGTGGCTCGAAGTGATAGCTGCACATCTGGGAATGTATTTTTCCCCTTCCTCCTCCTTACGCCGGCGCTGTTGATCCTGGAGCATCGTTGTGGATGTTTGGTTGTCTAGGTGACAGGAGCTAACTAATAGGTGGATTTGCATTGGCCGCCGAAATACCTCGCCTCGAAGTCAGAATGCACAAATCGCCGAGAGGTTTCGGATGAATTCTGAAAATGTCCCTTTCCTAGGGAGAAAAACAACAACAGTGTTTCTGAGCTGACGTGCAGATATTCTTTAAAGGGGATCCTAAACAGGGTTATACCCTTCTATCAAACTTCAGTGGGCTGGAAAGGGCCTGTCTGACCACTATCTTAGGCAGCAGAGTTAATGTGGATGATCATTTGCCGAGTGGAAATGTATGCACGGATCTGCCAGAGGAGACAGATGTCTAAATCATCCCGGTAAGAGGGAAGAAGAAGAAGAAGAGTTTGGATTTATATCCCCCCTTTCTCTCCTGCAGGAGACTCAAAGGGGCTGACAATCTCCTTGCCCTTCCCCCCTCACAACAAACACCCTGTGAGGTGGGTGGGGCTGAGAGAGCTCCGAAAATCTGTGAGTAGCCCAAGGTCACCCAGCTGGTGTGTGTGGGAGTGTACAGGCTAATCTGAATTCCCCAGATAAACCTCCACAGCTCAGGTGGCAGAGCGGGGAATCAAACCCGGTTCCTCCAGATTAGATACACGAGCTCTTAACCTCCTACGCCACTGCTGCTCCTCCGGAGAGCCGCAGGTTGCAGACCTCTAGAGATTGGGAGGGGGAGTAGAACCAGAGGAAGAAGGAGAATTTTGCCACACTTCAGCACTCCATCAGAACACGAGGAGGCAAGGAAATAATCCTCATGCCTCGTACACCAGCCCTTCTCCCCAGTGAAGTAGAATTTCTGCTGGCTCACGCACAGGGGGCTACATCGAGATCTTGCAGCTACATCGAGATCTTGCACGCAATCCTGCCGGCTGCATGCATCTGCATGAAAAATTTAATAACGCAATTTCACGCCTGCAAGTCCTGCTGAACTCATTTGGCCTCCCTTTTGAAGACGATTCATTTCAAAAAGATGTTTGAAAACAAGCTGTTTGAAAACAAACCTGTAAAAAAAATATAAGCCCCGTTCATCAGTATCCTTACAGTGAATCCCCCAGATCAGAGAGCATCAAAGATCTTGAACTCGCAGGCCATCTGGCAGCAATGCTTTCCTTACTGTAACCCTGTAGTAGCTTTTTCAAGGAACTCCCTCTCTGCTGAGCTTCGGCACCACCACTTGAGATGGCCAGAGAGTGGTATTGCAGCTCCAAGCTCCGGAGCAGTCAGGTGATTCAGAGGGCACCCCAATCAGCAGGGGCTGATGGGAATTGTAGTCCATGAACATCTGGAGAGCCGCAGGTTGCAGACCTCTGGAGATTGGGAGGGGGAGTAGAACCAGAGGAAGAATCTCAGTGGGGTATAATATTGAGGAAGAATATTGTAGAATCCACCCTCCAAAACAGCCATTTTGTCCCTGGGGAGTGATCTATGGAGAGTAGAGATCAGTTGTAACCCAGATAAATCTCCAAGCCCCACCAGGAAGTTGGCACCCCTGGAACTTAGGCACTTGAGGCAGGATAGAGGCATGGGACCTGGTCTCTTCCAATGTAGGTCAACAGTCCAAGACATCAGCGGCGTTCTTCCCATTGGGCAAAGTGGGCAGTTGCCCAGGGCGCCTGCTTGTGGGGGGCGCAAAAACTGCAAGTTCGTTTGTGGGATTTTTTGAATTTTCAGTGTTTTTCTGTTTTTGGCCTGCAGAGGGCGCAGTTTTCAGGCTAGCACCACCAAACTTTCAGGGATGTTTTGGGACACTCTCCTGATGCTATCACCCAGGTTTGGTGAGGTTTGGTTCAGGGAGTCCAAAGTTATGGACTCCCAAACTGGGTGCCCATCCCCCATTGTTTCCAATGGGAGCTAATAGGAGATGGGGCTACACTTTGAGGGTCCATAACTTTGGACCCCCTGAACCAAACTTCACCAAACCTGGGAGGCATCATCAGGAGAGTCTCTTACTGATACCATTCAGGCTTTGTGAAGTTTGGTTCAAGGGGTCCAGGGGTCCAGTTTGCCTCGTTACGCCACTGTGAGACATGCATCTTCACAAAGATATCTCTATGACACAATTGCAGGATTTTACAGCTGCAACCCATTCATCTCGTGCTAGCATTTATGCATTTGGGTTTCCTGCATTGCTCTGTGCTCTGGGTTCCCACCATGATGCCACACCTATTTCAGTTGTACTAGCCGTCTGTTAGTTCCGGGCCCGATTCAAAGTACGGTAATGACGGCCCTTCAGAACTCCAAACAATCTTGGACTTGTGTACTCCAGAGAAAGCTTCATTTCACATTTTCCTCCTGTTGTTCTCGTAGCTGCTTGTGTTGTGCTCTGTATTTTCTTGTTTACATAAAAGAAGGTGTAACTGCACACTATACTCAATATGTGTCAAGTCATGCTGTGTGACCAGACTCGTAGGCCCTTTCCACACAAACCTTTTAAATTGTTTTGAGGCAGGAAATACAACATGGAGCTCTGCATTGTTTTTTTCCCCTTTACATCCTGAAAAAAAGTTTTATTATCAGCCTCCAAATGTTTTAAATGAATCCCGCTTTAAAACAGTTCTTAGTCTGAAATGTTTTCAAAATTTGATCTTTGTTGTGTGATCTATTTCCTACATTTTCCATGCCTCTGTGCCAGTGATGGGATCCAAAAATTTTAGTAACAGGTTCCCATGGTGGTGGGATTCCAAACAGCATAAAGGCGTAAGCGCCAGTATTATTATGGGGGATGGGTGGGCAATTGACGAGGGGCGCTAGGCTGAAACAGGCATTCTGGGGGCGGCGATTAATAAAGAGTTCTCTGTAACTGCAAAAAAAACTCTTACTGTAAAAAAAAGAAGTTCCTATTTCCAGCTGGTAATCTTTTCTGCAATCCATGATTTAAACTCATTATAGCAAGTCCTATCGTCTACTGCCAACAGAAACAACTACTTCTCCTCTAATTGACTGCCTGTCAAATACTTAATACTTTCAAATACTTCATTTTGTTTCTAGAAATCAAAAGAAGGAGACTTTCCTTAAACAAGGAACTTTACCATATTACTAAAACATGTTTTTAAAACAGCCCAACAGGGAGAATCATCCCGTTTTCTACCTTGGCTAACCAGCCACATGGGAAACAACAGGACTTTATGATTTTTGGACCTAATGGAATTTCTAACGGAAAAGCAGACCCGATTAGTAACCCCCTCTCGGCACACCCAAATAATTAGTAACCCACTCTCGGGAACTGGCGAGAACCTGCTGGATCCCACCTCTGCTCTGTGCCATCCCAAACTTCCTCCTTGGTGGCCTTTTATCATGCCCTTAGGCTCACTCTTCTGACACTCACCTGTTTATTTTCATAGTTTCCCTGTGTTTTTAAATTTGGGGGTGGGGGTGAACATTTTGAAGCATTGATTATACAAGCTATAGATAATCACAGTGAGAAGCACCGAAGCATCGATTGAACAAATGATTCAAAAGCGGGGGCAGAACTCATGGTGGCCACGGATCTTTTTGAGCGGGTGAGTGCTGACAAACATCATGGCAAAGGGGTGGTGGTGGTTGAAAATGTTTTACAAACCTTGATTTACAAACCTAGGTGATTTATGTAGAAAGGACCAACTTTGGACTATGGGGGAGCTCAAGACGTGCGTTCGCTCAGTATTACAAAGGAGCCCTGCAAAAGGTGTGTAAGAAAGTTCTGGAGGAGGAGGAGGAGGAGGAGTTTGGATTTATACCTCACCTTTCTCTCCTGTAAGGAGACGCAAGATGTCTTACATGCTCCTTTCCCTTCCTCTCCCCACAACAGACACCGACTTTCCCCACTACAGAAGGGAGCTAAGGTCGACTCGGTTCCCTTCAGTGGAGGGCGATTCCAGGCTGTCCCCACAGCAACTGAGTTGGCTCCCTGGAACCGAGCTAAGTGGGTGGGATCATCTTGGTGCCTGTTTCGCTCCTCGATCGTGATTGGCGCTTGTCAGTTAATGGGTGGGAAACGTGGAGTCCGCCCCCCCAGTTTTTTACAGCTTACAGTTACATGCGCTTTCTGCCTACACTCACGCACTTACCTCCCGTTTCCATGCGCATGTCAGCAGTGCCGCCTGGCGATTGGTTGAACGGATGAGGTGTCGTTTCGATGCTTCCCCACTTTGAAGCTTCGAAGCAGTATCGACCTTGTTCCAGCAGAAAAGTGTAGTTCATAACTGTGACAAGGATGTCGCACTTCTGAGGGGGGGGGAACTGAGACAAAACAATGTTGAGCTCAGTGGCAGTGGGGATTCACTAAGGCAAACCTAGGTAAAAACCAGTTCAACTCTGTCAGTGGGGAAAGCCCCCTGGTGAGGTAGGTGGGGCTGACAGAGTTCCGAAAAACTGTGACTAGCCCAAGGTCACCCAGCAGGAATGTAGGACTGGGGAAACAAATCTGATTCACCAGCTAAGCCTCTGCTACTCAGGTGGAGGAGTGGGGAAATCAAACCCAATTCTCCAGATTAGAATACACCTACTCTTAACCACTATACCACGCTGGCTCTCCCTGCCAGCTCTGGTTTCCTTGCTGCCTCTGGTGGGAGCATTCTTGCCCCTTTTCTCTGGCTCGACATGTTCTCAGGGCTATGTTGGATCCTGGGGGGGGGGGGGGGTTTGGGGAGGGAGGAGAGGAAGAAAGGCAAGCTTATATGAATTTTGAATGAACAATGGATTTTGTTTTAATGTGATACTGGAGTTGGGTCTAGATGGTGTGAGCAGGTAAGAACATAAGAACATAAGAACAAGCCAGCTGGATCAGACCAGAGTCCATCTAGTCCAGCTCTCTGCTACTCGCAGTGGCCCACAGGTCTAAGGGAAGCTCTATTTGAGGGCCCAAGGGGTCTCTTGGCAGCCCTGATTGGATGCTCATTTTGCAGATTGCCCTTCTGTGTCACTGCTTATCTGTCAGTGTAGGGTTGTGTATTTCCGGAGATCTCCTGCTAGCACGGTTGAGCTCTCTGACTGCTTTGGAAGGTAGACTCTAGCAACCCCATCCTTGAAGAACACATCTTAAGGCAACTTAGAATGTAGTTATTTATTCCAGAATGCATTATAAATGCGATGCCGGCCAACCATTTCTTGAGTATTTTGGTTGTTTTACAGTTATCGTTGGAGGTAATTGATCAGTTAAACGACAAGCTCTTGTAATAATGCAAAGTAGCCGACTGGAAATGATATAGCCTTCAATGCCTTCAGCCCGTTAACTGTGTTTTGGCCCGAGTCCTGAAGCAGAAAACTGTGTCACCAAAGTGGCTTCTGAAAACCAAAGAATTCTTCATTTTGTGCATCTCACAATGAAGTTTGAAAACCTCATGATATTGGACCACTGCTTGCAGCTTGCCGCGGCTATTCTTAAACGGGGCTCTTCAAGGATTAAAGGGAAAGGATTAAAGACAATGAGAAATAGATGTCGTTCTCCGAGGGGTCTTGCCTTGTAATTCTCCTTTAATCCAGAACTACAAAAGGAGATTGCTTCACGAGTCGATGCTGCTATTTTGCATATTTTCAAAAAAATCATTGTACTTTTGCACTGTTTAGTAACTGAGAAAGCCCATGAGCCCCGAATGACGAAGTGGTTTACCCATGTCCAGAAACAAGTGTCTAATGCCAACTTCAGTGTGACGGTGAACACTAGCACTGTAAAAATGTTTAGTAACTGCTATGGAGCCTCCCTTAGAAGCCCTGGCATGGAATCATTTTTATTTGTTTTTCTGCTGTTGGGACACAGCTGACTTACATCAGCCCATTGGGGTTTTCAAGGGTTGAGATGTTCAAAGGTGGTTTGTCATAGCCTGCCAGCCAGCATATTGAGGATAATTTCTACTTCACAGAATTCTCTGCTTCCCATTTCCAGCTGAGCCTATAGCTTCAACATGTGGCTTTTGGGGGAATCTATGGCATTGCACCCCGCCAGAGGTGTATCAGGGGAAATGGTGCCTGGAGACAACCCTTCTGCGGGCTCCCCCACACACCCCTACACCCCTCCCCCGGCCTCTGTGCAGGCCAGCAGGGAGGCTTGCAGGGGGCGGGGCTTGGTGGTATGCGGCACCCCCCACGTGACCAAAAGGCGTGCGCCCAGGGACATGGATGACCCCATGTCCCTATAGGCCGTACGCCTCTGTACCCCCACTGTCGTCCCTGTTCTCTCCAGGATTCATCCCCAAATCTCCAAGAGTTTTTCAACCTGGGTTTGGCAACTCTATCCCCCATCCCACCCCACCAGTAGCCGGGAGGACCTGGCAGCCCTAGAGCAGAGTAAAATGTTAGGGAAGATCTGATGGATTTATTGAGTTTCAGATTTGCTCGAAGAAAGAACAAAAGGAAATTCTGACTGCGCTCTGTCAAACTAGACAGAATTCAAGTTGAGCTGAGCAGCGGCAGAAGGAAGATGCTAGCTAAGGATGTCATATGAGTGAATATATTTATTCATGAACTCTGTATCTATGATTTCATCCCAGAACTGATAAAATGTGGATGTGCTTCAAGGTTAAAGAAGGTCTTTGTGGCCTGGTTATATGCTTGACAGCAGACAGTGATAAATTTGATATTCAGTATCTATACATATCTTCTTGCAAGGGTTTTTTTTCTGGGGGGGGGACAATTTACACCAAATTAAATGCTCTCAGGTCACTTTCAGGAGTGACGATTCATGTTTTGAATATGCTAGGGAAATTATCACAGATGGACGAGCTTCCCTAAATGACAGTGAGACTGCTGGCACAAAGTCAGATTTTTTTTTCTTGCAATGAACAGCAATAAGAAAGTGCTTCAGAGCCATCAGTGTGACACGCATCTGAATGGTGTGCACACTCCAGATGTCCATGGACTATGATTCCCATCAGTCCCTGCCAACATGAGTAACTGACCATGCTAGCAGGAATTGATAGGAATCGTAGACCTTGAACACCTGGAGGGCCAGAGTTTGACACCCTTGCTCAAAAACAGTTCCCTGCCCCCAGTATCCTCTTCAGTTTACAGGGATTGTGTGGTATATGAAACCAGGTTCTCAACAAATTAACTAGATACCACCACCACCCCACACACAGCATAGTTTCCATCTAGCCAGCATGGTGTATTTATTTATTTTTATTTATTTATTATTTAGATTTTTATACCACCCTATTCCCGAGGGGCTCCGGGCGGTGTACAACAAAACTAATACAAATCAAGTTCAGGAGCAAACTATACAATTAAAACAACAGCAACCCACAGAGGCTCCATCGTTAAAATATACTGGATTTCATTAAAAACAGTGGTAATACCATAGTAGAAGGCGCCTGGTAAACCCTTATTCTTAGTGGATTCTAATCTGGAGTTTGATTCCCCACTTCTCCACCTGAGTGGTGGAGGCTTATCTAGGGAACCAGATGTGTTTCCGCACTCCTACATTCCTGCTGGGTGACCTTGGGCTAGTCACAGTTCTTCAGAACTCTGTCAGCCCCGCCTACCTCACTAGGTGTCTGTTGTGGGGACAGGAAGGAAAAGGAGCTTGTAAGCCACCTTGAGTCTCCTTACAGGAGAGAAAGGTGAGGTATAAATCCAAACTCCTCCTGCTCCTGCTCCTGCTCCTGCTCCTGCTCCTGCTCCTGCTCCTGCTCCTGCTCCTGCTCCTGCTCCTGCTCCTGCTCCTGCTCCTGCTCCTCCTCCTCCTCTTCTTCTTCTTCTTCTTCTTCTTCTTCTTCTTCTTCTTCTTCTTCTTCTTCTTCTTCTTCTTCTTCTTCTTCTTCTTCTTCTTCTTCTTCTTCTTCATAACACAACATTAATGAAGGACAACTCATTAACAACATTAGCGAAGGACAATTCCAGACTACAACATGTGGCCTCCTCTTATGAAACTAACCTTAAGCACCGCTGTACCATGCCATGCACAGTTGCCAAACCAACTATTGCATACACACACAATTGAAATATTTTTATGGTTACTGTATGCCATTTCGAGTCTATATAGTCACCAGATTTGTTGTAAGGCTCCCCCTGGCATGTGTCTGACTGATTGTATTTTTAAAATGCGCCATGTTTCAGAGCATTGCACAATTGTACCCTGGCGTAAAGCACAAATAAAGAATATTGTTCACTGCCCTCCTCTGTGTAATTAAAGTTTTATATCAGTTTAACCATGTCATGTCTTATCTTCCACAGAATCCCAGGAACAAAAGTTTTGTGAAGACAATTCTCAGAAACAGTTGGGGTCTTGAACCAAGAGAATCAAATAAATCCCTCATCCTCAATATGGTTAAAATGATGGGGCAGAGGTCATACCAGAGAGGCAATGGGGGGGGCGGGAATGAAAAGTTGCTATGTCACAGTTTAGCCTACATGCTGGACAGAAGGAAAGACAACAAAGCAGAGAGAGAGATTTGTTAATTTTGTTAGAAATAGCAAGAATACTATACATTAAGATATACCGACTTGATTGTATAAAATTTAATATGTTTACTGTAACGACGGAAAAGATTGAATATAATGAGATTATTGTAATGATTGAAAAGATTAAATAAACGTATATTATATTTTTAAAAAAGAAATAGCAAGAATACAGATCCCCTTCTCCTGGAGTGGGGGGAGAATCTCTAAGGCTGCCGTTACGTCTCCCACTATGCAAACATAACGACTGAAAAGATTGAATATGAGTTTATTGTAATGATTGAAAGATTAAATAAACGTATATTATATTTTTAAAAAAGAAATAGCAAGAATACAGATCCCCTTCTCCTGGGGTAGGCGGAGAATCTCTAAGGCTGCTGTTACGTCTGCCACTATGCACACACAAACAAATGTAATAAAGCCTTCACAACAGTGACCATCCAGATAACATAATTAAAACAGTAACACTGGCAATAAAAACACAGCTAGAAAACCAGATTAAATGCCACGACCTGGCATTCCCTTCAAAATATATAGAGAGAATGAAACATGCTGCCCTATGCAAACGCTGTCACGTGTGGCTGTGTTTGGGTTCCCAAGACTCCAGGAAAGACACTCCCACAAAACATGTATTAGATCGAAATAGCTCTTAAAGAGGAGCGTTCATTGGAAATTCATCGAAACGAGTCCAATTTGGGAAAGGGAACTTTGAAGCCATAAATGTTGGAGGATGGGGGTAGCACAAGTGGAATGAAACAGACAATTGCACCTGGGGAGTGACCGGCGGTGGGGAAAGGGATGGATCGTTCATAGGTTAATGGAGGTGGGGATGTACTTTATAGCCTTAATCATAGACAAATGCTTAAAGAGGGGACAATCATGCTGATTTCTAGCTCCCTTCATTCCCTCCTTTTACCTTTCACTCTTCATTTGCTGCCCCCCAACCTATGCAAATGTATTCGGATTTATGCAAAGAGTTGGGAGCACATTTAACACAGACGCATCTCGCGTTCTGTTTTCAATGGGGAGGCTGCTGACCCGTGCCTGATTTCTTTGATTGGTTATTCAAAGCTATTTCGAGCCCCTCTGCCCCTGGAAATGGTGCGGGCTAATGGGTTTCGCCCTGCCAAATGCCACCCATCCACCGCAATTAAAGCGTGGTGGGCGAATTAGGGGGCAGAAAGGTGTTCCGGAGTGTTCGGGCTTCCATGGTAACCCCGGCGGCGGTGATGTCACTGATTTCTTAACTCTTTATTCCGCCTGGGTTTTGTGCCAGACCGGCCACGAAAAGGGTTCATTAGTTAACACTATTTATAGAAAGTCCTCAGCCGCCGCAAAAGAAAGGACATGTGATACACCATAGCGAGCGAGTGGCATTCAGTGATCGCGTCAGCTGCCAGGTCTGTCTGAGAGGGAAAACTCAAGTGTCAATTCAACCAAAGCTTACAAAGGGCATGACCTCTGTTGCAGGCACACATCTGGTTCGTGTCCAAGGAGTGAGAGGCTGTGATTAAGGACAAATGGTATAGAATTGACCAGGAATTGCCCGAAACTGACCTTGACCAATAGGCAGGTCATGTGTGACAGTGCTAAATTGAGAGCTCCATTCCTAATCCAAATCACTGAAGGGCCTTTCCCTAGCCCCGTGGTGGCGAACCTTTGGCACTGCAGATGTTATGGACTACAATTCCCATCAGCCCCTGCCAGCAGGGCCTGATGGGAATTGTAGTCCACAACATCTGCAGTGCCAAAGGTTCGCCACCACTGCCCTAGCCAGATTCAACACCTTGCCATCTGCTCTCCTCTGTGGAAGATCCCAAGCAAATGAAGAGTGAAAGGTAAAAGGAGGGAATGAAGGGAGCTAGAAATCAGCATGATTGTCCTCTCTTTAAGTATTTCTCTATAATTAAGGCTATAAAGTACATCCCCACCTCCATTAACCTATGACAGTAGTGGCGATTGACCATGCTGGCAGGGGCTGATGGGAATTGTAGTCCATAACATCTGCAGTGCCAAAGGTTCGCCACCACAGACCTATGAACTATCCATCCCTTTCCCCACCGCTGGTCACTCCCCAGGTGCAATTGTCTGTTTCATTCCACTTGTGCTACCCCATCCTCCAACATTTACAGCTTCAAGATCCCAAGTAGAAAGACTTGCCCCTATAAGCTGGGCTGCCCCAAATCTGT
This sequence comes from Sphaerodactylus townsendi, assembly GCF_021028975.2. NCBI lineage: Eukaryota > Metazoa > Chordata > Lepidosauria > Squamata > Sphaerodactylidae > Sphaerodactylus > Sphaerodactylus townsendi. Next base: position 8,628,511 of record NC_059434.1, read on the forward strand.
TCAGCACATTTTCTTCTATTGCCTATTTTATGGTGAAATTCAAGCGAAGTATATAAACTCCAGAGGGCTGAGTTTTCTGAAAGTTCCAAGTTGATCTTCCTACTGAATAGTCCCATCTTAGAAATACACAAGAAGAAGAAGAGTTTGGATTTATACCCCACCTTTTCTCTCCTGTAAGGAGACTCAAGGTGGCTTACAAGCTCCTTTCCCTTCCTTTCCCCACAACAGACACCTTGAGAGGTAGGAGGGGCTGGAGTTCCGAGAGAACTGTGACTGGGCCAAGGTCACCCAGCAGGAATGTAGGAGTGCAGAAACACATCTGTTTTCACCAGATAAGCCTCAGCCACTCAGGCGGAAGAGTGGGGAATCAAACCCAGTTCTCCAGATTAGAATCCACCTGCTCTTAACCACTACCACACGCTGACTCTCAGCGTAGCTAAATTTAGAGTGTAGCTAAATTTCTGCAGGAAGCTGTTAAGCGTTGTCTTACCAAGAAAAGGTGCTAATTTTTACTCTGCTCCTTTTTACGATTGTGTTAACTCTTTTCTTTGTAACTCCATGCAATGTTGTAGTGCATGATGTCTTTTATTTATTTTAAATCTCTGTATACCGTATAAACTCGTGTATAAGCCGAGGCACCTAATTTTACTACCAAAACCTGGGGGAAAGTATTGACTTGCGTATAAGCCAAAGGTGGGAAGCCGGGAGGCAGAGGGAGCTCCTTATTTGGGCAGTGACTCCCCCTGATGTCATTGCCCAAATAAGGAGCTCCCTCCACCTCCCCACTGGGTTTGAGGAAGCCTAGGCAACCAGGAGGTGGAGGGAGCTCCTTATTTGGGCAATGACATCAGGGGGAGTCACTGCCCAAATAAGGAGCTCCCTCTGCCTCCAAGGTTTGAGGAAGCCCAGCCAGCCAGGGTTCCCCTTCACCCTCCGAGGAGGGCAGCAACTAGCGGCTTGTGCAGCCACAGGGAGGTCTTCCCGGCCACGCCTCCAGCCTCGGCAGAGGCCTGAAGAGCCGGCTGGTAAGCAGGACTCGTGTATAAGCCCAGGGAGCATTTTTCAGCCTTAAAACAAGGCTGAAAAACTCGGCTTATACGCGAGTATATACGGTAGTTTAAATTTTTGCATATTGTGTATTACTTCATAGCCTGGATGCCAATAAAGACCTTGGATTGGGTCAGAATGGACTGGATTGAGAACTGCACACCACTTGCAACCGATTTGACAAAACAAAGGGAGGGTGCAGCTGGAGCTCAGTCCAAAAGAAGGTCCAGAAATTCATTCACCATCCACTTGTTTAGTCACTTTGTTGGGAGATGGGAGGTCGCCCATCCAAATACTAACCAGGGTCACCTTGTTTTAGCTTCTGAGATCTGACAACGTCTTACTGGCCTGGGGCTATCAAGATCAGGTCAACTAAAGACATCAGTATCTGTCACGTTCTCCATCACTTCCCTATCATGATGTGACGTCTTGTATAGTTCCCACTTCACATCATTCGCTTGGGGGAAGAGGGGTTCAAGATAAAAGCAGAATACGATACAACCGTAAGTGAAAATTTCAGGACTATATCTGATACAAAAGGGAGGACAGACAATTCAGCAACAGTTCCTAGTTCTTCATGCCTAATTTTACCACCCTAAAAAATCCAAAACACAAAAACAACAGCCCATTTCTTATAGATCCATCAGGCATGCCACGAGAACAGACTCAGCAGTTAATATTTTTTTTCACTTTAACAACTATTTGCGCTTTTTACATCTTTCTTTTGAAAGGAGAACAGCTAAGCTGCAGTGTGTTAAAGGCTAACTCCTTGAAGCTATGGAGCTTCCAGATTTCACAAACAAGTTATATGAGTTGACTTAGGGGTAACATTTTCCTAGGATTTTTTGTTTTGCCATGTGTTGGTGTATGCAGTAAATGATTTGAAGAGACAGAAATAAACAAAGGCCACCTCCCTTAGAATTCTCCATTACGCTGCTTCTCTGCCAAGGGCAGCCAAACTGTCCAAGCATTCGTCTGATTCCCAGACTCACTCTGATGTCACAGCAGATCAGCCAATGGCAATAGAAGAGACAGAAGAAGAAGTAGAGTTTGGATTTATATCCCCCCTTTCTATCCTGTAGGAGACTCAAAGGGGCTGACAATCTCCTTGCCCTTCCCCCCTCACAACAAACACCCTGTGAGGTAGGTGGGGCTGAGAGAGCTCCGAGAAGCTGTGACCAGCCCAAGGTCACCCAGCTGGCGTGTGTGGGAGTGTACAGGCTAATCTGAATTCCCCAGATAAGCCTCCACAGCTCAGGCGGCAGAGCTGGGAATCAAACCCGGTTCCTCCAGATTAGATACACGAGCTCTTAACCTGCTATGCCATTGCTGCAAAGTCCAAGGTACATGCGAGGAAGGTATTTGGATGCATTTGGCATGGCAACAGGGAATGTGGTAGTGTTCTTCCCAAGTGTTGTGGCCATAAGAAACAGACATAATGAATGGAGCACGAGGGGGTTAGAGAATCTCTGCCCTTTTCTTCAAAGACTTATGAATTAAGTTAGAATTCTGTTCAGTCTCAGCAGCTGCCAGGACAACAGCCGCACAGCGATAAGACATTTCAAGTTAAACAGTCTTGGATTGATGATCTCATGTTGGTCCCACTTAGTAACTACAAAATGGACTTCCCGGTGAATTCTAACCTTGACATGGGGTGGCTCATTGCAGAGATAATGTCCCCATTACTTCCGATTAAATTCCTATCTCCCAGGGGAGAATCTCAAACCGCTGCATGTGTTCCCACAGCCCTTACTCACAACCAGACCTTAATTCACACGGCCCCTGGAGAGCCATACTCTAATAAAACTCTGAATTATCTAACAAGAGTTCTGCACCTGGGGCTAGACATGAGCCGGTTCAATCCACATTATGTTCAGTGCAGCGGACATTTGTGTCAATCCTGCTTGTTCCAAAGGCAAGGGTATATTTATTTCCATTCTGCAAAAAAAAAAAAAATCCATATTATTTTGGCTGGTTCTTTTCCCCAGCTGTCATTAACATGTCACCGCACGGAGCTCTTTAACAAGAGAAGGTGACAGTTTCTCGGCGTCTGTTGCAAGAGTCTGGCTTTTAGTGTCTCTCATACACACAAAAGCTGTTCTCACAAGGGGAGGGAAGTTTAAAAACAATACAATGCAACACACAGAGCCTATTTGATATACTCTCAAGCTAGATAGACAGGAATGGGAGTAGCAATTTCTCATGTTTTGAAAACAGATTTCTTTAAAAAAAAAAACAACCACCAGAAATTAGATAAAGATTTTTTGCGGGCACTGATTAAGGTACTATCTTAACTGATCAAGTAGTTAATTAAATTTAAAGAAATAAACTTGCCATTGGAATCCTAATATACGATAGTGGGTCACCTGCCAGTTGGTGTGCTTTCATGGTAGGTTTGCTGCTTCCTCCATCATTTCTCTCTTTACTTAGCCCAATACTCAGTGGTGGGATCCAAAAATTTTAGTAACAGGTTCCCTTGGGTGGTGGGATTCAAACTGTGGCATAGCGCCAATGGGGCTGGGCGGGGCACGACAGGGGCAGGGGCGGGCATTCCGGGGGTGGGGCATTCCAGGGCGGGGCTGTGGCAAGGATGCAGCCGCTGCGCCAGTCCTTGGGTGGGAAACGAATGCACGCAGGCGCAGGCTGCCACGCACGCCGGTGCACCTCCTGCTAGACTGCTTCAAGTTCTGCGCGCTACTGCTGAGAGGAGGGGCGTAACTAAGGCAAAAATCACGTGGCAAAATCACCAATTAGTAACCCCCTCTCGGCACACGCAAATGATTAGTAACCTGTGAGAACCTGCTGGATCCCACCTCTGCCAATACTGCCTTCTTCCCCCACATCATGTATCCAACTCTTACATATGGTCAAAGTAAATGTGCTTTCTGAACTGCAATTTCACACTGATACCTATAGGAGACTCAAAGAGCCCTTCCGGACACCACGAAGAATTCGAGCTCCAGGTTTGACTTCGTGTCAGCCCGAGTCTTACCTTGGACTCCTCGAGTCCTCCCGTTCCTCCGCACAGCAGCCGACTTCGTGTCTCCTCGAAGCCGAGCTCAGAGTGGGCGGGACCACCTCCTCCCAAAGTGCCAAGGCGTTCCGGATTGGTTGCTGTGTCCCCCTGCTCTGGCGCAGATGCCCAAAGCTTTTAGCGCCAAGCTCGACGAAGTCTCCCCCTCTTCCTGCGCATGGGGCCGAAATATCTCTAGGTTGTGATTGGCTACATGGCAGAGTCGAGTGACGGAGATTCCGGCGACTCCGTCGGCTTCGCTCGAGTGCAACCCGAGTCCATGCCAGCCGACTCAACTCCCCAGTAGAGTCGGCAGGAAATTCAATGCATGCGAAAGAGGGAGGTGAGTCCGAGTCAGACCACGAACCGAGCGCTTCACGTCTGTCCAGCGGAGGGACTTCGGGTCGGACTTCTAATAGCTCCATCCTCAGGTCGAGCACGACAATGCGGAAGCACCCAAAGGGGCTTACAAACTCCTTTCCCTTCCTCTCCCCAAAGCAGACACCTTGTGAAATAGGTGGATTTTAGTAGGTGTACACTGAAGATGATGATGAAGAAGAAGAAGAGTTTGGATTTATATCCCCCCTTTCTCTCTTATAGGAGACTCAAAGGGGCTGACAATCTCCTTGCCCTTCCCCCCCTCACAACAAACACCCTGTGAGGTAGGTGGGGCTGAGAGAGCTCAGAAGAACTGTGAGTAGCCCAAGGTCACCCAGATGGCGTGTGTTGGTGTAAGGGTCTGTTACTCCAGTCAATAACAAGTCCCAAGAATGGTTCAAGAGCTTAATTAGAACGGTGTGGCCCGAAACTGGGGTTTGGCTCTCTGGCCCCTTGTATATACCTGTAGGTTACAGTTTGACTCAACCCATAATCCCCCCACCCTCGCATTCCCATAATATTAGCATGTGAAAGGACAGTGAGAAGGTTACATTGTTTTTGGAACAGGCAGTTTACTCCCTCAGGAAGGCAGAAAAGGAGAAACAGTTAAGAACTATTGAGCTAGTTACTTGCAAGCAAGAAGAGGCCCCATGGCCTTGAGCGATGATAATAGCTGGGCCGTCGGCACCAAGGCTGTGAACGGGCGAGCTGCCAGGCCTGACAGTTGGAATGTACAGGCTAATCTGAATTCCCCAGATAAGCCTCCACAGCTCAAGCAGCAGAGAGGGGAATCAAACCCGGTTCCTCCAGATTAGAATACACCTGCTCTTAACCACTACACCACTGCTGCTCCTCCAGAAAACATCAGAACTCTTTTATTACCAACTTCCCACTTTATTTAGGGCCTGCTTATGCTACCAAGGAAGGCACTGAAGCCCCTGAGTGGAAATTAGGGTTGTCGTCTCTGTGCTGCAGATGTTGGGGGTGAAACCCAGGAAGGGTGGAGAGGAGAGACCTCAGCGTAAGGCCGTAAGCTAAAACTTTACTTGGGAATGTTGTGTGTGTACTGAAACTGGAGAAACTATCTGGATGTCTTAATTTTGTTGTATTGGGGGAAGGCCAGAGGTGGGATCCACCAGGTTCTCACCAGTTCCCGAGAGTGGGTTACTAATTATTTGTGTGTGCCGAGAGGGGGTTACTAATCGGGTCTGCTTTTCCGTTAGAAATTCCATTAGGTCCAAAAATCATAAAGTCCTGTTGTTTCCTATGTGGCTGGTTAGCAAAGGTAGAAAACGGGATAATTCTCCCTGTTGGGCTGTTTTAAAAACATGTTTTAGTAATATGGTAAAGTTCCTTGTTTAAGGAAAGTATCCTTCTTTTGATTTCTAGAAACAAAATTAAGTATTTGAAAGTATGAAGTATTTGACAGGCAGTCAATTAGAGGAGAAGTACTTGTTTCTGTTGGCAGTAGACGATCGGACTTGCTATAATGAGTTTAAATTATGGACAGAAGGATGCCAGTTGGAAATTAGGAACTTTTTTTTTACAGTAAGAGTTTTTTACAGTAACAGAGAAATTATTAGTGCCCCGCCCCCGGAATGCCCGGCCACGCCCCCGTCGTGCCCCGCCCAGCCCCATTGGCGCTACGCCACTGTTTGAATCCCATCACCATGGGAACCTGTTACTAAAATTTTTGGATCCCACCACTGGGGAAGGCTTATGATAAAGAAGTAAATAGTGAGAGAAAGCCCACGTCTTTTTCTGCTTTGCTGTATGCCCCCTCCTGCCCGTTTCAAACCTCAAGCTGACAGCTTTCATTTTGCCAAGTGTTGCTCACTCAGCAAGCTACCGTGAGGTTCACTGACCTCCGCACTCCGCGAGGATGAAACAAATTTCTCCAGAGATCAGGGCCCAAGTTGCATGCAAATAAGCATCAGCACAAAAGCTGCATTTCCGGGTGAAGTGGCGTGAAAGTGGCCGACTCTTTGTATTGTCAAAGTCTTTCACAGCCGGGTTCAACTGGTTGTGGTGGGTTTTCCGGGCTGTGTGGCCGTGGTCTGGTGGAACTTATTCCTAATGTTTTGCCTGCATCTGTGGCTGGCATCTTCAGAGGTGTATCACAGAGGGAAGTCTTTGTGATACACCTCTGAAGATGCCAGCCACAGATGCAGGTGAAATGTTAGGAACAAGATGGACCAAACCACGGCCACGCAGCCTGGAAAACCCACCACAACCAACTGGTCAACTCTCTCTTCAACTGTTGTTTCGCCATTCTAAATCACCCCCATGGATTTTCTGGCACCATACAATAGGCGTTGGGGATGATACCTGGGCAAAGGAGTATTGTTTCGGCTGGGGTGGGGCTTGAGCACTGACCTCCCATGTAACCACACCTGTCATATGTTAATGGGCCTTTTCTTTCCTTGATTTGTTTCTATGCACTTGGACATCTAGATAACTAGGCTGACCTTGCTAGACCCTGCGTATGGGAGGAGGAAGTAATGGAGGCCGCAGGTGCAGCCCAGCAGGAGATTATCACTGTTCTGACCTTGGGATACTTGTCTTCGAAAACAAAGTATTTCGCTCTGCATTTTCTCACAATCTCTGGGAAGTTGGGAGGGGGGAATTCAGGGGAGACCAAGTGGGATACATATTTATTTATTTATTTATTTATTTATTCATTCATTCATTCATTCATTCATTCATTCATTCATTCATTCATTCATTCATTTGATTTATAGACCGCCCCATCCCCAAGGGGCTTTGGGCAGTGCACAACATCAATATATATATATATACAAATAAATAAGGGTCTACAATGGTGACCACACAACAACCAATCCATTAAAAATCTATTTAAAATCCATTAAAATCTATTTAAACAGCGGGTAACATAACAATAAGGCATCTTATAACCTAGTCCGTTAAAATCTCCCCAAAGAAAAGAAGGAGAGGCCAGACTCCTCTCTAGGAGGGTAACATAGATGGAACCAAAATTAAGATGGTAAATAAATGCATAAAGCACAGTGGGGGGGGGGCACCACTCAGCGACTGGACACTCCAAAGGCCCGGCGGAACAACTCAGTCTTACAGGCCCTGTGGAACTCACCAAGGTCCTGCAGGGCCCGGACAGCTGGAGGAAGAGTGTTCCACAAGGCCGTAAAGGTCCTGGCCCGTGTGGAGGCCAGCCGCATCATGGAGGGGCCAGGAACCACCAGCAAATTGGCCTCTGCATATGACTGTAAAAGCCAGGATCACCAGAACTGAGTAGTCCTTGGTGCCAACTCAATAAAGACTACTGATCCTGAATCCAAAGTCTGCGTATTGATTATTGGTCCAAGACCTAACACCTTGCTCCAAATGTGCATTTACCACTGCAAATGGGTTAGTGGTGGTATCTCTGGAGGGCCATTTGCAGCTCTCATCTCTTGTCAATTCTAAATTCCTTCCTTCCATATTCAAAGTAATATACCTGAATACCAGATGCTGAGATCATGCAATAATGGAAGATGTTGACTTCATGCATGGATTCTATGCTTTCCAGAAACATGTCCTGAGAGAAGCTTGTGGGAGGGGGGATTTGGGAATCGGTGGAGGAAAAAGAGAACTAAATTCTCACCTTAGTGCCACTGGGCTCGGCATTCAGTTAAAGTTCTCCTTGCTGTGGCTTTTCAAATCCACCTGGACTCGAGAAGTCATGGCAGATGAAATTGGTATATTTCAGGTTTGGGCATTTTAATCCCCTCAAATCACAAAAAGAAGACTAATAAAGATGATGGGTCAGTGGTGGGATCCAAAAATTTTAGTAACAGGTTCCCATGGTAGTGGGATTGAAACTGTGGCGTAGCGCCAATGGGGCTGGGCGGGGCACGACGGGGGCGTGACTGGGCATTCCGGGGATGGGGCTGTGGCAAGGACGCAGCCGCTGCGCCGGTCCTTGGGCGGGAAACGAATGCACGCAGGCGCAGGCTGCCACGCATGCCAGTGCACCTCCTGCTAGACTGCTTCAAGTTCTGCGCGCTACTGCTGAGAGGAGGGGCGTAACTAAGGCAAAAATCATGTGGCAAAATCACCAATTAGTAACCCCCTCTCGGCACACAGAAATAATTAGTAACCTACTCTCGGGAACCTGTGAGAACCTGCTGGATCCCACCTCGGTGGGTATTAGCTTTATTCAGCTTTACTGGAAATGTCCAGGTTTTTGAAACCCAAAAATGAAATTGACCAAGTTAAAAAAAAACGTGCTCACTCCTATTTTGCATATAGCTTAAGACTGCAAACAAAAGAGACATTTCTCCAACTGAACCAGACAGGATTCACGGCAAGCTCCTTCACGTTTTCACCAGACCCACAAGAAAATGGATCTTTTAAAATTTTAGCAAGCCTCTTCAATCAAAAATTGTAGCTTGCCTGAGTGAAAGGACATTTTATTTGCACACCTCTTTTGTTGCAAACAATAGTGTGCCAGTCTGTGGACAGTGGCATGTGTACCTTGGGAAGAATGAACGTCAAGTTCAGAGGTAACCCATTTTATTTGAACTCCCTCCAGGCACTATTCCATCTCTCCTGCCTTTCTGTCTCGAAGTAAACTTTGCTTATGAAGAAGTCCCCCCAAAATTATTAATGAGGATTATCCACTGAACCAGTATTAATCTGCCTGGCAGAATCCAGGCTTTGAAAAATATTCCCACCATCCAAGAAACTAAATGCCTCTCTTCTAGACCCATCATTACACGCTCCCCGTATTTGCATAAATGCGTGCCAAGATGGATGACTGGGCACAACAGTGCTAATTAAGAGACGGAAAGAAAACAAAAACACTTTATAACCCAAGATATTAATGTATTATCTACCATCACACTGTACGTCTGTCACAAAGATTAATATTTCTGATTACACTTGAAGTAATGCAAAAACTAATGCAATTAATCTCAACAAAAAACATTGGGTGGGACGTGTATAAAGAACTTTCTCATACGCATGGCATTCCAAGTATGTATTTTTGTGACATAGAGGACAGAAGAATTTTTTTAGGTCTGTACACACACACACACACACACACACACACACACACACACACACACACACACACACACACTTTATTAATCAAGCAATCAATTAATCAATCAATTAAGTAATCAATTAATCAATTAATAAATTAATAAAGTAAATGTGTGTGTGTGTACAGACCTAAAAAATTCTTCTGTTCGCTATGTCACAAAAATACATACTTTAATTAATTAATTAATTAATGGGTTTTATATACCGCCCTACCCCCAAAGGGCTCTGGGCGATGTACAATATAACTTCACAACAACATACAACTAAAACCCATTAAAATTAAATTTAAATACAGCGGTCAATACAATAAAACGGTGTCCAGAGATAAAACCCTTAATTAAAACCCTCCCAAGGAGAAGGGAACGGTGGGTCCCATGGATGTTAAAGGGACCTCGAACATAAGGAGAATAAAAGGGTTATACCCAGCCTTTCTCTTCAATGGCAGCCCAAAGTGGCTTACATCCTTCTCCTCTCCATTTTGTCATCAAAATCACTGAGGCTGAGTATGTGTGACTGGACCAAGATCATCCAGCAAGCTTCCATGCCAGAAAGGGGTTTTGAACCCGGCTCTCTCAGAGCCTTCTCTGACACTCTAAGCAGGGGTCATCAAACACATTACAGGATAGGCAGGTAACTAGACAGATGATCCACACAGATTTCCATATGGACTCTGTCACCAAAATACACACTTGGAACAGAAATGCATTTTTAAAGAACATCCTATTATATAAAAGGCAAGGTTTACTGACGACGACTCACTTTTCAAAGAGCTGTGCAGGCATGCAAGCGGAGGGGGTAGGATGCTGCTGCTGTACCGTGCAGCTCTTTAAAAAGTGAGTCATGACCAACAAGACTTTTCCTGCTGAAACTCGCCAGCCACAAGGAAATGACGCCAGCAGGAGGGGAGGGGAGCAGGGCTGTTTTCTAGACCCAGTTGTATTTTTTCTCACAATGGGCTTAATTGCTAGTATGTTAATAAGTTACTCAAAAAAATTTTCTCTCAGCTGAGTTAATAAGCTTCTTGGGTCATCAAATCATATAAATATGCAGAAACTCAGCCTTGTGGGCATTCTTGAAAAGGAAGAAAGATGGTATTTTTAAAAATCTGCCCCAGAAGCATTAGAAACTTGCAGAGAAGTCCAGATTTTGATCATCTGGTCATCCTGATGTTTAGTTTTTACAAGCACAGACATATTTTAAAAGATATTAGCATACCTCCCAAGTAGGGTTGGTGGGCCTCTGTCCTCAACTGTTGGGAGCTTTTAGAGGTGGCGCAGCGTTGATAACTGTTGTGACATCACTTCCTGGTTTCATTGTTTTCAAGGTTTGGGTATTAACCTTTAAGGCCTTGAACGGTCTGGGACGGTTGTATCCAGAGGTGGGATCCAACCAGTTCTCACCACTTCTCTAGAAGTGGTTACTCATTTTTTCTGAGTGCCGAGAAGGGGTTACTAAAGCAACCTCCCTGCCCAAGAGGGACTGGAGGTGCGTGTGTGCGGCGGCGCCACTGTTTGAATCCCACCACCATGGGAACCTGTTACTAAAATTTTTGGATCCCGCCACTGGTTGTATCCTTGGAACACTACATCCTCATATTGCCCACAAATAACTCTTTGTTTTTCTGGTCTCTTAGTGGTCCTTGGCCCCAAAGGACTGGCGAACCGCAAAAAGAGTCAGGTTTTTTCAGCTCTGGCTCCTGCTTGGTGGAACTCATTATCAGCAGATATTAGGGCCCTGCGGAATCTCTGCCAATGTCCCAGGACCTATAAAACTGAAATGTTCCATTTGGTATATGCCCGAGGCTGCCGTAGAACTGTAGAATCTATGTAATATCATACAGGTCCCCAGAGTCCTATACCCCCTCCTCCTCCATTCTGACAATAAGGAATGTAATGGGACAGGGCGGACATTCCTACTATATGCTATTGAGAGTCCTGTGAGATTTTCATCATCGCCTGTAGAATTGTTGTTTTATGTTCAAAGTTGTAATGTTTTAACTTTTATTATGTACGTTGTTTTATGATTGTTATTGAAATGTGTGTTAGTTGCTCTGAGCTAGCCTCACCTGGGAGGGCAGGATGTCAAATCCATAAGAACATAAGAACTAGCATGCTGGATCAGACCAGAGTCCATCTAGTCCAGCACTCTGCTATTCGCAGTGGCCCACCAGGTGCCTTTGGGAGCTCACATGCAGGATGTGAAAGCAATGGCCTTCTGCTGCTGCTGCACCTGAGCACCTGGTCTGCTAAGGCCTTTGCAATCTCAGATCAAGGAGGATCAAGATTGGTAGCCATAGATCGACTTCTCCTCCATAAATCTGTCCAAGCCCTTTTTAAAGCTATCCAGGTTAGTGGCCATAACCACCTCCTGTGGCAGCATATTCCAAACACCAATTACACGTTGTGTGAAGAAGTGTTTCCTTTTATTAGTCCTAATTCTTCCCCCCAGCATTTTCAATGGATGCTCCCTGGTTCTAGTATTGTGAGAAAGAGAGAAAAATTTCTCTCTGTCAACATTTTCTACCCCATGCATAATTTTATAGACTTCAATCATATCCCCCCTCAGACATCTCCTCTTCAAACTAAAGAGTCCCAAACGCTGCAGCCTCTCCTCATAAGGAAGGTGCTCCAATCCTTCAATCCTCCTCGTTGCCCTTCTCTGCACTTTTTCTATCTCTTCGATATCCTTTTTGAGATGTGGCGACCAGAACTGAACACAGTACTCCAAGTGCGGTCGCACGATGGCTTTATATAAGGGCATGACAATCCTTTCAGTTTTATTATCAACTCCTTTCCTAATTATCCCCAGCATAGAGTTTGCCTTTTTCACATCAATCACATCATCACATTCCAATCAATCAATAAAAATAAAATGCTCCAGGGCTTTATCAAAACTCTATGGTAAGGACTCCTTATAGCATCATAACGTTACTTCTGGGCGAAATGCAGAAGTGATGTCATAATCCCAATCAACCTCACTCTCCTCCATCATTTTCCTCTTGTGCTTATTCAAGCAGATGTAGGTCAGGAGATGGTGGTGGGAAGTCTATGTCAAGTTCTGTCCACTCCTGCAATAATCAGACCCTTGAGTTTATTGGTTTATTGAGTTAATCGGTTTATTGTAAGGATATCATGAACGCCATACAAGCAGGCTTTGCTGGAACTGAGTTCCACTCCAGCATTCTTTGGGTAATATCTTTTCCCCATACTTTCCTCCAACCCCCCACCCTTGGGAGCCCAACAAGTTGAAATCACTAACAGCGTTCTGAAGCACTACAGTGTCTCCAAGGTCACCCCAGAAATAAGGCAGGTGCTGGCAGTGGTGGGATCCAAAAAATTTAGTAACAGGTTCCCATGATGGTGGGATTCAAACAGTGGCGTAGCGCCAATGGGGCTGGGCGGGGCACGACGGGGGCATGGCCGGGCATTCCGGGGGCGGGGCATTAATAATTTTTCTGTTACTGTAAAAAACTCTTACTGTAAAAAAAAAGTTCCTCATTTCCAGCTGGTATCTTTCTGTCCATAATTTAAACTCATTATAGCAAGTCCTATCGTCTACTGCCGACAGAAACAACTACTTCTCCTCTAATTGACTGCCTGTCAAATACTTCATACTTTCAAATACTTAATTTTGTTTCTAGAAATCAAAAGAAGGATACATTCCTTAAACAAGGAACTTTACCATATTTCTAAAACATGTTTTTAATACAGCCCAACAGGGAGAATTATCCCATTTTCTACCTTCGCTAACCAGCCACATAGGAAACAACAGGACTTTATGATTTGGGGACCTAATGGAATATCTAACGGAAAAGCAGACCCAATTAGTAACCCCCTCTGGGCACACACAAATAATTAGTAACCCCTGCTGCTTGCATAAAATAATCAATAGAAAAGGGGGGGAGGGGGGAAAAATGGAAAAATGTATAGATGAAATGAAGATATTGATTGTAACAAATGTATGAATATTCTATACAATAAAAAATTATTTAAAAAAACCAAATAATTAGTAACCCACTCTCGGGAAGTGGTGAGAACCTGCTGGATCCCACCTCTGGGTGCTGGCCAAAGGATGATGAAGAAGAAGAGTTTGGATTTATAACCACCTTTCTCTCCTGCAAGAAGACTCAAAGGGGCTTTCCTTCCTCTCCCCACAACAGAACTCCTTGTGAGGTAGGTAGGGCTGAGAGAGCGCAGAAGAGCTGTGACTAGTCCAAGGTTACGCAGCAGGAATGTAGTAAGTTGGCTAGGTTGGCAACCTGTTTAACAGGACCGAAGAAAAATATCTCCTCCCCTTAGCAGCAGCTTAATGGGTTGAAAAGGGGACATGAAGCTTTCCCTGAGATGGGGATAAATGACTTCACCTGGTACATTTTCTCCCAGGCTGTTGGTAACTCTATTCCCAGGACACCCCAGGATTAATGACAAATATATCTGAATACCACTAGACCTAGGCGCGGGCCTTCCCTTGCGACTGATCTGGAAGCTGAAGCTGGTCCAGAATGCGGCGGCCCGGCTGTTGACAGGTGGTGATTATTCAGACCACATCACCCCTGTGCTGCGCCGCCTGCACTGGCTCCCAGTGGAGTTCCGGATCGTTTTCAAGGTGTTGGTGTTGACCTTTAAGGCGCTGCAGCGGCATGGCTGGGCCTCATACCCTCTGGACCGCATGCACCCCTATATGTCCCACATAGGCGCTCTTGTTGCGATGGAGCTTCGCGGCAGAACTGCTGGGGATCCCTGGCCCTGCGACGATCGCGGCTGGCCCGGTCCGGAACCCAGGGCCTTTGCGGCTCCTGGCCCCTGCCTGGTGGAATGCTCTCACCTCCAGCTGTCCAGGCCCTGCGGGACCTTGCGGAGTTCCGCAGGGCCTGTAAGACGGAGCTATTCTGCCAGGCTTTTTGGAAGAAGGCTGGCCGCAGTTCCTGTGCCCCAGTAAGAGCCAGGGAACTAAGCTGCCTTTTCCATCTTGGTAGGGCCCTGATTCCATCACAGGCCCTGCACTGTCCTCCCTTCTCCTTTGGCCTTTAGGGCGAGAGCCTGTGTGTGTGTTTTTACTGGCCTTTTGTTGTTTTAATTTGTATTTTATTGTTTTAATTGCTGCTGCAGATTTTAGTAAGGGTTTGAATTTTATGTTATATTGATTTACTGTTATTTCTGGGAAACAGTCATGTTGTGAACGCCTCGAGGAGCCCTTCAGGGGATGAAGTGACCTATAAGACAATAAAATAATAATAATAAATAATAATAATAGAGAATCCTCAGCCCACCTGGGTTAACTGAATCCCACAGAGAGAATACATGCTGAGAAATGGGACAGAGGTTTTTTTTCTTTGTCCTGTACAAGAAATCTAACATGGAAGAGAAGATCATTCCAGCAGTTGTATGGCTTTGGAGATACCACGCATATGCATACAGCCTGGCGATGGCTCTCCGTATCCCATTATGAAGAGCTCAACCAAGAATTGCCTTGTTGTACCGGAGAAGGTTAAAACATCGCATCAGAATACTTCCAATTCCTCTCCTGCTTTCTAGTGTCATCCTAGGCTTATTGACTTCGACGGACTTAGAAGGGAATAACTCTGCCCAGGATGGTGCTGAGAGAGGGTGTCGTATGCTTCATGGCATTTATTACCACTGATCACCACCACAGTATTGCCAACCCCATCCTATAAAGGGGGGAGGTTGAATTGGACTGGCACACCGAAGACGAGTTGCTGAGCTGTGACCTGGATTCAGAGCTCATTAGTTGCTTGACACAAATGACCCCGCTTGTGGTCAGAAGGTGACTGTTTAAATTGGCAGTGGGCCACGAAACTTCCTGCTGCATTTTGTGGTTTAAAATAAAAACAAAACAGGATATGTAGGTCCTTCGGAAGACATGTCAGCAAGTGGGAATGAGCACAAAGAGAGAAATGCCAGCATGCCATGGCAAATGCAGTTCGAATACTGTAAAATGTAAAGGTAGTGCACATAGGGGCAAAAAAAATCCAAGCTTCACATGCGCTACAGAGGGGTGAGTGCTATCAGTCACAGACCAGGAAAGGGATTTGGACGTCTTAGTTGATAGTTCCATGCAGGAATGTCAACTCAATGCATAACGGCAGCAATGAAAAAGGCAGAATTATCCCCTATACTGGGAATCATTAGGAAAGGAACTGATAAATAAAACTGCAAAGAGTTGTCGTACCCTTATATAAAGCCGTGAAGATGCGACCGCGCCAGGAGTCCACACGCAATGTTCCAGTTCTGGTCACCCACATCTCAAAAAGGATGCTCGAAGAGATAGAAAAAGAGGAGTGCAGAGAAGGGCAACCTTAGGATGATTGAGGGACTGGAGCACCTTCCTTATGAGGAGAGGCTGCAGCGTTTGGGACTCTTTAGTTTGGAGAGGAGACGTCTGAGGGGGGATATGATTGAAGTCTATAAAATTATGCATGGGATAGAAAATGTTGACAGAGAGAAATTGTTCTCTCTTTCTCACAATACTAGAACCAGGGGGCATTCATTGAAAATGCTGGGGGGAAGAATTAGGACTAATAAAAGGAAACACTTCTTCACGCCACATGTGATTGGTGTTTGGAATATGCTGCCACAGGAGGTGGTTATGGCCACTAACCTGGATAGCTTTAAAAGGGGCTTGGATAGATTTATGGAGGAAAAGTCAATTTATGGCTACCGATCTTGATCCTCCTTGATCGGAGATTGCAAATGCCTTAGCAGACCAGGTGCTCGGGAGCAACAACCGCAGAAGGCCATTGCTTTCACATCCTGCCTGTGAGCTCCCAATGGCACCTGGTGGGCCACTGTGAGTAGCAGAGAGCTGGACTAGATGGACTCTGGTCTGATCCAGCTGGCTTGTTCTTATGTTCTTATACCTCTTGGGTCCCAGTTTGATTTGTGGGTGTGAGACTACCACACACCACTGGAAGAACAGATTTCACAGTGTTCAGGAAGCCTCTCCATCTGCTCCAGTCAGAAAAAGTGTCATAATACGGTGCGTTGGGCAGCTGTGATTGCTGGAACATGCTGACAATCTGGCAGTACAAGAAGGCACTGCCATGCTTTACTGACACTACATCTATAGACAGAGGCGTATCGGGGGGAATGGTGCCCAGAGACAACCCATTCTCTGGTGCCCCCGTGACCCCGCTGGCCTGCACAAAGGCCGGGGGTGGGGGCACCTGCCGCCGAGCCCAGCCTCTGGCCTCCATGAAGGCCGAGCCAGACCCCTGGGCCTCTGTGTAGGCTGGCAGGGCCTGGGGAGGGCAAAAGCTGGCCTGCATAGAGGCCAGGGGGTGGGGCTCGGCAGCAGCGGGTGGCCATGGCTGCCCCCACCGAGCTCTGCCCCCACCTCCCTGCAGGCTGGCTCCTGAGCCTGCCTGCAGGGAGGTGAAGGTGGGGTTTGGTGGTGTGTGGTTGAGGCGCCTGCCTTTTGGTTGCATGGGGGGCATACACCCCTAGTGAGCAGCAGTGGCATAGTAGGTTAAGAGCTCATGTATCTAATCTGGAGGAGCCGGGTTTGATCCCCAGCTCTGCCGCCTGAGCTGTGGAGGCTTATCTGGGGAATTCAGACTAGCCTGTACACTCCCACACACGCCAGCTGGGTGACCTTGGGCTAGTCACAGCTTCTCAGAGCTCTCTCAGCCCCACCTACCTCATATGGTGTTTGTTGTGAGGGGGGAAGGGCAAGGAGATTGTCAGCTCTTTGAGTCTCCTGCAGGAGAGAAAGAGGGGATATATATCCAAACTCCTCCTCCTCCTCCTCCTCCTCCTCCTCTTCTTCTTCTTCTTCTTCTTCTTCTTCTTCTTCTTCTTCTTCTTCTTCCATGAGACCCCCCCCCCTTACCCTCTGGGACCGCATCACCTTGCATGTCCCACATAGGCGCTTTCACCCGGTGCGACTCGCAGCAGAGGAACTGCTGGGGATCCCTGGCCCCTGCGACGATCGCGGCTGGTTCCTTGATCAGACCCAGGAGCGCTTCGGCTCTGGCCTGCTACCTGGTGGAATGGAGTACTCTACCTCCCAGCGCTGTCCAGAGACCCTCTTTGCGGACCTTGCCGAAGGGATTCCATGGGGGGGGCCTGTAAGGCTGAACTATTCTGCCAGGCTTTTGGAGAGGCTGGTCAGCGGTTCTATTGCCCCCCAATGAAACCAGAACTAAGGCTGCCTTTTCTCCATCTTGAGGTAGGGCCCTGGATTCCATCCTGGGCCCTGCCTGTCCTCTCCTTCTCCTTTGGCCTTTAGACCCGAGCCTGTGTGTGTGTGTGTTTTTACACAACCTTTGTTGTTTAATTTGTATTTATTGTTTTAATTGCTGCTGAATTTTAATGAGTTAGATTTTATGTTATATTGATTTACTGTTCTGGAAACAGTCATGTTGTGAGCCGCCTCGAGCCCTTCAGGGATGAGGCGGCCTATAAATTTAATAAATAATAATAATAAATAATAATAATAGAGAATCCTCAGCCCACCTGGGTTAACTGAATCCCACAGAGAGAATACATGCTGAGAAATGGGACAGAGGTTTTTTTTCTTTGTCCTGTACAAGAAATCTAACATGGAAGTGAAGATCATTCCAGCAGTTGTGTAGCTTTGGAAATGCCACGCAGCCGCCACAGCCTGTGACAGCTCTCCCATGTCCATTATAGCTCAACCAAAATTGCCCCATTATGCCGGAGAAGGTTAAAACATCGCATCAGAATACTTCCAATTCCTCTCCTGCTTTCTAGTGTCATCCTAGGCTTATTGACTTCGACGGACTTAGAAGGGAATAACTCTGCCCAGGATGGTGCTGAGAGAGGGTGTCGTATGCTTCATAAGCATTATTACCATAATCCTTACCACAGTATTATTAACCCCATCCTATAAAGGGGGGAGGTTGAATTGGACTGGCACACCGAAGACGAGTTGCTGAGCTGTGACCTGGATTCAGAGCTCATTAGTTGCTTGACACAAATGACCCCGCTTGTGGTCAGAAGGTGACTGTTTAAATTGGCAGTGGGCCACGAAACTTCCTGCTGCATTTTGTGGTTTAAAATAAAAACAAAACAGGATATGTAGGTCCTTCGGAAGACATGTCAGCAAGTGGGAATGAGCACAAAGAGAGAAATGCCAGCATGCCATGGCAAATGCAGTTCAATGTAGCAAAATGTAAAGTGATGCACATAGGGGCAAAAAATCCAAACTTCACATACACGCTACAGGGGTGAGTGCTATCAGTCACAGACCAGGAAAGGGATTTGGACGTCTTAGTTGATAGTTCCATGGGAATGTCAACTCAATGCATGGCAGCTGTGAAAAAGGCAATTATCCCCTATGCTGGGGATCATTAGGAAAGGAACTGATAATAAAACTGCAAGGATTGTCATGCCCTTATATAAAGCATACGCGTAGTGCGAACACCGCGCCTTGGAGTCCTGTAATGTTCGAGTTCTGGTCAAATTACATCTCAAAAAGGATATCGAAGAGATAGAAAAAGTGCAGAGAAGGGCAACAAGGATGATTGAGGGACTGGAGCACCTTCCTTATGAGGAGAGGCTGCAGCGTTTGGGACTCTTTAGTTTGGAGAGGAGACGTCTGAGGGGGGATATGATTGAAGTCTATAAAATTATGCATGGGATAGAAAATGTTGACAGAGAGAAATTGTTCTCTCTTTCTCTGTCAATAACTAGAATTCCAGGGGCATTCATTGATGAAATGCTGGGGAAGAATTAGGACCTACATAAAGGAAACACCCTTCTTCCGCCATGCGTGTGATTGGTGTTTGAATAATATGCTGCCACAGGAGGTGGTGATGGCCACTAACCTGGATAGCTTTAAAAGAGGGGGCTTGGATAGATTTATGGAGGAAAAGTCAATTTATGGCTACCGATCTTGATCCTCCTTGATCTGAGATTGCAAATGCCTTAACAGACCAGGTGCTCGGGAGCAACAGCCGCAGAAGGCCATTGCTTTCACATCCTGCATGTGAGCTCCCAATGGCACCTGGTGGGCCACTGTGAGTAGCAGAGAGCTGGACTAGATGGACTCTGGTCTGATCCAGCTGGCTTGTTCTTATGTTCTTATACCTCTTGGGTCCCAGTTTGATTTGTGGGTGTGAGACTACCACACACCACTGGAAGAACAGATTTCACAGTGTTCAGGAAGCCTCTCCATCTGCTCCAGTCAGAAAAAGTGTCATAATACGGTGCGTTGGGCAGCTGTGATTGCTGGAACATGCTGACAATCTGGCAGTACAAGAAGGCACTGCCATGCTTTACTGACACTACATCTATAGACAGAGGCGTATCGGGGGGAATGGTGCCCAGAGACAACCCATTCTCTGGTGCCCCGTGCCCCACTTTGGCCACTGCACAAAGGCCGGGGTGGGGGGCACTCTGCCGCGACGAGCCAAGCCTCTGGCAGCCTCCATGAAGAGCAGCCAGACCCCTGGGCCTCCCGTGTGCCCAGGCTGGCAGGGGCCTGGGGGAGGGTGCAAAGCTGGCCTGCATAGAGGCCAGGGGGGTGGGAAGAAAGCTTCGACGGCAGCCCGAGGGTGGCCACATGGCTGCCCCCACCGAGCTCTGCCCCCACCTCCCTGCAGGCTGGCTCCCGAGCCTGCCTGCAGGGAGGTGAAGGTGGGGTTTGGTGGTGTGACCAGTGGTTTGAGGGGCTGCACCTGCTTTTTTGAGTTTTGCATGGGGGGGGCATACACCCCTAGTGAGCAGCAGTGGCATAGTAGGTTAAGAGCTCATGTATCTAATCTGAGGGAACCGGGTTTGATCCAAAGCTCTTGCAGCCTGAGCTTTAATGGAGGCTTATCTGGGGGAATTCAGACTAGCCTGTACGCACTCCCACACACGCCAGCTGGGTGACCTATGGGCTAGTCACAGCTTCTCAGAGCTCTCTCAGCCCCACCTACCTCACAGGGTGTTTGTTGTGAGGGGGGAAGGGCAAGGAGATTGTCAGCTCTTTGAGTCTCCTGCAGGAGAGAAAGAGGGGATATATATCCAAACTCCTCCTCCTCCTCCTCCTCCTCCTCCTCCTCTTCTTCTTCTTCTTCTTCTTCTTCTTCTTCTTCTTCTTCTTCTTCTTCTTCTTCTTCTTCTTCTTCTTCTTCTTCTTCTTCTTCTTCTTCTATCTATAGACTCAACAAGGATTCCATGGAAACATATGAACATGACACTGCATTATACTATGACAGTTTCCCCAGTACTGTGGTGTAAGTCCAAAACCCCCGGTTCCAGCATCAGCTCTTCTCCTGGCCGCTCCTCTGGACATCCCTCACTATGCTAGCAGGGGTGAGGGCTCAGGGACACTTTGCACCACATTCAACTGCTGTGGAGGGCTGCAACAGTTGTCCACCAGTGGATCATCCATCCCTGTGCCAGGACCGTGCCCCGGGAAGGGCAAACCTGCCAGTGCGGCCCCACTGGCAAACCTGCTAGTGCAGCCCCACTGTGGCCCCACTGGCAAATTTGCCCCCTCCCTTTAGATGGAGCTGTAAGATCCTGTTTGACTAGAGATGCAACCAATTGAACCACACAAAAAGGCCATCTCCAATATGCATTCTCTTTCTTTATGCAAGCCTTTGGTATGATGTGAATAGATCAGGGGTCTGCAACCTGCGACCCTCCAGATGTTCATGGACGACAATTTCCAATTGGCCATGCTGGCGGTGGCTGATGGGATTTGTAGTCCATGAACATCTGGAGAGCCGCAGGTTGCAGACCCCTGGGATAGATGGTCAAGGGCAGGTGCACAGGAAAATCTGTCTGCCACTGTGCATGGAGATTTTAGTGCACTTGATATGGCACTAGGGATGAGCAAATCTTCCCCATGTTTGTTTGTTTAATTAATTATTATTTAAACATCTCTCCGTGTTCTTAAAGCAGTTCACAACAAAGAGAACCGTGAAAGGATCTAGCTCTGCTTCTTGGGACTGCTATGGCTATGGGCCTGACCCCCTGACCCCCTGCCACCTACTGCTATGTCCCTTGCTTCTGGGCTTCAGGAGCTACGGTTACTGTGCTTGATCACTGTCCTGGTTAGGACCATGTTCTTGCCTCTAGCCCAGTTGTTTCTACTTTCTGCCCAGTGAGGTGGCTTCAGCCATATCCAGTCCCAGCCAATCCTGACATATACCGTGTTTCCCCGAATATAAGACAGTGTCTTATATTAATTTTTGCTCCCAAAGATGCGCTATGTCTTATTTTCAGGGGATGTCTTGTTTTTCTGTGTTCTGTTCGTCGGGCGTGCTTCCAAACAAAAACTTTGCTACGTCTTCCTTTCGGGGGATGCCTTATATTTCGCACTTCAGCAAAACCTCTACTACGTCTTATTTTCAGAGGATGTCTTATATTCGGGGAAACAGGGTAGTTAATGTTGAAAAACTATTTACATGTAATGTATTGTTGACGGTTTTCATGGCTGGAATCAACTGGCTGTTAGGGGTTTTGTGGGCTGTGTGGCTACGACCTGGTAGTTTTTTATTTTATTTATTTTATTTGTTATATGTATATACCGCCCTCCCCGAAGGCTCAGGGCGGTTTCCATCAACAATAAAAGTTTAAAACATCGTATATATAATTTATCTAAAATACATAAAATATTAAACTATAGATGGCTTCAGCTCTTCTATCCCCCTTTTATGAACCCACGGGAGGCCGGATGTTTTTATGGCTAGTTGACATCATCCCGGCTGGCCAAACGCCTGGCGGAACAGGTCCGTTTTACAGGCCCTGCGGAAACTTTGTAAGTCCCGCAGGGCCCTGATCTCACCCGGAAGCCTGTTCCACCAGGTAGGGGCCAGAGCCATAAAAGCCCTGGCCCTTGTAGAGGCCAGCCGGATCGCCTTGGGGCCAGGGATCACCAGTAGGTCCGCCTCCGACAAGCGGAGGGGCCTAGAAGGGCGATATAGGGAGAGACAGTCCCTCAGATAAGCATGTGGTAGTTTTCGCTCCTAACATTCGGCCCGCATCAATGCCTGGCATCTTCAGAGGCATTTCATGGTAATATGTGCTTCTCTCCCACACTGTGCCGCGGACAGGAACACATCTCACTGTAGCGTGCCCTTGAAGATGCCAGCCATAGATGCAGACAAAACAGTAGGAGCACAAACTGCCAGGCCACGCAGCCCAGGAAACCCACAACAGCCAGGATTTACACTGACTTGGGGAAATGTCAAGAATGCCATGACAATACCGAATCCAGGGTCTGTTTTTCACAATAAAGAAGCAAAATAGAAACAGGATGCTGGGATGGGGGGAAAGGACAGCAGAGATGAGACAATCAAATCAGGCGCAATCATTGTGGAGGCACGCATTGCCCACAGTCTGTGGCCTGCACTTGAACATCTCTGTGGCACCAGCAGCATGTGCCATATGGTCAGAAGGATTGTCTCTGTCATGACCACAAGGCCTTCCCATCAGAGGTGGGATCCAGCAGGTTCTCACCAGTTCCCGAGAGTGGGTTACTAATTATTTGTGTGTGCCAAGCAGGGGTTACTAATTGGGTCCGCTTTTCCATCTCCACGCCCTCGCCTCCCCGAGAGGCATCCTGCCTTTGAACGTGAAGGTTCCATGTGGCAATTGTGACTAATAATGTAACTCCCTGAACTGGGTGAATCCCTTCCAGGTACTGCAATTCATTGATTCTCAGCCTTTTGTACCTTTTATCTCACCTTTCTCTATCAAGGAACCTGCGTGTTTCACCATTGCTGTGTTCAGATTTGTGAGTTGGGGCATTTTCTATAATGTGATGATGATTTAGAAATGACCAGGGGGGGGGGCATCCAACTCAGGTTTTGCCCAGGGCTCAGGTTTGCCTAGGTACGCCTCTGCCCCCCAGGGGGGCTGGCGAGGGAACTTGTTACTAAAATTTTTGGATCCCACCACTGCTTCCCATCTGTAATCAAGAATCTCCAGTTTTCCTCTTTTGGCTACTCCAGATCCATCCACCTATGGACTATCAGTCGTCTTGTTTGATTCACTAGCAGAGCCAGCATGGTGTAGTGGTTAAGAGCAGGTGCACTCTAATCTGGGGAACCGGGTTTGATTCCCTGCTCTGCCACTTGAGCTGTATCTGGGGAATTCAGATTAGCCTGTACACTTCAACATAGCTTGGTGAACTTGGTTGAGTTCTTTGGAGCTCTCTCAGCCCCACCTATTTTGCAGGATGTTGAGAGGGGGGAAGGGAAAGGAGATTGTAAGCCCCTTTGAGTCTCCTGCAGGAGAGAAAGGGGGAATATAAATCCAAACTCTTCTTCTTCTCATCTGGAGAATCCAGTTTGATTCCCCATTCCTCCACATGAGCAGCAAAGTCTGGTGAACTGGATTTGTTTCCTCACTCCTCCACATGAAGCCTGCTGGGTGACCTTGGGCTAGTCACAGTTCTCTCTGAATTCTCGCAGCCCCACCTACCTCACAAGGCATCTGTTGTGGGGAGAGGAAAGGAAGGCGTTTGTAAGCTCCTTTGACACTGCTTGCAGCAGAGAAAGGTGGGGTATAAATCTAAACTCTTCTTCCTCTAGCAGAACCACTTTATTTACTATTTGGGCTCTATAATGACTTGTTTGTCCTGTTCAGCGGCTGTTGCTTTTTTAATTAAAAAATAGCATGATAAATTAGGAGGTATACACATAGCAAAAACCAGTTCTCAAGAAAGAACTCTTAACCAGCCTCACCAACTGGAGCTCGGGGGGTGGTTTTTTAAAAACTGCTTTGATATGTCCGAATCGTAGTGCGGCTTGGTCCCCCACTGCCTCGTTGCTTTTGATTGACAGCTATTAAATTAGATTTTACCTCTTCAGTTCTGTCCAGATTAAATACACTTGTAGCCCAGCAGGGCATAATGAGGCCAAGAAACAAGTGGCAATCGCTTTATCTATTTTAGTCTCCCGCGTTAAGGATCATCTCAACATAGAAAATTAACGATGGGGGGTGTGTGTGTGTGCTTTGGATTATGACATCTAAAGAAAGAAAAATAAATTAAACAGGTCTGCTAGCGTAGGCGTCTTTAAACTACAATGGTTTAGCAGTGACATAATTCCAAATTGCGCTTTTTGAGCGAGGTCTTATGAGATTATCAGTTTACAGAGACATATAACGTACATTTCTCATTTGATGCTTCCCACTCATTGAAAGGTTCTGTGTCTGCAATACGGCATTGTTCATGTACTCAGTTCACAGTATACTGTTTTTCTCTCCAGATTGAGGGCCTTTGTGATTTGGAGCAGTACACTGAAAAGGCCTTTAGGCAGTGGTGGGATCCAAAAATTTTAGTAACAGGTTCCCATGGTGGTGGGATTCAAACAGTGGCGTAGCGCCAATGGGGCTGGGCGGGGCATGATAGGGGCGTGGCCGGGCATTCTGGAGGCAGGGCATTGCTGGGTGGGGCTGTGGCAAGGACAAAAGGTATATATAGTATATATACTCCACTTGCTTTCCATTCCTACTATCAGATCCTCTAAAGATGCCAGCCACAGATGCAGGCGAAACGTCAGGAGAGAATGCTGCTAGAACACGGCCATACAGCCCGGAAACCACACAGCACCCCAGTGATTCCGGCCGTGAAAGCCTCCAACAATAGATTAACTTTCAGTTTGCTGCTCGAGTTCTGAAACACCACATCAGTGGATGACATCCACAAACCTTGGTTTTTGATGCTGACATTTCTTGTCCACGTGATCTGCTTTCTTATAGTCCATTATTACACTCTGAAACAAACATACGACTTGGGTCCAGAAAACCGAACACTCGTACATCAACCCCTGCCCTAGTCCTCAGGTTCTGTCCCCTAAATCTTCATGTATTTTCCAACCTAGAGCTGATAACACTAGTTGTAATTCAGGGAGAACTGCATGCACCACTGAGAGGTTGACCAGCCCTCTCTCGCTGCCTTATTGTGTATTGAATGTTTGAAAATGCTCAGTGCACAAGGCCAATTTGATCTCTCCTGGAGAACTCAAATTTCCACACTAGATGAAGAGTTTCCAGAATGCCATTCACTGTTTAGACTTTAGTTCTGTTCTCCCCCCCCCCCCCCCACCCACACACCCTGACCTGTGGGCATGATCAGTCAAGATGAATGAATTCCCTAGCAGTGGTACAATAATTCTTCAAACCACAATCTGTTAATTGACGGCGAATTGAAAGCTTGCGAGCTTTTTTAGCACCGTTGTTCTTTGTTGCACCTCTCTCTCCCGAGAAATATAAAACAAAGCCTCTGATAATTGCTCTTATTGCAGCTCTGCTAGATAATTGCCCACTATATTAATAAGCCTTCGTGGCTGACACTGATGGAAAAACGGGCACGTCTATTTGATGAAGCTTTTACTTGCTTGAAGTCAATATTTTATTAATCCACTTGCTGTCTAAACAATAGCTAACTTTCCCTTTCTTCTGGTTAATAACTTGACAGCTCTCGAGCTGTCTGGCTAATACTCATCCCATTAAAATCACAATGAGCAAACAAGATGGACAAGGTGGGAAAGATAATTCCTTGACAATGTGTTAGAAAGGTTGTACAAGCCATAGCAGCAATGTGAGCAGTTCAACAAGATGGAGAATGTCAGTCCAGCCGGGAGAGCCAACATGGTGTAGTGGTTAAGAGTGGTAAACTCTCATTTGGAGAACCAGGTTTGATCCCTCACTCCTCTACAGGAGTGGCTGACTCTTATTTCTTTCCCTGCGCCCACACATGAAGCCTGCTGGGTGCCCTGGGGCTACTCAGTTCTTTCAGAACTCTCTCAGCCTCACCTACCTCACAAGGTATTTGTTGTGGGGAGGAGAAGGGAAGAAGTTTGTAAGCCATCTTGATACTCCCTGTGGTTGAAAAAAGCGGAATATAAATCCAACTTTTCCTTTTCTTCAAGCAGTTTGTGCTACAGAAAGCATAACAATGGTGCCCCCAGAAGGTCCATTTCTTGCGGACCCACCAAGGAAGTGGTCTTGTGACTCAAAAGAACATGAGAATAGCTTGCGGAGGAAGAAACTGGGCCCCACTGAAACACAATGTTGTGAAACCTTGCGGTCTTTCCATACAAACCTCTCCCCTTCTAGGTTCCACAAGAGCATTTCTATCCTTGAAAGGAACCAAAGCAGCCAACCAAAATCTACACATTAATTAATTTGACAGTATAATTTAAATAAACATAAAAATACAAGACACCAGTATTTGCTGAGTGTATCCCAATTCACTGGATTGGCTGTCGTAGGCAACCCAGAATTCCATCTTATCTGAGACATGGATCAAGTATGCATGTTGTCAGTGCCATAGTTTGGAACCCTGTCACCACCTCTGTCGATCAAGATGCTAAAAGGGGAAGATGCTTGGAAAGTAACCTGATAAGAAATAACAGATTCCTTTTGGAGCTGAGATAGACAGGATGGATCTCAGACACATCTTCCCCAGGGCTGTAAGGACCCCAAGTGTGAATTAATGCTGGAGAGAGAGAGAGAGACAGAGAGAGAGAGAGAGAGACGGCCTTTGGGCCAGAGGCAGGTGTGCGGGAGATGAAGGATGCTTGCCACAGATAGTTTCAGACTTGAAAAGCATCCTGCTGAGTTCCATTACTAAATCTGACTTCTAATTCAACAAAAGCAGACAGCTGTTTATAGCTTCTTTGCTGCCCTCTAAAGCCCAGCAGCGGAACAGACGATCCAAGACACCAGGAGGCTTTCATTCCTCACTAATGTAGCGCCCCAAAAAAGAAAATGAAAAAAAAAACACAAATCCACCTGAAAATAGGTTTTGTTTTGTTTTAACAAACACTTTTTAACGCTGTTTCTCTAAGGCCCGCTCCGCATGGGCCAAAAACAGCAACCCAGAACAGTAAAAACATTGTATTGTCGAAGGCTTTCATGACCAGATTCAACTGATTGTGGTGGGTTTTCCAGGCTGTGTGGCCGTGGTCTGGTGGATCTTGTTCCTAGAGGCAGGTGAAACGTTAGGAACAAGATCCACCAGACCACGGCCACACAGCCCGGGAAACCCACCACAAACAGTAAAAACATTGTTCCGGGGGTGCTGTTCACACTGATGCCTCTGAATTGAGGCAGCACCGTGGCTTTCGCAGGGAAATGCTGTTTTCCTGTCTCGCTCAATGAGTGAGGCTTTTGGGAAACAGCGTTTCCCAACTGGCGCTGTGCAAACGGCACCAGATTGGAAGCGTCGCTTTTACGTGCCTTCTGCTTTACCCACACTTACCTTCTCTCCCAGGGGTCGGAGGGCAGCATGGGCATGTCTCCTTGTCTCTGTGGAGCTCCACAGGTAGAGAAGGTAAGTGTGGGGAAACAGAGGTGCCTCCGTGGGTTGCGGCCCCTCTAGGGCTGCTTGCACCTCAGCATGCGAAAGACCCCGGGGCCACACTGACATCATATATGCCGGTGTGCAGACGCTTCTTCGGCTCATGCAGACGCTTCTTCGGCCTAAGAAGAACCAGGGCTTAGATTCTACCCACCTCTGATTAGCAAAGTTTGAAGACTTCCTCTAACCTCATAGTTTATATTTATATTTCACTTTTCTTCCTTGTGGGAACCCAGAATAGAGTATGACACTGTCCTCCTCTCCTACATTACATTCTAGTAACAACAACCTTGTGAGGTGACTTAGGGTGGAAATTTTGATGGGCCCACTGTGCCACGCTGGGTCTCAACATTATTGAGTCTGAGGAAGTCTCCTCAGGTCTAGGAAGGCAAAGTTGGCCGGGTCGTGTGGTTAGATGCAAGCCAGTGTTTACCAGAACACAAAACCCCAAACTCAAAAATGCCCTAGAGACATTCTCTGCTCCCCCCGCCTTTTTTCTATTTAAGGCTTCTCCAGTTTTAATGCCTTCTTTGACTGCTTTCTTTATATTTATTTCCTAATGTCTGTGAAGCTGCGGCAACATGACTCGAGAACCTGCAATATGTGCAGATCAGGCCCTTTCCGCACGGGCCAATTAACACGGGCTAAGGGCGGGATAAAACCTGGATTGGATGGGAACTTTGCACGAATCCCTCTCTGAACACGAGTCCTCTCTGCTTTTTTTTCTCCCCAACCTGGGTTTTTCAAGAATCGCAATTTGTGCAGTTCTTTTGTTTTAATGTGCCTCACAGCCGCAGCCAAACAAAAGGCTGCACTTTCCCCGTTTTGTTTAACTCCCATCTCCCTGTATCAACTTCTTAAATCAAAAATCCACTCTCTAGGTTTAATACTTGAAGATCTCTGTATGCTGTCACCCAGAGATTCTGCAAACCTTAAAAAGCAGACTTCTAGATCAGGAATACCATATCTTGTTGGGCCAAGCAAATAAATCATGCTCACCCCTTTCTGTTGGAATAGTACCAGAACAGGGGCACATAGCCAAATATCTTGAACTATTAACTGAACCCCAACAGAGATGGATTATTAGAAGGGCCAGATACAATACTTTCCCAGCCGGCCATTACAAAGTTAAGCTACCTATCTATCCCTCACCAGGATCGGGTCTGTCCACACTGTAAAAACCAAGTGGAGGCTCTCGCTCACATTACACTTGACTGTCTGAGATATGTGGGCATCAGGAATTTCTCTCCTGGACGGGTCTTAGACAAACCTGAAGGAGACTCTGACAACTCTGTGGTGGAGCTTTTGTTAAATAACACAGAGGCCGTGCTCTTGGGAAAAGTAGCAAAATTTCTGTTACAAGTGACAGAACTTTCTAAGTAATGTCCAAGGCTAGATACAGTTTATCTGTCTGTGTTTTGAATGTACTTTTGATTTGTACTTCAGAGATGTCTGTAACGCTCTGGAGCCTATTTTAACATGCCTAATAAAGGTTGCTGTATTGTAACTCCCGTCTCCCGTCTGCAGAACCGTGCAAGCACTTCTGGGGACATGAGGCGTCAGCAAGCCTCTGGGGGTTTATGTGCGCCTGCCTGTGTAGCAGCGCATTGGTGGGAGGTAAGCAAAAAAAATAGATGCTCCTCCGTACAAAGGCGCGTGCCCCAGCCAATGCGCTCGCTGTCCATGGGACAGCCAGTCATGCGAACGGCCCAGGGCAAGGATGGGTTCATGTATCCCACCTGCAACCCATTTTAAATTTGCTGTGCAGCAAGGCCCTCAGCGTTGACGGAGCTTTGCAGACAGACCCCTCAAAACAAAAAAAGGGGAAAACAGCACTGGACTAAACAAACTTTATTCGTCCACTTTTTACAGCAAAATAGCAAATGAAACAGAAACAGACAGCCTTTATTGGCATGTTAAAAGAACAACGCAGCTACAAAACAAACCAATACAGCAAAACACATCCAATGCCAAACCCGCAAGACACATCAGTCCACGTTCACGTCTTCACACAAAAAGAAGGCCACCAATTCACATTCCACGGGGCCCGAACCACCCAACAACAAGCAAATTCTGTCTGCAAAAATAGCAAATGGACGGACTGCAAGCAGAGGAAATCTCCGTGGGGAATCTCCACAGAGAATCTCTTGCAGCACCCTGAATGGCAGGCGTCACCATGAAACTGACAAGAGCTCTGTGCAGCAGGCAGGGAAAAAAGATCTGTTTTGGCTGACAATGCGTATGTTCTCCCATGCTGTTGGAACACGAAATCCCCCAAAGGATCTTTTTATAATATTCTAAAGATGTTATATTTATGCTCCGCA
This sequence comes from Sphaerodactylus townsendi, assembly GCF_021028975.2. NCBI lineage: Eukaryota > Metazoa > Chordata > Lepidosauria > Squamata > Sphaerodactylidae > Sphaerodactylus > Sphaerodactylus townsendi. The sequence goes on from NC_059434.1 coordinate 8,658,622, forward strand.
GAATCCACCAATACTCATAATTACACAAAACAGCTTCAGCATACTAGACTACCACCATGGATTCCCTCACCACATTGGCCCACATTTCTCAGTGATCTTTTTTTTTCAAGCAAGCCTTTATTGCAGTGATGGCGAACCTCTTTGAGACCGAGTGCCCAAATTGCAACCCCAAACCCGCTTATTTATTGCAAAGTGCCAACACGGCAATTTAACCTGAATACTGCGGTTTTAGTTTAGAAAAAACCGGTTGGCTCCAAGGCATGCGTTACTCTGGAATAAGCTTGGTGATAGTCAGTGGCTTTGCTTTGAAGCAACTGTACAACTCTTCCAACGGGTGAATCATGACGCTAGGAGGGTTTACTCAGAAGCAAGCCCCACTGCCAGCAACCGAGCTTACTCCCAGATAAAGGATCGCACTTTAGTTCTTCACATGAAAATCAGTGGGGTTTAACAGCGCTTAACAGGGTTACCTACACTGCTTCCCAAAAACTAGGTTTTAGGTTTAATGTTAATAATCGAGCCCAACGGCCCAGGCCAGCCTAGATGTGGGGGGGGGCACTCTGTTTGAGCGTGCCCACAGAGAGGGCTCTGAGTGCCACCTCTGGCACCCATGCCATAGGTTCGCCACCACTGCTTTATTGGCATAGACAACAGTACAACAATAGTAAAAAAACTGATTAAAAACATATACAGTACAGGAAACAAATGTTAAGTGGCGGGAAATCTACTGGCATTTAGTAATTTCCAGGAGAAAGTCTGCCACTATCATACAGAGAGAAGGATCAGGGTTGTCCAACAAGTAGTGTAATCTAAATAAATCGGGGAGATGGGGTAAATGTAAAGGAGTAAGATTCACATACTTGGATCTGATTTCCTTGAATCTGAAACAGCGTAGTAATTGGTGGGCCAGAGATTCATGCTCTGCTCTGCAGAATCCACCAATGCTCATAATTACACAAAACAGCTTCAGCATACTAGACAGTGACCTTAAGATTTGCTACAAGGGCCCCCAATCCCTTTGGTCACAGCAACTTTGTGGCAGTATTTTACATTAATGGTATTTTTCAAACAGAAGAAGAAGAGTTGCCTTTATTCCCTGCTTTTTTTCTACCAGAAGGCATCTCAAAGTATCTTACAATCGGTTTCCCTCCCCCCAGCAGGCTCCTTGTGAGGTAGATGGGGCTGAGAAAGTTCTGAGAGAACTGTGACTAGCTTAAGGTGGCCCAGCAGGCTTCATGTGGAGGAGTGGGGAATCGAACCTGGTTCTCCAGATCAGAATCTGTTGCTCTTAACCACTACTGGTTCTCCAAACAGTCTCTCTCTCTCTCTCTCTCTCTCTCTCTCTCTCTCTCTCTCTCTCTCTCTCTCTCTCTCTCTCTCTCACACACACACACACACACACACACACACACAGCCTTTATTGGCATCATACAGTAAAACATTTTGTAACCAGAAACATTTTACAACCAGAATAACATAGTTACAGCTCAAATAACCATAATTTAATATAAAAATCTCCCTTAGCAGGTGTACCAATTATATCCAACAAAAACTTGGCAACTAATTCAGAAAAATCCTGATTTGATCCACCCAGGAAATACTTTATCCTTTGATCATCTGTCATATCTACATTAAAAGATGTAAACAATGGACGATACTTATACCTTAAGTATTCCCTGTTTGGACAGTGAAACATGATATGCTCTAGTGTTTCTACTTGTATGCTGTTGCAAGGGCATAATCTTTCGGTCTTTGGTATTTTTTGGAATCGACCCTCGAGTACGGCAGATGGCAAAATATTGAATCTCGCTAAAGAGAATGCACGTCTTAATCTAAAATTAATCATATAGAGTAAATAATGAGACACGCAACCCTTTGCTTCAACTAGTGATTGATTTAGAGGTGATTCTCCAGTCATCAAACACAGCCTCACATCAATCCAACACGGATGTGATCAAAGCATGCCTTCCTTCCTCAACCAACTGCGCATGGATTCCCCACTCTTCCTTCAAACTTTTACTTCCTTTTACTCCCTTGGCAACTTTTCATTTTTTTTATTCTTACCCTATCTTTGATTTGAGGAAAAATTCGTTTCAATTCCCTTGCAACTGGGTGTACTTGTCCCTGCTGGGAAATTATCAAACAATGTTCTTGGAAATTTATCAGAGGGTTCATAGTGAAGAGATCAGAAATGGCACACAGACCTCCCCAATGGCAGATTGCCTGGAAGTAGTGATCGTTTCCTTAAAAGGCACACCAGAAAAGAAAGGCATCGTTTTGTTTCATACATAGCACAGCCAGTGCTCATTCCCTTATCACTAGACACAGCGTGTGACAAACTTCTCTCTGTGATACACCTCTGGAGATGCCAGCCACAGATGCAGGCAAAACGTTAGGAACAAGATCTATCAGACTATGGCCACACAGCCTGGAAAACTCACCACAACCAGTTGAATCCAGCTGTGAAAGCCTTCAACAATGCAAGAGAAGGTAAGTTTACAAACAGAATGGAGGCACCTAAAAGTGGCACCTCTGACCCAGAGCTGTTCACTTGGCACCGGGTTCAAAAAGCTGTTTTTTAAAAAAACTCGCTCATTGAGCGAGTTTCAAAAACAGTGTTTCCCCGCTGGTTGGTGGGGAAAAGCACAGTTCTCAGGGGCATATATGCCAAGGGGACATAGGGAGTCAAATGTCTCCTGGCTCCCTCCATTTGGCCATGTGGGTGGGGGTGGGGCACAAAAAATCAGGCTTGTTGGTGTATTTTTTGTATTTTTTGTATTTTTTCAGTTTTTGGCCTACAGGGGGTGCGGTTTTTAGGCTAGCAGCACCAAACTTTCAGGGATTTTTTTGGAAGATTCTCCTGATGATACCACCCAGGTTTGGTGAGGTTTGGTTCAGGGGGTCCAAAGTTATGGACTCCAAAGGGGGTGCCCCATCCCCATTGTTTCCAATGGGAGCTAATAGAAGATGGGGCTACACCTTTGAGGGTCCATAACTTTGGACCTCCTGAACCAAACTTCACCAAACCTGGGTGGTATCATCAGGAGAGTCTCCTAAAAATATTCTGACATTTTGGTGATGCTAATAATTGCACCCCTGACAGCAGGCACCCCACAATTTCCTCCAGATTCTCCTTTTAAATCCACTCCCTTCGGCATGGATTTAAAGGGAGAATCTGAGGTCCCCAGTTTAAACATTGAAAGTGATGCTGTTTCAGGGTGGGGGATAATCCACCCCAAAACAGCATCACTTTCAGTGTTGTTTTAACTGGGGACCCCAAATTCTCCCTTTAAGGTGGATTTAAAAGAAGAATCTGGGCTCCCTAGTTTAAACACCATTGAAAATGATGCTGTTTGGGGATGGATTCCACTGGAGGTGTTTTGTGAGAGATGATGCTGACATTTGTTTGGTAAATGTTTTGATGGGGGGGGTGATTTGTGAGAGATTTACACGCTTAATACCCACTTGCACTGGCTTGGAGCTATTTCTCAGGCTAACAACCTACCTCATAGGGTTGGTGTGAGGACAAAATTAGGAAAGAGAGTTGGTGGGGAGAGAGCCATGTATGTTTTTCTGGGGGTGGAAGGTGTTTTGTGAGCTGGTGCAAAAAATCATTGTTTGGTCATGGTGTGGCAGGGTGGCCTTCCAAACTGGGGGGGGGGGACTCCGTTTTTGTCCCTGGGCTCCAGTTTGCCTAGATACACCTCTGACGGTGCTGCCTTGTTTCAGAGGCAGTAGCCGTGCGGAGCACTCCCCTGGAACAGTGTTTTTACCATTCCAGAGGCACTGTTTTTGGCCCGTGCTGAGTGGGCCTCTGGTCAGAGAAGTGGATTTGATTCCCCACTCCTTCACATGAAGTCTGCTGGGTGACCTTGGCCTAGTCAAAGTTTTCTCCAAACTCTCCTAGCCCCACCTACCTTACAAGGTGTCTGTTGTGGGGGTGGGAAGTGTGGGGAGAAGGGAACCACTTTGGGACTCCTTTTGGTACAGAAAAGCAGGGTATAAAAAAATCAATTCTTCCTTCTTTTTCTACAGGGACCACTCAACCTGACTTGCTCCTACACTATTTTAACTTCATGGCTTGTCCCAACCAGGATGGCACGTTTAACGCTTCAAGCCATATGAATCCTTTATTAAACGCATAACACTTTAATATAGTTTTTACCACTTCTGTATCATTTTTACCACAGTATCCTTCTCAAGTCTGGTTCCACCAAGTGCGATTGCTATCAAAAAGTGATAAATCCACCACCTTCTTTCCATTCCATGAATCTGTTAAAAGCCTACAATTTTATGTGTATTTTTAATATTGTAAAAAATGACAGATATTCCTCAAATCATAGAGTTTCAAGGGGCATCTAAAACTGCCTTGTCCAACCCACTGCTCAATGAAGGATCCGCCTAAAGCTAGCTGAACATATTTGACTGCCATCTTACCAACAAATGTGTTTAATATTAAATATCTGTGTTTCAAATCTGAGCTGTAAGAGGCTCAGGAGAAATAAAACAAACTTAAGATAAAGTTGCAGTGGGATTAAATTTATCTCCACTTAACAAGGTTGCTTTCGTTTGATAAATATTTTATTCATGCATTACTGTCACAATGGTACATTTCTCATAAATGTAAGTATGCCGTTATATATGCTCTTCTGAATGCTAAGTTGCTCCGAAGGGAAAAAACAATACGATTACATGAATGGCATAATATGACATACTAAATGGGAAATGGTAGGTGTACATTTCTTAATTACAATAGAACTGAACATCTTTTACACAAATTGCACAATAGCAAAGAGAAATCAGTCTTATCTACTGTACCATTCAGAGAGTGTTTTTTTAAAAAAATAAATCCTCCCCGGATATGGATATGAAAGTGACATTCCTTGCTGCAGGGTTTAATACCACTCATTTGATTGTGCTAATTAAAATGCAAATTTAGTTAAAGTGCCAATGTAAAGACAAACGCTTCAAGGAATAAGGCACGCCGGCATGTGATATCAAACGAATGAGTAGCCCAGATCACCAGCGATAAGATTATTGCCGCCGAATTGCAAAATTAACGTTCATGCCTTTTCAGGTCCGCCGAGATGATAAATTAAAGCCAGACTGCATCCCCTCTCAGAGTTTTAATTTCCACAAACTTTACTTCAAAACAATGAAGAACTCAGATCCTCTGAAGATGCCAGCCACAGATGCAGGTGAAACGTCAGGAGAGAATGCTGCTAGAACACGGCCATACAGCCCGGAAACCACACAGCACCCCAATGAAGAACTTGCTGCGAATATCAGCATTAGCATTGTAGTTTTATTATAGCATCAGATTAAAAGATAGTGCTGCTGATAGTGCAGTGCCCTGGCGGGGGGAGGGGGGAGAGAACCCACCCCTCTGATGCGAGCCAGCATAGCTCCCTAGCCCAATCAAATGGCATCTTGTTCAAAACAGACTCACGGCGTGATAAACGAATCCCTCCTGATCGAAGTACTATTGCTTAGAAAAGTGAGGAGCACGCACAAGCTGCTTGAAAAGGTGAAGCTAGAAAAGATCAAGATTTATGTGGCAACGGAGTCGCCCCTGCTGTTTCCTCTTTGGGGGTGCCAGAAACTTTGCCAGCAAGTTCTGGCCTGAAAAAGAGCAAAGTCGTGACCAAGCAGGTGTTGCCAGAGTGACATGTGGCGGACCTGTTTTTAAGAAGGCACAGACAGCACCTCAACCACCTCAACCCACCCTTGGGTGCTTCCCAGCACAGTGCCTCAAAATGGGGGAGTCTGTTTTGGGCATTGGCTCAGCATACCTGTGAGGAAAAAGAACTTTGTCTGGACTCTTCTCCCCCCAAAGCAACTTGAATAATGTCCTCTCACAGCCTTCCTGACAGGATTAAGTCTACACAAAAGAGCTTGTGTGGAGAGAGTTGCCATCTCCAGTCCTGGACTATAAGCCCTGAAGAAGACAAAGGATGTCTTAGGGGCTTTCCCCACTGACAGGGAGAATTATCCCGTTTTCTACCTTCGCTAACCAGCCACATAGGAAACAACAGGACTGTATGATTTTTGGACCTAATGGAATTTCTAACAGAAAAGCAGACCCAATTAGTAACCCCCTCTCGGCACACACAAATAATTAGTAACCCCCTCTCGGGAACTGGTGAGAACCTGCTGGATCCCACCTCTGGAGGGGAGGGAGGATACAATACCATAAGTAATCTTTTTCAGGCATTGCACTTCTTGCTTTCCTATCTTGTGTACCAACAGAGCAAGCCATTTGCAATTGCCATTTTCCATGTAATAGGCAACGTGCACATTTCCCAGCCACGGCCTAAAGTTGGATTTTACAGTAACAGGTACTGAAGTTCTATCCCACTTTATAGGAAGAACTTCTTCCCTTTCCCCTTTCCTCTCATAGCTACAGAAATGCTCCATTTCTGCACTGAACCTCCCCTCCCCCCCCCCAAATGAATTGCATTCAATTTTGGCTCTATTTCAACATTCAAACACCCCCTGCCCATTATCTTCCAGTGTGAGTCTCTAGTTCTGCACAGGGAAACTCCACTTCTCTACCAGCTAATTACATTTCAAGTGTGGTCAATGAGAAACATTTTTTGCCTCTGGTCAAGATGCTATCCCCTTCCCAAATGTCCCTCTTTTCCAGGAAAATAAATACTGGCTCCCCCTCCCCCTGTGCTGTTCAAATACGCAGAGGCTGTGGCGTTGTGTTGGAAAGCAAACAACAACACACGCTCCTCAACAACACACTCTCCTCCTGGGCTGCCCTCGTCCTCCCAGGGTGCCAGACCCATCTCTTATTTGTGGAGATCAATCAAACAGCATGACTAGCAGCCAAAAAAGCTACAGTGCAGCTAACATCCAGTTCACAAGCAGTTCATGTTGTTTGCAACTCCAGCTAACCAATCCCAAGCTTGGTTCACCATAGTTATCTGCTCCCCATCAAATATGGTATGTTTGTCTCTTGAACTCCAGCAGCTCTACAGAGGTAGTCTTCATAACCCAGCTGCCTTCCTTTTGTAGGCAGGATTGTTTCATCTATATATATATAAAAAGCTAACAGTGATTTTGTTAGTCATGCCCTAATGCCGAAATGGCTGGACAGATCGCCCCCAAATTTTCACATGACGTTCCTCCCTGTTGCGGGCAGGTAATCGGACCTTCAAATTGCCGAAAGTCCATACCTGAGCCAGGTAAAACATCTTTTTCCTGGTGCATCAGGCCATGAAGCTGGCTGTGTTTAACTGTCACCCTTAGAATGTTTGTGCAGCCTGTCTGTGGTCTGAGGGGTTGGTATGCCCTTAGAATGTTCGCTCAGATGGGCAGAGATGAGCAGTGAAAACAGTAAACAGGTAATACTGGTAGGTAATACGAGTGGAAGTGAAACACATACACACTTTGCCGTGTGAGATGTCAGGTGGGGTTCCCCCCCTCACATGCAGGTAACTTTCACTCTCGGTGCCTCACCCACTACTACCACACAATACAGATCCAGCTCATCCTCACACACCTCACTCTGCCCTCCATCACATCCAACCACCACTTACCCACTGCCTCACCCATATTTGCCACAGCTCTCTTTTACTAAAAGCGAGCTGGAGTTTGTCTTTTTCTTCTAAGAAAATCTGCGGGGTGGGGGCGAACCAACACTACCGGTTCCACTTCTTTTGCACATGGCCCTTTAAGAACCCAGGGAGCTGGCCTCAATCTGAACGCCTCACCACCCTGCCTCTGCTGCCTGACTGGGATAGCCTCCTTGCCCCAGTTCTGCCTTACCCAAGCCAGGGCTGTGCGTATCAACCAGCCTCATGGACAGCGGGATTCACACTCTGGACAGTTCCGTTGTGGAATGGAAAGGGTTACATTATACTAAAAAAACAGGACACCCCCCTATAACAATGTGAATTGAAAAGGGAAAGAGGGATTCCATTTGACCACCCCAAAAGGCTATGCTGCGGATCATTGGACCTGCATGGACATCTGTGTGGGTTGTGGACTGTGATGAGAAGGACAATTGCCACAGCAACGCATGGCCGGGCCCCGCTAGTATGATATAATAATACAATACAATACAATACAATACAATACAATACAATACAATACAATACAATACAATACAATATAATATAATATAATATAATATAATATAATATAATATAATATAACATAAATACAAAAATAGCAGTCCACGGCCTATGAATGTCCCACCGAACTAGGGTTGCCAGGACCTCCCTGCAACCGGCAGGGGATGAAGGATATTGTTACCAGATTCAGGTTGGAAAAATTCTGGAGATTTAAGGATGGAGCTCGGGAGGTCAGGAACCTCAGTGGAATACAACACCAATAAAGTTCACTCTGCAAAACATCCATTTTTCTCAAGGGGAACTGACCTCTGGATGTGGAGGTGAGCTGTGATTCCTGGGTATCGATCTCCAACCAGCACCAAGGGGCTGAACTCCAAATGTCGTTTGTGGGAGTCCACCCAGGTAGAACAGCTATTAACGCTGTGTAGCTTCTTTTAATGGCTAAGAACCCCGTGTAAATAAGAGGCAACGTCCCCAGGGCCACATGTAAATCAAGAATTAAGTACCTAAAAGGTCAAGAAGCAATTAAAAGGGCTGTTAAATATAAAACTGCTAAGTATCAAAAACTCATATATATTTATTACTAATTAAAACATCAGCATACTATAGAACAGTGATGGTGAACCTATGGCATGGGTGCCAGAGGTGGCACTCAGAGCCCTCTCTATGGGCACATGCACACAGAGTTCGTCATATGGGGGACGGAAAATCACCCCACACACATCTAGGCTGGCCTGGGCCTCTGTGCGTGCACTGCGGTGAGTAGGGAGGACTCGGCTGGCAGGCCTTGGTGCCTGTGTTTCGGGTGGCTGCTGCCCAAGGGGGGGGCACAGAGGAGGCAGAGATGCTAGAGAGGCACAGAGGGGTGCATGCGGGACTTGCTGGAGGCTACAGCAGGCTGGCCACTGCTCGAGCGGGTGGGGTGGAGGAAGAGGGAGCCAACCATTTTTTTCTAAACTAAAACCTCACCATTCATTGCTGGGTTGGCACTTTGCGATAAATAAGTAGGGTTTGGGTTGCAATTTGGGCACTCGATCTCAAAAAGGTTCGCCATCACTGCTATAGAAGATCTATAATAGCCTGCCTTATGTACACAATATCACAATGACAATACACAAAGGGGTCCTAAGGGACACTTTTTTGACCCTTAAAATTAGGCGTGTTTTGGCCAGCTGGCCTTCCTTGGTGGTCAAAGGTAATGCAATAATACAGTGTATTAGCTACCAGACTGCAAAGTACAATATTTTATGACTGAGACCAATTGTTAGAAAGTTGTTTAAAATTGGAACTCAGATCTTCCACACAAAGTCAAGTCCTCTTAAAGTCAAGTCCTCTTAAATGCAATGTGATAATTTCCCTCAATTCTGCTATGACAAAATCTTATTATGTTTCAGTCATAGGAAATTCTTTTAGTCTGGAGCAATTGAATCTGAATTCTTTTAGTCTGGAGCAATTGATCATCAACACATCCCACTGTATTAAAAACACCCTGCCTCTCTCCTGCTTTATATATTATTTTGATAATCAAATAAGCAGAAATTAAGTCTTCTCCAAGGTGCAACTGATTACCGTTCCCAGATCAGAACCAGTTTTACAGTGACTGTGTGCAGAACTGTGTGTAAAACGTCCCAGGTGGAACTAGCAGTTTCCTCCCACAGTGTGGCAGCAGAACCTTTAGAAAGGAAAACCTATTCTGAAAGCCAGCGTCACCACTGAAATCAATGGCCAGATAACTGAATGCACATAAAAGTGCTGCTTGCGCTAGATACATGTCATAGCTGTTGTTGTGGCAGCCGTAAAGAAACATCAGTCCTGCATTTCTCTTTCTTTAGCAAAGGCTGATGGAACTTCACTCACGGGGTTCAGATACACAGGATGTCAGGAGTCCTGTAAATAGAGTTCTCAGTTGTTGTTATTTTTTTCCTTCTCAAAAATTATGCATGAGAGCAGTGGTGGGATCCAAAAATTTTAGTAACAGGTTTCCATGGTGGTGGGATTCAAACTGTGGCTTAGCGCCAATGGGGCTGGGCGGGGCACGACGGGGGCATGGCCGGGCATTCCGGGGTGGGGCATTCCTGGGCAGGGCTGTGGCAAGGACGCAGCCGCTGTGCCGGTCCTTGGGTGGGAAACAAATGCGTGCAGGCTGCCATGCATGCCGGTGCACCTCCTGCTAGACTGCTTCAAGTTCTGCACGCTACTGCTGAGAGGAGGGGCGTGACTAAGGCAAAAATCACATGGCAAAATCACCAATTAGTGACCCCCTCTCGGCACACACCAATAATTAGTAACCTACTCTTGGGAACCTGTGAGAACCTGCTGGATCCCACCTCTGCATGAGAGGCAACTTTTCTGGTCTGGGTCACGGTACAAGGAGAAGCAGGGGATAAGAGTTTGCCTACATTATTTTTCAGATCAAAAATGGTCCAATTACATGTACATTTGCCCCAATGGAACAATTGTGAATTCATTTTTTTTTCCATTTAAAGATGTTCTTATCTTGGCTTCCCTCACACAGCCCTGTTAGGTGGGAGAGTGAGAGGATGTGACCGACGCTCAGCCATCTAGCGAGTTTTGTGGCAGAGTGGGGATTAGAACCTGCACCTCCCAGATCATAGTTCAAGACCCCAACCACCACACCATATTGCCTTCCTGTTAGGAAAATGGTCAGTTGCTCTCATTTGCTTATTTTTTCCCCAAGAGAAAAAATAGTTGGAAACTTTCCTCACAGAACTCTCTGCGTCCTTTGTAGCTGAACCTTCAGAATTACTCTCCCTGCAAGTGGAATGGTGGTAGAGAACACTCACCACACAATAAAATAACATCCCAGGTTTGGATTGCTATAAAATTATGCGGCAGACCGGGGGAAATGCTGCTGACCCTGCCTTCAGGGGCTGTGGTATGATGGAGCTCTCTCTTAATGTCCCCAGACTTTCCAACCAGAAAATGCTTGCCTGCAAAATGTTAAAGAGACCTTTTTTTTCGGTCTGCATCACTGATTTTAACTGAAGTTGATTGAAACATAACAGAGAAAATCGCAACGATGCGCTCGTGGGTTAGAATGCATGATAGGCAAAGGGGGTCCTTTATAAAATCTGCGTGAATGCGTTCTAAACCAAGGCAGCTAGCAAACCAAACGGTTGGTTCACAAGTACAGCAACCACCGCACCCCCACTGCCCCACCCTGACAAGAGTGTACAAAGATTTGGTTTACTAGCTAAGGCCGTTTCCCCACTTTTCCTTCTTCCACCTTCGCTGCGCGCTACTCACTGAGAGTGTCATTTCTGGCGCACGCCTGGGCTTCAAAAGGCACCGTTTTGAGGAGCGCCAGGAATGACACGAGCGGAGGGGGCGCGAGAGCGGCAGCGTCGGGGCGGCGACTGTAGTGGGGAGTGCCGCAGGACCCCACGCTACTTGGCCCGAGTAGCACGCCGCAGAAGATAAGTGGGGAAAGGCCCTAAGCCATTATTTGTGGTAACTGCTCCTCTCTTTTGTAGCAATTGCAGAAAATTTGGGGAAGGGTTTTGGCATCATACCGGGGTTTTTACTGAAGGCACAAGAGCCACCTTTGACCTTACTGCCCCTGTTTACAAAGGGCAATTGAAGAAGAAGATGCCAGTCCTCAGGAGCTAAACCTGTCCTGGGGGACATTGAGACAAATGGTGGGTCTGAGATCCCTTCCGCATATGCAGAATAATGCACTTTCATTAGGGGAAACAAACCTGATTCACTAGCTTAGAGTCCACTGCTCATGTGGAGGAGTAGGAATCCAAGGAAGTTCTCCAGATTAAAGTCTGGAGTGAGAATCGCACCTGCTACTCCAGATCTGCTCATATGGATGAGCAGATTAGAGTCTCTGCCCATAGAGTCACTGCCCATCGAGATTAGAGTCACTTCTCCAGATTAGAGTCACTGCTCATCAGAGGCGTACCGGGGGTAAATGGTGCCGGGAGACAAATTGTCTCCAGGACGCCCCCCAGGCTCTGCCCTCCCACTACCCAGCTCTGCCCCCTGATGCCCCAGGCTCCACCCCCCACTGCCCTTGACCTCACCCATGTTACCATGGACATGGGCAAGGTCTAGGGTGCCCGCCTCCACCCCAAGGCTCCTCCAGCCGGCAGCCGGTAGTCTCTTCTGACCTCCCCTCCGGGCAGGCCAGAAGAGATAGCAATTCCGGCATTGGAGGCCTGCTTTTATAAGCACTGACGCCGGGGGTGAGGCTTGGGGAGCAGGAAAGGGTGGGACTTCCTGCTTCCCAAGCCCCACCCCCAGCCTCAATGCTTATAAAAGCAAGACCCCGTGGCCGGGACTGCAGTCTCTTCTGGCCTGCCCGGAGGGGAGGTCAGAAGACACTGCAGGCTGCCAGCTGGGACCCCAGCCGGCAGGAGGGGAAGGAAGGGAGGGGGGAGTCCAGGGTGGGGTTAAGGGTGCTTGGACTTCCTGCTGCCTTGTCGTTTTTGCGTGCCTCGACCAACACGGATGGATCGAGGCACACGAAAATGACGAGGCAGCAGGACTTCCTGGTCATGTGGGGGGCTGATTTTGCACCCCCCACGTGACTAGAAGAGTGGCGCCCGGGGTAGATACGCCACTGCTGCTCATGCGGAGAAGCAGGAATCAAACCCAGTTCTCCAGATTAGAGTTCACTGCTGTGAACCACTACACCACACTGGTGGAGAGATCTGTTTTCCCCCTGTGTGCTGGCATTCATGGGAGAGGATTTCACTGTTATTAAGCAGGCAATTGGAGCTGCAATGCACACAGAAGGATGGCTTTCCCCTTTGAGTTACTTTAACTTTGCACACCAGTGGTCCAGTTGATGGAAAAGCATCATCTTCGCAGTGCTTTGGCTACTTTCAGTCACAAAAGCTCAAACCATTAAATTCCACCTGAATCAAATTAATACACTCCAAAGACCTGCCGGGAGAGCAACTCTCCCTGAGGCCTGTTCGCTATTAAGTTAGTGCCCACAAGGTCATCCTTAACCAGCACTTAATTTTAGTGTGTTACCATAAAGCATTATGAATTAATGTCGTAAATCTTTAATGATGGCACTTTCAAGAATCGAGGGCATCGGCTGCCTTGCGCTGTTACAGAACTCCCTTCTTATCGATCCCACATCAAACCTTCATTTATGTTAAAAGGTACACTGTTACGCTTCCATCACGCAATTACATTTTCTACGTCCCAAGATAACCATGTCCCGGCTGAGCCTGGCTTTGATCTGATTAACGCAAAGAATTGCGTTAGAGCCTTGATCTTTAAAAAGGTTGAAGCTATTGGTTTCTCCTTGGAATCACTCCTTATGCTCACAAAGGTGGAAGCCTTCAGACTAGTTAAGAATAGGCTCTTGGATCTTGATTTTCATAATTTGACTCTTGCTGCCAAGACAACCTGTTCTCCAACTACATTATTAATCCCATGCGAGCGTGGAATTATGGCAGCATATCTTCGTCTGCTGATTAATCCCACCCAGAGGAGAGCCTTGGCTACTGCAAGATGTAATGTGCTGCCATCAGCTCTGCTGGAGGGAAGAGTTAAGAATATGGAACGTTCTAAAAGAGTTTGTTCATGTGGTAGGACTACGGTTGAAACACTTGACCATTCTTTGTTTCTATGCCCTAAATACAATAAGATACGCATGAAATACATGAATTCCATTTTCTTGCAATGTTCTCAGTGGCATGAGTGTGATAAGATACCCAATCTCCTGAACAGCTCTGATGTGCTCTTTTGTGAAACTGTTGCAAATTTTATACTGGGAATTAGTAGCTTTTACTGCATTTCTTAACCTTGTTTTGTTTTAAAATTTTGTCCTGTTTTGTATGCCAATAAAGGCTTGTGTTGTGTGCGTTAGAACCTTGGATGTCCAGACGCCATCGCTGTACTCGTGGCCGAGTCCATGCGCTGATGGGCTGGAAATGGTGCAAGTAAGATCAGGCGCATGGATGAGAAAAACATTCGGGAAACCCGTGACCATCAGCGACACTGGACCATTGCAAAAACCCGCCAAGACTGCTAGCTTTGGAAATAATATGAGGGGGAAATGCTGCCTGAGTTTGGTTTTTCAAGGCAGAACGCATAAAGAAATGGCTCAACAGCTCTGTCCTTCAGGCTGGATCCAGTCTGGTGTGTCCAATTTCATCTAAATCCCTTCCATTTTACAGCTCATATCCCACATAGATTTTTTGCTTATGAGTGTTGCATGAGCTGACATAGAAGAAGAAGAAGAAGAAGAAGAAGAAGAAGAAGAAGAAGAAGAAGAAGAAGAAGAAGAAGAAGAGGAGGAGGAGGAGGAGGAGGAGGAGGAGGAGGAGGAGGAGGAGGAGGAGGAGGAGTTTGGATTTATATCCCCCTTTCTCTCCTGTAGGAGACTCAAAGGGACTTACCATCTCCTTGCCCTTCCCCCCCTCACAACAAACACCCTGTGAGGTAGGTGGGGCTGAGAGAGCTCTGAGAAGCTGTGACTAGCCCAAGGTCACCCAGCTGGCATGTGTGGGAGTGTACAGGCTAATCTGAATTCCCCAGATAAGCCTCCACAGCTCAGGCGCCAGAGCTGGGAATCAAACCCGGTTCCTCCAGATTAGATACATGAGCTCTTAACCTCCTATGCCACATAGCTCTTTGAGGAGTCCTGTGTCAGTGGTGGAAAAGTTGGTTGCATTCAAACAATTTCCTCCTGCAAGTCAGCAAACAGTGTCCCCAAGTGTCAATTTCCCCATTCGGACAATAACTCACTTGATGAGTTCAAGGATTTTATTGAAGACACGAGAAAGGCAGGAGAGGACAGTTCTGGTGAAAAGGCGCCAAAGCAGTTGATAATGTGTTGCAGCAAATCCCCACCACCCACCCCGACCCCCACATGTGAACAGAGGTGGGATCCAGCAGGTTCTCACCAGTTCCAGAGAGTGGGTTACTAATGATTTGTGTGTGCCAAGAGGGGGTTAATAATTGGGTCTGCTTTTCCGTCAGAAATTCCATTAGGTCCAAAAATCATAAAGTCCTGTTGTTTCCTATGTGGCTGGTTAGCGAAGGTAGAAAACGGGATAATTCTTCCTGTGGGGCTGTTTTAAAAACATGTTCTAGAAATATGGTAAAGTTCCTTGTTTAAGGAAAGTATCCTTCTTTTGATTTCTAGAAACAAAATTAAGTATTTGAAAGTATTAAGTATTTGACAGGCAGTCAGTTAGAGGAGAAGTAGTTGTTTCTGTTGGCAGTAGACAATAGGACTTGCTATAAGGAGTTTAAATTATGGACAGAAGGATACCAGCTGGAAATTAGGAACTTTTTTTTACAGTAAGAGTTTTTTACAGTAACAGAGAAATTATTAACGCCCCGCCCCCGGAATGCCCGGCCACACCCCCGCCGTGCCCCGTCCAGCCCCATTGGCGCTACGCCACTGTTTGAATCCCACCACCATGGGAACCTGTTACTAAAATTTTTGGATCCCACCACTGCATGTGAACCAAGTCAGTTAGGAGAAGTCCAGCCTGAAGGCTCGTCCCAGCCACTGAGCTCCAAGGCCAGGGAAACAGATAAAGCAGCACCTGCAAAAGCTAAAGCCCTCTCCTGCAATTCCCCCCTCCCGGCAATGTTATCCTGACACCAAACCACAGATACATACTACCATTTGTAGTTTTCTTTCTGTAAACATGAAAGCACCTGAGACAAAAACAACCAACCCTGCTTGTTTGGTGGCAAAGCTCTCCCTGCACTTATCCATACCTGTAGTGGTCAGTCAAGAGGCTGCAGGGATGTTGGGATCGGAGGAGCCCTCCCCCGTGCCCCATCAGTGCCGGAAATGGGCTGTGTGGCCGCAGCAACCTCGGTGGGACAGCAAAAGCTCACCTCACACCCACATGGCCCAGCAGAACTGTGCTGGAGGACCACATCAGCTGTGAAGCAGCTCAAGAAGGTTGGTAGGGTGAGCCAAGGCAGACTCACCTGCCAGGACCAGCCAAGTGGGTGGAATTGGGAATGTGGCAAACTGACCAGCACACCCAGTGGCAGCTGTCCATGTTGATATGGTCACCCCAGACCAAGAGGGTTTAAACCAGCCAGGGGTGAGAGTTTAAACCAACCAGAGGCAAAGGCAGAGGATAGTTATTTCCTGGGAGCAGCATTGACTATCAAGAACTTGTTTTGAAGCCTCATGTTGGGCAGGAAGCATCGAGGAAAGATTATTGACCCAGAAATGAGGGCTGTTTCACGGGCCAAAAAAGCCGGTAAAAGGATGGTAAAAACAGTGTTATAGGTGGAGACATCACATGGCGGTTGCTGCAGAAACGATGCTGCGGCGATGAGGCAATGCTCCAATGGGCCCACGACAGTTTATTCGAAAATCGCTCACAGAGCGTGTCTTTTCAACAACGGCGCTCCGTGGTCGGTGTCGTGAGAAGCGCCTGCCGGGAATTGGTGCCGCAGAGCCTGCCCCCCACAATGGCCGCCCACACTGGCCAATCCTGGCACCAAACGCCCATGACATCTACCCCGGGAAAAAAAGAATGCCGTTTGCTAAGCGCAGATGTGTGAAGTGCTGGAGTTCAGCCGATGCGCCACCTGTCTATGGAGTGCCCGCCCGTGTGAACACTCCATTGCTGCAGCATTGCCAATAACACTGACGGCACAACGTTGTAATTGGCTGTGAAGAAATGGCCTAGGAGTGACCTGGGTCTACACCTAATTGGAGGGGATTTTCAGAGCCCAGAGCATCCCTGTCTCCAGATGGGCCTTTTGGGGGCATAATCCCCAGGTCATTTTGTAGGAAACGTATGGCCATATCTATGCAATCAGAGTGAACCAAGGATTGGGGAGAGAAGAAGAAGAAGAGTTTGGATTTATATCCCCCCTTTCTCTCCTGCAGGAGACTCAAAGGGGCTGACAATCTCCTTGCCCTTCCCCCCTCACAACAAACACCCTGTGAGGTGGGTGGGGCTGAGAGAGCTCCGAGAAGCTGTGACTAGCCCAAGCTCACCCAGCTGGCGTGTATGGGAGTGTACAGGCTAATCTGAATTCCCCAGATAAGCCTCCACAGCTCAGGCGGCAGAGCTGGGAATCAAACCCGGTTCCTCCAGATTAGATACATGAGCTCTTAACCTCCTACGCCACTGCTGCTAAGGGTATTATAAGGGTATTATAATATTATAATACCTGCTAAGGGTATTATAAGCCCCACACTTTCCCTTTGCTAGCATATATATGTGCTGTGCTAAAGAAAGTAAGGTGCTTGTGGGTGCATCTGTCCTGAACTCCAACCCTCCAGGAGGTAAAGTATGACAAACCCCCCAAATCTTTTGATTTTAACACTGGGGTGCCCTTTTGAAAAATATATATATTCCCAGCCTGCAACAAGTATTGGATTAACAAAATTTCCATGAGAATTTAGAAAGGGAAACTGATCCAGAAAAGTTTTGAAGAGAAACATTATAGTTGTCAATGGGTTGTCACTACAGTCAGAAACATCATGCACTTGTAGGGATGCCAGTGAGAGATGTCCTGGTATCTGGTGCTTTGACTACCAGTGCCTCAGGAAGAGGTGAAAATGGAGAGCAAGACAATGTTGTGTCAGTGTTGTGTTGGTGTCACCTTTGGTAAATGATGGAAACAGAGGTGGGATCCAGCAGGTTCTCACACGTTCCCGAGAGTAGGTTACTAATTATTTGTGTGTGCCGAGAGGGGGTTACTAATGGGTGATTTTGCCACCTGATTTTTGCCTTAGTTACGCCCCTCCTCTCAGCAGTAGTGCGCAGAACTTGAAGCAGTCTAGCAGGAGGTGCACCGGCGTGCGTGGCAGCCTGCGCCTGCGTGCATTCGTTTCCCGCCCAAGGACCGGCGCAGTGGCTGCGTCCTTGCCACAGCCCCGCCCAGGAATGCCCCGCCCTGCCCCCATCGTGCCCCGCCCAGCCCCATTGGCGCTACGCCACAGTTTGAATCCCACCACCATGGGAACCTGTTACTAAAATTTTTAGATCCCACCACTGGATGGAAATGACATAGTAAATGGTAAATCTATGGTAAAATCATAAAGTTCTTGTAAGTTCTAGCGCATCTAATGACGTCACTTTCAATAGAAAGTGTGTAAATGCTGGAATTAAAAAATAATCTCTAGTTGCGATCACCAGTCATTAATAATTTTGGATATTGACCAGATATACAGAATAAATTTACATTTTGCATCTAAGAATAAACTGTCACGGAATATACTGGTCAAGTTTATGCAAAAGAAACCATGAGAAGCTATACTGAATTAACAAAGAAAATCTCCACTCAAAGTGGAAGAAAGAAGTGCAGGTTTTCCAAGACTTACCTACAAATTCATTGAGGAAAAGGAGGGACTTTGAAGACAGATTTTTCAAAGAAAAAATATATAATTGGGGAGTTCCACCTGCTGTAGAAGTGGCACTCCCCAAGGGCAAGAGAATAATCACTACAGTAGAACAAGCTACGCAACTGGCAGAAGAAGTATCAACTGAGAATATGCCAAAGAATTGGAGACAGAACCAAATAGGAAATCTCTCACTAGCTCAAAAAAAACCACCCTCTCTGAAAAGAAGGGGGAAGGGGAGAGGGACAAAAGAACACCAGAGAAAGAAGATGACAAACTACATCAGGATGCAGCATTAGAATAAAATGGATGAAATGATGATTGTACAGATCAGTACTAATGGTCTTAATTCTCCTTCTCAGTAAATACAAAATGTTTTAATTAAAAATGCAGATATACTAGGCATTCAAGAAACTCTTATAAAGAAAAAAACACATTTCACATAATAAGCAATTGACTAAAGTGCACATGAGGAAATAATGAAAATATGAGTTGTGGTTCACATAAATAATTTACAATGTCTTAGAAGAATTAAGGAATTGAAGGAATAAAACAAAAGCAGAGAGGGGAAGATTGAGATTAAATTAAAATCTTCTATTACAAGAAAATATGGTTTTAAAATGTAGTTAAAATAACGTTAAGGTTAACGATATATTCCGGCATCCCCACTATAATGATTTGGGAAGCCAGCAAGGCTTATATGAGAGGGAACTTAATAGCTATAGCTGCAAGATAAATTGGATCAAGCCAAGGAAATAATGGACAGAATTCAAATGCTGGAGGAACAGTGTAAAAATTGCCTTAGTAAAGCAGTTTTAAGTGAGATGAAGAAGAAGAAGAAGAAGAAGAAGAAGAAGAAGAAGAAGAAGAAGAAGAAGAAGAGGAGGAGGAGGAGGAGGAGGAGGAGGAGGAGGAGGAGGAGTTTGGATTTATATCCCCCCTTTCTCTCCTGTAGGAGACTCAAAGGAGCTTACAATCTCCTTGCCCTTCCCCCCTCACAACAAACACCCTGTGAGGTAGGTGGGGCTGAGAGAGCTCCGAGAAGCTGTGACTAGCCCAAGGTCACCCAGCTGGCATGTGTGGGAGTGCACAGGCTAATCTGAATTCCCCAGATAAGCCTCCACAGCTCAGGCGGAAGAAGGGAATCAAACCCGGTTCCTCCAGATTAGATACATGAGCTCTTAACCTCCTACGCCATTGCTGCCCAATCCAGGGTAGCGGATTCACCTCTGGAGCTGATGCAGCCTCGTGCTGGTGTGGGTGCCCACCCTGTTGGAGCAATGGGCAAATACGCTGGCGAAGGGTTCAGATATGCAAGTACCTGGGATATATGTGGTTCTGTGGCACTCAACCCCAGATGCAGTCGCTATTTCCTAGCCCTATCCGTGCAGACACTGTGCCAGGATGGCTGTGGGCGTTCAGAAGTGTGGCCAGGGGTGGCGTTGACCTTAATCAGCTTCCACCCTGGCTTTGCCTACTGGGACACCAGCATCCAGAGCATGGACTTATGCCACCCTTTTGGGTGGCGTAAGCCTCAGAGGCGTAGCTGGGCCAGAGAGTGTGCCCAGTGTGTCCTCTGTGTTTTCCACACTAATCCTGATTCTAACCTAAGGTGACCAGATGGTCACCTTTGTAAACCGGGACGGGCAAGTAGGCGGGTGGCCGCGCATGCCCGCGCAGCTGCAGGAGCACACTGCCTTCTGGGGCATTCCCTATGACAGGGCGGGAAACGAGAGCGCCCCAGAAGGCCATGCTCCTGTGGCTGCATGCGCGGGAGGCTGCCGCACTGCCTTGCGCCCCAGAAGGCAGTGCGGCAGCCTTCCAAAAATTGGGACATTTCAAAAAACCCGTGGGATGCGGGACAAATTGTTTTAAGGCGGGACTGTCCCACCAAAAGCGGGACGTCTGGTCAGCCTATTCTAACCCTAGCCCTCCATGGCACCCTGCCCCTTTGCTCCCCCTTACCTCAGTTCAGCCTGGAAAAGTGGCCTATCCCCTTCAGGCTGAAAATGGTCTCGTGGGAACTACAATTCCCATAAGATCCTGGGGCTCGTAAGGGCTCCTGGGAAGTGTAGTTCCCACCAGGCCATTTTCAGCCTGAAGAGAACAGGCCACTTCTCAAGCCTGCACTGTTTCACTAAGGTAAGTGCGGGGGGGATGCTGCGGGGGGATTTTCCACCGCCCTCAGGCATGCGCCTGGTGCAACGTGCATCCCCCTGCCTACTGATAGCTCCGCCTCTGCCTATTGAATCCAATGAAGGGTTTTGGGGCAGTGAGAGGGTTTTTTTCCTGTTTTACCTCCCTGCACTGCCAAAATGTCCTCTGGAGATGGTGCGGTAGTGCCTCAGTGGTGGCATCTCTGGCCGCCCCAAGGCTCTGGATTGGGCTGCCCAAGATTAAGAAACTAACTAGATTTGCTTGAAACTGAACCAATACAAAAGAAATTAAGATTTTTCAAGCAGAAGCATTTTGAATCAGTGAACAAACCAGGAAGAAACCTTTCACATTATTTAAGGAAAGAAACTCAAAGAATAAGGATGGGACTGAAGAGAGGAGATTGGACTATTCTTATAGAAAAGAGATATAAGAAAAAGTTGTTTTTGTCCTTTCAGAAATGTACAAAAAAGGCTCAGCTTCAGAAGAAAGAATACAGTAGAATATTAAAGGAATACATACAGAGAAGTTCACATCAGAACACAGGGGCATACTGAATTACGATTCAAGAAATACTGCAAGGTATAAAGAAATTGAAAAAAAAAGATAAGGAGACTCGCGTAAGGAGACTCAAAGGGGTTTACAAAATCCTTTCCCTTCCCTCCCTCACAGCAAACACCCTTTGAGGTAGATGGGGCTGAGAGAGCTCTGAAGAACTGTGACTTGCCCAAGGTAACCCAGCTGGCATGTGTTGAGTGCACAAGCTAATCTAGTCCACCAGATAAGCTTCCACAGTTCAAGTGGCAGAGTGGGGAATCAAAACTGGTTCTCCAGATTAGAGTGCACCTGCTCTTAACCACTACACCAAACTGGCTTAAATCAATTCAAGAAATATTGCAAGCTAAAAAGAAATTTTAAAAGGAGAAAATTTAGTAGTATCATTGAAAAGAGTTATAAATAAAATAAGCAAAAAGAAAATATTGCCTTCGTCATGGTAAGAAGCCTACATAACACTCATACATGAACAAAGCGACAATCCAATACTATCACAATCTTAGAGACCCATCTCACTATTGAATGTGGACTATACACTTTTTACCTTAAAAATGTCTGGAAGACTAAGGAAATGTATAACAAAATTAATGAATACAGATCAGACTGGCTTTGTACCAAAGAAATACCTGAAAGATGATGTAAGTTTTGTGACTAATGCAATATAATTTGCGAAAAAAGTAGAAAAAAAGCAATGTTTATGTTCCTGGATGCTGAAAAAGCACTTAACAATATTGTTTGGCTTTGGACGTTTCAATTGTGACTCAAGATTCATGAACTGGATACAAATATGTTTTATTGGTGGTATATTACTCCAAAGATATCAAGAAGATGGGCAAGAATTATAAAGGAAAATATTTTCCCTTTATATTTTGTTGGAAATATAAAGAAGTAGATGGTACTCTTTATCATATGTGGTAGACCTGCAAAAAGACCGAAAAAAGAGGAAAGAAATGCATTCCGAAATCCAGAAAAAAAGATTAACAAAAAAACCCAGAACATTTTAAAAAATAGATTTGCTATGGAAGCCAAGAATATGCTATTACAAAGTCTGCCCAAAAATTCCAAAAATCTTGGAAGAATTGTTTGGATACTTCATAACTATAGCCAGAGGCGTACGGCCTATAGGGACATGGGTCACGTGATGAAATGGCATGCACCCCAGCTACACGCTGCCGAACCCTCCCCCCCGGCTCTGTGCAGGCTGGCTTTTGCCCTCCCCAGGCCTTGGGGGGGCAGGAGCCAACCTGCAGAGAGGTGGGGGCAGGGCTCGGTCCAAACCTTGCCCCAAGGCCTGCCCCCGGGCATGGGGGGGTGGGGAGGGCACCCGGAGGAGGTGTTGCCCTTGGGCGCCATTTCCCCTTGTTACGCTTCTGACTGTGGTCATAGTTACATCTGCAACAAAAGCAGAAGAGTGTCCATGCTGAGAGTTCTGGGAAAGTAAACTGACAAAATATGCAGTGATAGCAAAACTAACAAATTATGTGCAGAAAAAACCAATTAAAGAATTTCAAGATAAGTGGAAAGCATAAATGAATTATCAGGATTCCTCTTGATATGTTGTACTGAAAAGTTGTCAAAAGGGAGGACGTTTAAATATACTATGAATAGATGATAATAATATGTAAGGCCGTTTCCGCACGGGCATGAAATGACGGCCTGGAGACGGTAAAAACACAGTCTCCAGGCCGCCATTCGCACAGGGGGCGCAGCTGCAGCGCAGCCGCGCCGCCCTCGCGCCGCCCACCCGGCCCAAAGCAGGCGTATTCCCAGAGCGCTGGGAAGCGCTCTTTTTGGGGATATGCCGCCGTGAAGCTGCTGCCGAGCGAACGGCAGCGGCTTCACGTCGCCTTCCCCACCTGGCACTTACCTTGTCCCTGGGCCTCCAGCGCGTCGCCGAGGCCTGGGGACACGCAGGCGCGCAGGGCCAGGGGGGCATGTCCCCAGGCCTCGGCGACATGCCGGAGGCCCAGGGACAAGCCGGGTCGGCCGGGCACCGGCGCTCCGCGGCACCGGCTGCCTGGCTGCTTCCAGGACCGTCCGTGCTGACCTAGCCGTTTCCGCCGCCGTGCGGAAACGGCCTAAGTTTAATTTTCAGTATTTGGGAAGTATTTTATAGAAATTTACAATAGTAATCAAAACTGCAAGCTTTTTTATCTATTCCATTTTATAATAATTCAACTTATAATATTGTTTAATAACACTATCGAGTTTATCTAATACTATATTGAGTACCTGATGTTTTACATTAAGGTTATTATAATAATCACTATTTAATTCTCATTATTGAAACACTATTTACTGTTCATAATCACTATAATCACTTTAGTCTATTGTTTATTAAATCATTGTGTATTATATCATATATATACTCATTCTTTTCTTTGACTTTTGATATAATTGTAACTCTTGTTTTGATATGGTTTTTAATGTTTTTCTTTTTTTGTTTATATGTATACAAATAAAATCTTTATTAAAAATAACATTTTTTCTTTATTGTTTTTGCTGGTTTTCTAACACCTTGGGATCAGAGTTTGAGTACTGTGAAATACTCTTTTTCGCTGCTACAAACATGATCTTGCTTAGGCTGGAATTTACAATTGGGCTTGGGGTAGTGAATACACTTTAAATGCCTCAAATATTTGCAGAGTTGTCAAACTGTTGTTTAGTGGTGGAGTTGCAAGTCTATTATGTAACATAGAAGGGCAATATAGTTTGAAGCAGATGGCTTGGGTGTCTATTTATATATTTAAATACCAGTAGTCTATTTAATTTGCAAAGCATACAACTGGCAGACAGTTACTGGTAAAATTAGAATTTTAGGTTTTAAAAAAAAGCTAATTTTATACTTGGGTTTAAAATATGCTGCTAGAAAAACAGATGACAGTTCAATAATTGGTTTGGGGGAGAAATATCTTCCTACACCCAGGCTGTTGGCTTGCATTGAGCAAGACATAAAAGTTGAAATGGCACGCAGTTTCAAAACAGCTAGTGCAGTTTTAGATAGATAGATAGTTTAATACGGCCAAAGGCCAGCAAAGACAAAACAAAACAACAGCACACATTCACAACAGCAAATTACAACAATTATTACAGCTAACCATTTACATGAATGTTTGGCTTTCAGCTCATCCCTGATTAAGTAGGCCCTTGCGTTTTTTATACGCCAATGCACAGTGCAGTTTTTAATTCCACCTTATTTAAAGAGTGGTCTGATGGATCTCGGAACAAGATCCAAAACCCACCACAACCAACTTGCAATAGTCTTCCCTTCCTCTCGCCACAACGGGTACATGTGAAGTAGGTGGGGCTGAGAGAGTTCTGAGAGAACTGTGATTAGTGTAAGGTTGCCCAGAGGGTTCCATGTGTAGGAGCCAGGAAACAAACCCAGTTCATGACATTAGAGCCTCCTGCTCATGCGGTGGAATCGAACCTGGTTCTTCAGATTAGAACCTGCCACTCAGAACCACAACACCAGGCTGGCTCTTACACTGTGCGCCGAAGCCACGAAGATTAACTTTGCTTCCGCCAACTTGATTAACAAAAGCCCTGAATTGCCTTTTATTAAGACTGGACCCACTTTGGGGTTTTTTGTTCAAAACAACATGCTACCAGGAATCCATTTTATTAGCTATCTCCTTCTCGCTTTGAGAGTGGCTATAATGGAGCAACTGACACTTGACCCAATCATGGGGAGATTAAAAATATTAGGATATTCCTAGACCACCTATTCATCCAAAATTTGGAAGTGCGATTGCCAGAAACAACCTAAAATATACATCTCCTGCTAACATTCTTTGCTTTAGAGCAGGGGTCTTCAAACTATGGCCCTCCAGATGTTCATGGACTACAATTCCCACCAGCACCTGCCAGCATGGCCAAGTGGTAGGGCTCATGGGAATTGTAGTCTATGAACATCTGGAGGGCCATAGTTTGAAGACCCCTGCTTTAGAGTGTTTGAGGAGAACAGATGACATTTCAACAATTCAAATGGAACAGAAATATTTTTTGTACTGTGCTTCTGTTATTGGACTTGTGTCTTGGACTGCAACATTGTTGAGGAGCAGTACACCACAAAACAGTTGTGATGTTCCCCTACTGAGCGCCAGCATGGTATGATAGATAAGAGTGGTGGGATCTAATTTGGAGAACCGGGTTTGATTCCCCACATGTGAGTGGCAGACTCTAATCTGGAGAACTGGATTTGATTCTCACTGCTCTGCATGAAGTGACCTTGGACCAGCCAAAGTTCACTCAGAACTCTCTCAGCCCCACCTAGCTCTCAATATGCCTGTTGTGGGGCAGGCGGTTATAAGCTGCTTTGAGACTTCTTATTGGATAGAAAACCAGGATGTAAAAACCAACTCTTCTTTTTCAGACAAAAAGTTGAAATTTTGTATATATCAAGAAAAGTCTGAAAATAGGACATCTGCACTCCTGAAGGTGATCAATCAATGAAATATACTGTATTGGGGTCCTCTAGCTACTGCAGGAGTCTACCGCATACCATGTAGCTGTGGACAAGTGTACATAGGAACCACCAAATGAAGCGCTCAGACACGAATTAAAGAACACGAAAGGCACTGCAGACTATTTCAGCCAGAAAAATCAGCAATAGCAGAACACTTGATAAACCAACCTGGACACAGAATATTATTTGAAAACACAGAAATTCTGGACCACTCTGACAACCACTACGTCAGACTACACAGAGAAGCCATTGAAATTCACAAGCACATGGACAATTTCAACAGGAAGGAAGAAATCATGAAAATGAACAGAATTTGGCTGCCAGTGTTGAAAAACTCTAGAATCAAGACAGTGACAAATCAGCTCCACACAAACACAGGACAACTATAGACTATAACAATCAAAGGGAACAAAGACCAGGATACTTCTATTCAGATCCATTCACCTATTGACCTTGCTATCTTCATTGTTACTCCCATGCCACAGACTTCTCTGTGACTCACATGCCAGGCTACTCTATTCAGATGGCCTCACCTTTTGACCTCACAGTATATATACTCCACTTGCTTTCCATTCCTACCATCAGATCCTCTGAAGATGCCAGCCACAGATGCAGGCGAAACGTCAGGAGAGAATGCTGCTAGAACACGGCCATACAGCCCGGAAACCACACAGCACTCCAGAAATATACTGTATTCTTTTTCCAGGATCAAAATACACTTTGGTAGAATTACATTGACTAGCTCAAAATATAAGACCACAAGCAGTAGAGAATTAAATACTGAAAACAGAAACGTCGATCTGAAAAGGATCACCCAGAAGCCTGGAAGTTCAAAATGCCCTTGGACAAACGAAGCACTGTAGCTTTTATTTTTCAACGGAGGGTTTCAAAACAACAGGCTTTCATAACCAAGTTACAGAGACAACAATCTGACAGCGGTTTAAATATTTCAGAAGGACAGAGAATACATTCAGTTAGGGCAACCTGCTCAAAAAGTTGAGGGGGAAAAAAATCGCAAGATGATAAAAGCCAGCAAAATGTAATGTTAACATTATCCATGACCGAATCCCACATAATCTCAAAATGAGGGTAGTCTGGGTCAGGGAACTATCAACATAAAACGACCCCAATGTTTTCAGATCTCTGAAGTTGTTCGTTTTGAAAACATGTGACCCTTATGTATTTTTGCTACTGAAATATTTGTCCTTTATCATTTGTTTGGCTCGCGGCGGCAATGCCAGCAATGAAATAGGTTACTGTTATTGTCCAGATCTGCAGAGTCCATCCCGCTGCCCGAGTCTTCATCACCACTGAGCAGTGAATGATGTTGGCATGGCTATCTATCATCCTTCTTACTGGAGGAAAGGAGTCATTCCCCCAAGTGCAAAGGTCAAAGTATCGGGTGAATGCACATCCACTTGGCATGATTTGCAGAGGTTTAAAAAAATATTCCCCAAAGCATCCATTACTTTTTATTTGTTTGGGGGGGGGGGTTTGGAGGGAGGAACTCAAGAACTTTACAGAGTATTTTCAATGAAAAACCTTCTTACTATTGGTGACTATTGGTGCAGAGAAGGGCAACGAGGATGATTGAGGACTGGAGCACCTTCCTTATGAGGAGAGGCTGCAGCGTTTGGGACTCTCTAGTTTGGAGAGGAGACGGCTGAGGGGGGATATGATTGAAGTCTATAAAATTATGCATGGGGTAGAAAATGTTGACAGAGAGAAATTTTTCTCTCTTTCTCACAATACTAGAACCAGGGGGCATTCACTGAAAATGCTGGGGGGAAGAATTAGGACTAATAAAAGGAAACACTTCTTCACGCAACGTGTGATTGGTGTTTGGAATATGCTGCCACAGGAGGTGGGGATGGTCACTAACCTGGATAGCTTTAAAAGGGGCTTGGACAGATTTATGGAGGAGAAGTCAATTTATGGCTACCAATCTTGATCCTCTTTGATCTGAGATTGCAAATGCCTTAACAGTCCAGGTGCTTGGGAGCAACAGCCGCAGAAGGCCATTGCTTTCACTTCCTGCATGTGAGCTCCCAAAGGCACCTGGTGGGGCACTGCGAGTAGCAGAGAGCTGGACTAGATGGACTCTGGTCTGATCCAGCTGGCTTGTTCTTATGTTCTTCTTATGTTCTTATGACTATAACTGCCCAATTGGCAAAACCAAAACCAAAACAGGTACAGTGCGCACACGTAGTAATCGCAGAACCCCAAACACTATATACCTAGGCTGCCTACAAACTCATATAAACCAAGCACAAGAATCAAGTTAATAGTTAATACATTACATGCAAATAAGTGACAAAAACACATCTATGTTTGACTCATCAAAGCTCTCAAAATCGCTATGCGAATCCAAAGACAAAATTTTCTTAGAAAATCCACACAGAGAAAAATGGTCTGCTACATGATGTCAAGTGTCGATATCCAGAGATAAGACAGACACCACAATCTATCATTTATCTTCAGGTAGAAATATGTGCCCTAGGATAGGTCAGGCTAGGGTAGGGAACCTGCGGCTCTCCAGATGTTCAGGAACTACAATTCCCATCAGCCTCTGTCAGCATGGCCAATTGGCCATGCTGACAGAGGCTGATGGGAATTGTAGTTCCTGAACATCTGGAGAGCCGCAGGTTCCCTACCCCTGGTTTAGACTATGGTAACTCTGCATAAGATTGCCCTGTTAGTCTGTCAGTCAAATACACGTAAGCACTTGGAAGCCCAGATTCTTGGGCGTGAGGAAATAGTTAAACACATTCTTGAATCCTAACCATTATTTCTCCACCAAATCCTTGTAAGATGAGTTTTTAAACCCCTTTCCCACTACTAAATATATTTCTCTTCAACACCAATCAGTACAGCTATTTCCTCAAACAATTTCTTTTCTTCCCTGCAGCCTCGGTTAAGCATTTTTTAAAAATCCAATCTAGCAAGCGAGAAAGAGAGAAGGTAGCACAGCTTCACAGGAGAATATATGCCTGGCGTGTAGGAAATCCCAGGATCAGTTCATCTAAAAGGGTTTTTTGGGGAGCCAGGGCTTGCAGTGACCCTGTGGTCATTACGGACGTTGCCGTTCACGTGCCAGATCCCCCCGATAAACATTCTGCACAAAATACACCAACAAATACCAAAATGGTGCACAATTCTTATGCAAGAACATCAGTAAAATGTCTCGGGGCGCAACATAGCATAACCTAGCCTACTGAAAGGTGTAGTGCGGTAGTGTAGTGGTTACTTGAACTATTAACTGAACCCCAACGGAGATGGATTATTACAAGGGCCAGATGCAATACTTTCCCATCGGCCATTACAAAGGGTCGCTACCTATCTATCCCTCTCCAGGATCAGGTCTGTCCACGCTGTAAAAACCAAGTGGAGACTCTTGCTCACATTATACTTGACTGTCTGAGATATGTGGGTATTAGGAATTTCTCTCCTGGGCGGGTCTTAGACAAATCTGAAAGAGACTCTGACAACTCTGTTGTGGAGCTTTTGTTAAATAACACAGAGGCCGTGCTCTTGGAAAAAGTAGCAACATTTCTTTTACAAGTGACAGAATTTTCTAAGTAACATCCAATGCTAGATACAGTTTATCTCTCTGTGTTTTGAATGTACTTTTGATTTGTACTTCAGAAATGTCTGTAATGCTCTGGAGCCTATTTTAATATGCCTAATAAAGGTTGTTGTATTATTGTGTAGTGGTTAAGAGCAGTGGTCTCTAACCTGGAGAACTGGGTTTGATTCCTCACTCCTCCGCCTGAGAGGGGGACTCTTATCTGATGAACCGGGTTCGATTCCCCACTCCTCGACATGAAGCCTGGAGGTTGACCCTGGGGTAGTCACAGTTCTCTCAGAACTCTCTCAGCCTCCCCCCCCCACCTCACCAGGTGTCTGTTGTGGGGAGGGGAAGGTGATTGTAAGCTGTTTTGAGACTCCTTAAAGGTGGAGAAAAGCAGGGTATAAAATCAACTCTTCTATTATTATCCATGTAAACCCAACGGATTGTTTTTCACTTATAGCTATCATCTTATTCAGTGAGGATTTGGAAGCAGGGAAATCAAACCCAGTTCCGTGTTCTGCCTGTTGCCCGCCACTAGCTCTTCTGGAGTATCTTCACTATTTACATCACTTATATATGATCTGACTGTTTTTTTGGATGGCTCTTGCTAAAGGCGCCTCATCAACTTGTGTTTGTGTTTCAATCATTGCAATATTCTTTACCATCTGTGCGCCTAGACACAGACTACAAGTTCTGTTTTTAGCTCCAGTGCTCCTCTCCGTTGTCACAGCAACGGAAAAGTTTATATTTACCAAAAGCAGCCAAATAAGTCTATGCAAAACCCACTAGAAGTCATTGGTGGCAAAAAGTGCTGTGAAGTCAAGTAGAGTTTTCAAGGCAAGAGATATTTTAAGAACATAAGAACAAGCCAGCTGGATCAGACCAGAGTCCATCTAGTCCAGCTCTCTGCTACTCGCAGTGGCCCACCAGGTGCCTTTGGGTGTTCACATGCAGGATGTGAAAGCAATGGCCTTCTGCGGCTGTTGCTCCGATCACCTGGTCTGTTAAGGCATTTGCAATCTCAGATCAAAGAGGATCAAGATAGGTAGCCATAAATCGACTTCTGCTCCATAAATCTGTCCAAGCCCCTTTTAAAGCTATCCAGATTAGTGGCCATCACCACCTCCTGTGGCAGCATATTCCAAACACCCATCACACGTTGCGTGAAGAAGTGTTTCCTTTTATTAGTCCTAATTCTTCCCCCCAGCATTTTCAATGAATGCCCCCTGGTTCTAGTATTGTGAGGAAGAGAGAAAATTTCTCTCTGTCAACATGCCTAATTTTATAGACTTCAATCATATCCCCCCTCAGACATCTCCTCTCCAAACTCAAGAGTCCCAAACGCTGCAGCCTCTCCTCATAAGGAAGGTGCTCCAATCCCTCAATCATCCTTGTTGCCCTTCTCTGCACTTTTTCTATCTCTTCAATATCCTTTTTGAGGTGCTTTGCCATTGCCTGTCTCCACTTGGGCTGAGAGAAGTCTGAGAGAACTGTGACTAGGCCAACGTCACCCAGCAGGCTTCATCTGGAGGAGTGAGGAGTCAAACCTGATTCTCCAGATTACACCACGCTGACAGGGGGTGAATTTTTCTCATGTTTGTATATAGGGAAATGTCACCCTGGGATGATTTTGTGGTCAGTCACTTTTATAAATTGTATGTGAGATCTCTCTCCCTTTTCTCCACAAATTTACTACCTGACAAAACAAAATATGACCATCAATAAAGATCTTCATGATTATATGTACAAACACCAACTGTTTGATTACAGGGAGCTTGCTGGATGATCTTGTCCAGTCATACTCCTTCATCCTAGCCTAACCCAAAGGATTGTTGTGAGAATAAAACAGAACATCACTTTTGGCCCCCGCTGGAAAGAAAGCTGGGGTACAAATGACTGAAATAAATACAAGAAAATAATGTTTTCATGACCATTTGATTCGCCTGGCCTTTTAACGGGGTACTGACTGCAGGGATCAAGGGAAAGAATTAGTCGGGACGATATTTGGTATCTTACAAAGTATGCTATTTTAAATTGTGATGCCGAAGCCTCCCTGAGCCACAACAAAAGGTTGGATATAAATATTTTAATAAATGAATATAATCGTACATTTCTTCATGAAATATGTCAAAAGCTCACTCTTCTGAACGCTATTATTGGAATCTTTTTTTAAAAAAAAATCTTATCCTGAGCCCTCTTTGGGGCTTACGTTTCAAATTCTTAGTGCATACGCAAAGATTTAGAGTCACGTACATTAATTACATCAGCAAATCAGTCCCTCAATCACTCCTAGCCA
Source organism: Sphaerodactylus townsendi (assembly GCF_021028975.2). Classification (NCBI taxonomy): domain Eukaryota; kingdom Metazoa; phylum Chordata; class Lepidosauria; order Squamata; family Sphaerodactylidae; genus Sphaerodactylus; species Sphaerodactylus townsendi. The sequence goes on from NC_059434.1 coordinate 8,690,071, forward strand.
TGGGGAGTAAAGGGAACCTCCGTAGACCGAGGCAGAAACCCTCCAAATACTAATGCTATGAGGCACACACAACACAAGCCTTTATTGGCATATAAAACAGGACAAAATTTTAAAACAAAACAAGGTTAAGAAATGCAGTTAAAATTACTAATTTCCAGTATAAAATTTGCAACAGTTTCACAAAAGAGCACATCAGAGCTGTTCAGGAGATTGGGTATCTTATAACACTCGTGCCACTGAGAACATGGCAAGAAAATGGAATTCATGTATTTCATGCGTATCTTATTGTATTTAGGGCATAGAAACAAAGAAGGGTCAAGTGTTTCAACCGTGGTCATATCACATGAACAAACTCTTTTAGACCGTTCCATATTCTTAAATCTTCCCTCCAGCAGAGCTGATGGCAGCACATTACATCTTGCAGTAGCCAAGGCTCTCCTCTGGGTGGGATTAATCAGCAGACGAAGATATGCTGCCATAATTCCACGCTCGCATGGGATTAATAATGTAGTCGGAGAACAGGTTGTCTTGGCAGCACGAGTCAAATTATGAAAATCAAGATCCAAGAGCCTATTCTTAACTAGTCTGAAGGCTTCCACCTTTGTGAGCATAAGGAGTGATTCCAAGGGGAAACCAATATAATGCTATGAGGCAATACCATTGTTCCATTGGCTGTGCAGGGGAACTGTTTGGCCACTGTGTAAAATAGGATGGATGCTAGACTACGTGGCCCACTGGAATGATTTAGCAAGGCTCTTTCTTTTGTTCTTAAGAATCATTTCCTTTGAGTGAAATTACTGAAATATTATCTTAAACCATTCCCATGAACTGCAAAGAGGCAGTGGCGGAGCTACAAGGGGATAGGGGTTGCGCCATGCTGGGGGTGTGCAGAAAATCACCCCAGGCCCCCCCTTTTCCCCGCCCCCCACGGCACCCCCTCCCACACTTACCTTCTTTCCTTTCCTTTTTCTTGAACTTTTTCAGGCTGCAAAAGGCCTGTTTGCAGTAAAAAAAGGCTTGAGGAACTACAGTTCCCAGGAGACCTTTGGGCTCACGGAAAATCTAGAATGCGCACCAGGAGCACTTTAACCCAGCTACGACTCTGCCAAGAGAAAAGCAAAGTAGCGACTAACTTGTATTTTATGCTTCTTTTCTCCAACCCGATTGCACAAATTTTGCACGGGGCCCTCTTTTGAGACAGCTAGAATCCCACTGATCGGCTCTTTAGTGAAAAAGAGGAGCAGAAGAGGATGGAATACAGCTGACTCCAGCCAACCCAGATGGTCATTTGGCAGGATTTTGGTTTTTCCACCTCATGTTCCACCTTTGGCTGGTGGATCATGGAAAGGAACTGCCCAAAAAGGACCTATTTACATTTGCAATTTCTCATCCACTTGGAATAGGCACACTAAAGAATCCTTTTCGTATCCATCCCCTTGCTATGTGGTGGCACTTGAATAAGCCATCTGGAGCTTTTTATAGCAAGACACAGGAGCGCGTCAGTACAAATAAATGATATATCATTGGCGTCTGTGTGAGCATCTTCAAAAGAACATCACGTTAATGGGATTTGTTTTGCCTCATCCATCTGATAGCCTTTCCATTTCCAGACGCTCCAAGAGCTCGAGCCATTTCTGTGTATCTGATTCCCCCCCACCCAACCTCTTTTTTTAGCAGTTTCCTTTTTAGGGGGTCTAGCTAGGTTGTAATGCTATCCAGAAGAAATTGACAAATGGGCTGCTCCAGGCCACCTTCGCCGAGAATGTTTTCAAGAGCCTTTGCCAAAACAACAACCAAGCCCAAGAACGGTTTGCACTACAGCAGTGGCGTAGGAGGTTAAGAGCTTGTGTATCTAATCTGGAGGAACCGGGTTTGATTCCCAGCTCTGCCGCCTGAGCTGTGGAGGCTTATCTGGGGAATTCAGATTAGCCTGTGCACTCCCACACACGCCAGCTGGATGACCTTGGGCTAGTCACAGCTTCTCGGAGCTCTCTCAGCCCCACCTACCTCACAGGGTGTTTGCTGTGAGGGGGGAAGGGCAAGGAGATTGTAAGCCCCTTTGAGTCTCCTTCAGGAGAGAAAGGGGGGATATAAATCAAAACTCTTCTTCTCTTCTTCTACATTCGTTCCAGGGAGATCATATCCGAAGGGTGACCAGTCTCCTTGGCCCTATTTCTCCACAGAACCTCAAAAAGGTCTGTCAAAGAAATGTCAAGGAACCAGGTCATCTCCCTGTTTCCTGCTCAGACACCCAGCTCTAAAAATGAAAGTAGCAGGAATAAAGCAAATGTATTTAATTAAAAACCTCTGACCTGCGGAATGCCCTTCAGAATCGCCTGATGTTGGAGAATTAGTGCGGTGTGGTGGGTAAGAGCAGCAGGTGCTAATCTGGAGGACTGGATTCGCTTTCCCCATTCCTCCACATTCCACTGGAAGCCTGCTAGGTGACCTTGGGCCAGTCACAGTTCTCTCAGAACTCTTTCAGCCCCACCTACCTCACAAGACATCTGCTGTAAGGAAGTGGAGCAAAACAGGTAGTGCATTGGTGGGGGCATGAAACAAAAAAAAAGAAGGAACTGAGAAGATGCGTTGGGGAAACCTGGACAGCTGGGCTGTGTTTATGTCGCTCTGATCGGAAGGACATGGGCAGATAAAATGGATTTGAAGGGCTGAAGACTGTATGCCAGGGAGCTATCGGGACTGAGCACTGAAGACCACAAAAACGGGGGGGGGGGGGGAGAGACTGAGCAGCCAGTTCTTTGACTGCAGCCTTCCAGTGTTGTGTGTTTCTAGCATTTTCTCTTCTAAATTCTTTCCTGCCCATTTTTCAGAGGGATATCCAGCCTTCCTTGATATAACTACTAAGTATATGGTTTATAACTACTAAGTATATGGTTTATAAGTATATAACTGCTAAGCATATGAGCAGCGGTGGCGCAGGAGGTTAAGAGCTCATGTATCTAATCTGGAGGAACCGGGTTTGATTCCCCGCTCTGCCGCCTGAGCTGTGGAGGCTTCTCTGGGGAATTCAGATTAGCCTGTACACTCCCACACATGCCAGCTGGGTGACCTTGGGCTAGCCACAGCTTCTCGGAGCTCTCTCAGCCCCACCCACCTCACAGGGTGTTTGTTGTGAGGGGGGAAGGGCAAGGAGATTGTCAGCCCCTTTGAGTCTCCTGCAGGAGAGAAAGGGGGGATATAAATCCAAACGCTGCTGCTGCTGCTGCTGCTGCTTCTTCTTCTTCTTCTTCTTCTTCTTCTTCTTCTTCTTCTTCTTCTTCTTCTTTAGGAGGCCCTGTTCCAGCCTCATTTAACTCCTAATTAATCTTTCATGGTAAATTAGGCTTATTTTTGACCTTTCCTTGCACTGCTTTTTTGATCAAGAGAAGTTCCTTGTCATATGGAGCACGCTAATGAATCCATAATGCAAGCTAACAGAATTGGAACTAATTTAATTTCTTTCTCTTTTTTTTTGGCCAGGACTTGGTGAAAGAAGGCAGCCGGATCATCTATTACATAGATAAGCCTGTCAAAAACATAAATATACATTTGGAAGGGGGAATTATTAAAGCAGCTGATCGGCAAAACTATATCTTGTGAAAGGGTCTTGTGGACTAGGACAGAGAAATTGATTCTATGTTGAATGTTCTTTTTTTTGCGATTGCTTTTGGATACACACAGAGTTAGTTGATTTAGAAGTGTTAAAGGACCTCAGTTCCAACATTATTAGCAAAGCAGTGATACATCGCTGAAATTAGACTGGGGAGATCTGTATTCAAATCCCCATTTAGTCACAAAGCTCTCTGGGAGGCCTTAGGGTAGTCAGAAGAAGAGGAAAAGTTTGGATTTATACCCCACCTTTCTCTCCTGTAGGGAGACTTAGGTCGATTCCCCACTGGCAGGTTTGACCTAGGTTCACCTAGGTTTGACTTAGGTATTCCCCACAGCCGCTGAGTTCAACACGGTTCCGTCCCAGCTTCACCCCCTCAAACTATCAAATTCCGACTCCATCAGGGAGGTACAACTTTTTCAGTGAACCTAGGTCAAACTCAGGTCGAAGCCGGTAAAGTGGGGAATCATCGAGGAACTGTTCCCTCCGGTCAGCCAATCACAGTTCAGTGTTTTGGGCATGCTCAGAACAAAAGACTCGCATATACTTTTAAAAAAAATTCTTTTTGTATATGAAGCGATGGCCATACATATAAACAGCACACGTTTACACGCTGCTTTTAGCTACATAGAGCACTGATTTGTGGCTATGTTGCCGTTATGTTAAAAAAAATGGACGCACTTTTACGTTCCCATGGTAACACAACAGCCAATCGGGAACAAAGAGCAGAAGAGGTGCTGAGGTGATCCTGCCCTCTGAGCTCAGCTCTGGTGGGATGAACTCGGCTGCTGTGGGGAGTAACAATGGAGTCGACCTAGGTCAGTTCCTTTTCAGGGAACCGGGTCGAATCTAGTCAACTCTGCAGAAGGGAATCAACCTGAAGGTGGCTTACAAATTCCACTCCCTCCCTCTCCCCTCAACAGACACCTTGTGAGTAGGTGGGGCTGAGAGAGTTGTGAGTGAACTGTGACTGACCCAAAGACACTCAGCAGGCTTCATGTGGAGGAGCAGGGAAACAAATCCAGATCTTCAATTAAGTGTTTGCTGCTCATGAGGAGGAGTGGGGAATCAAACCCAGTTCTCCAGATTAGAGTCCACCACTCTTAGCCACCATACCAAGCTGGCTCTCAGGCTATTTTAACCTAATCTATTTACAGAAGTGTTGTGAAGAAATGGGGAACACTAGCATTATCAAATTCTTGAAGAAAAGATGTGATATAAGTAAATAAACTGGAAATAGTTTACCAATGGAAAAACAGAACTCTGAAAAGTTGAAAGTCATCCATCTCTTGTTAAAGGAGAACATCCGTCTTTAGTGTCAAAATGATGAGGGGCATCATCAATCATGAAATTTGTTCTGCAGTTATTCCAGTGGAATATATGGGAGCTGTCCAGCGATCATGCATATCTGAGTATAGCCGGTGTCTTCCACACGCGCCCAGAAGTTTGCCGAAAAAGATGTGTTCGTTCGTAGGTCGTGTTCATGGGAGATGCTTTGGGAGGTTGAGGTTGGAGAACTTGGTTGCAAATGTAGCCCCTGTTGGCCTTGCCAACCTGACCTATTCTGTGAATGTGCAGAATGAATGAATGAATGAATATAATAATAATAATAATAATAATAATAATAATAATAATAATAATAGTTTGGATTTATATCCCCCCTTTCTCTCCTGCAGGAGACTCAAAGGGGCTTACAATCTCCTTGCCCTTCCCCCCTCACAACAAACACCCTGTGAGGTAGGTGGGGCTGAGAGAGCTCTGAGAAGCTGTGACTAGCCCAAGGTCACCCAGCTGGCATGTGTGGGACTGCACAGGCTAATCTGAATTCCCCAGATAAGCCTCCACAGCTCAGGCGGCAGAGCTGGGAATCAAACCCAGTTCCTCCAGATTAGATACACGAGCTCTTAACCTCCTACGCCACTGCTGCTCCTAGCAGAGCCTAGCAAAGCCTGCTCCGTGATCCATGAAAAGGCTAAATGAGTTATTACAGAGCTGTTTAAATGCAGGTAAGTGGACCAGGGCCCACCCCTGCCTGTGAATCGCCTTGAAGAAGCTAGAATAAAATTATTGCCACCGCTAGATGAGCGCTTCCCCGTAAGGCAAATGACAATCTTCCCCGAAGCCAAGTTTGAGAGAAACTGATTAGTTTTGCATGAGAAAACTTTCCCGGTGCTCTGAAATTCAGCGGTTTGTTTTGCCTCTAAGTTACTGAGAAGACTTTGAACAATTTAATAGCAATTTAAAAGTTATTTTCCCACTAGGATTCTGTATCTCTCGGTCCTCGAGGAAGGTACTAGTTAATTACATTTTAAAAAATAGCCTTTGTATGCAGAAAATGGGTTTTCCGTGCATTTGAGCCCTATTCCATAAACTAATCCCTTTATAGCAAGGGTGCCATATAGCCAACATTTCTCTTCTGTGGGAGTAAGTACACTCAGACAAGCAGAATTTTTTTTCTTGCAGAGTGGGACTGAGCGAACTTCATCGCAACCAAACACAGTTACACGCTTGGGCATTTTTAAAATTTATTTGGGAAGTTTGTATGCCATGTCTCCAGAGAACATGAACAGAAACATAAAATGCTTTAAATGCTATAAAGGTATTGTCAAAGGCTTTCATGGCCGGACTCAACTGATTGTGGTGGGTTTTCCGGGCTGTGTGGCCGTGGTTTGGTAGATCTTGTTCCTAGTGTTTTGCCTGCATCTGTGGCTGGCATCTTCAGAGGTGTATCACAGAGGGAAGTCAGGTTGTTGTGGGTTTTCCGGGCTGTGTGGCCGTGGTCTGGTAGATCTTGTTCCTAGTGTTTTGCCTGCATCTGTGGCTGGCATCTTCAGAGGTGTATCACAGAGGGAAGTGTGAAATGTAAGGAACAAGGTCTACCAGACCACAGCCACACAGCCTGGAAAGCCCAAAACAACCAGCTATAAAGGTGGTTATCAATGAACAACAAAAAACACACCAGGAAAAGCAAAAAGCAAAACACCGAGCTGCTTAAAATGGATCTTGAAACAGTTCTCAGGCTAAAAAGCAGACAATAAAGATGATGTTAGAACCCTTCTCCTCAAACGCCTGAGTAAAAACAAAAGTTTAGCCATGGCACCTTAAGAAGATAAGAGTAGAACAGTGGTGGCGAACCTTTGGCACTCCAGATGTTATGGACTACAATTCCCATCAGCCCCTGCCAGTTGGCCATGCTGGCAGGGGCTGATGGGAATTGTAGTCCATAACATCTGGAGTGCCAAAGGTTCGCCACCACGGGAGTAGAAGGTTAGTAGGGTTTTTTTACCCTGGAAATAAGCCTGGTTCTCCAGATTATAGTCCACGGCTCATGTGGAAGAGTGCAGAATCAAACCTGGTTCTCCAAATTATAGCCCACCACTCTTAACTACGACACCACACTGGCTCTCCATAATTCCTTTAGCTACCTTGTTTCTTAATTGGCCTCCCCGGCCTCCCTACTTCCCTTTGGCCATAGCATCAAGCTCCTGGTAAAGTTTCCAAACTCAGTTTGGAAAAGTCCTGGAGACTGGGAGGCCGTACCTGGAGAGGGACATAATGCCACAGAGCACAGCCTCCAAAGCTGCCATTTCCTTCAGGTGAACTGATCCCTGGGATCTGGACAACTGTAATCCCAGGAGAAACTCAGTCCTCACCTACAGCTTGGTAATCCCTAGTCATCTGAAGTTCTTTTGGCTTTCCCTCACTCATTAGATGGTTCCTGCCTCTATTCCCTGTCTTCTCTGTTTTTTCACTCAAGACACTTACCCTCCCTTTAGGTTCTAGGTTACTCCTAGCCCTCAGAGCTGCTATAGGACAGGGATGGTGGACGAGGGGATAAAATTCCTGAAGCTCTGCTCAGCTGGAGGGCCCCTGAAGCCAGCCCCATGATGCTTTCAGAATGAATCGTGATTTATTTTACTTCTAATGCAGTTCTTGTGACAGCCAGTAGGGGCACCAAGCAGAGCACACTAAATAGCAATTGCTCAGCTTTCTGCTGGTCATGCTTTCCTACAAAGGTTACTATAAGGAGGCAAACACTCACGTATTCTTCTAAACCTATCATCCAAACCAGCACTGGAGCAAGGCAAGACCAGTCAGCACAGCTGATAGTTGCTAGAGCCATGGCTGCTAGTCATTATCTCCTTAAAAGGATATTGTTTCTGGCAGTCTGTTTCCATCCATAGTTTCCTCCCATAGTTTTATGTCCTCAGCCAGAACCGTCTTGGTTGTGTGCTGTAGAAAATAAAAATAATATTTCTCATTTTCTTAATTTCTCTTACTCTTTCCCACACTTATCTCCTTCCTTCATTTTGCTCTCTTCTTTTCACGATATGCCTGTGTTTCTTTCCCCCTGCCTTCTAATTCCCTCCTCCCCTGACTTATTTGTCAGTTTTGGTTTCAACTCCTTCTCATCCCTGCCTACCAACTAAGCTTGCCAGGCCCTTCCTGGCTACCAGCAGGAACTTCGTGGGGGCCAGGCTGGGGGCCCACATGCCCAGCACAATGATATATCTTCCATATTTATGCAGAAGCACCAACATCATGCAAGAATATGCTTAGCCCTCTTCTTCAGAAACTTTATGGTTCTCACAGAGTTTTGGGGAGTGAGCGTTAGAATGTCCGTTGCACGATGCCGGAACTTCCAGATAAAATCGGAAGTGACATCATTGTGCCAGGAATGCAGATCGTTCCCCTCTTCTGCTGGCCTCCTTCCTCCCACTGACCAGTTGAGAGTTGATGGGCAGCATGGTCAGTTGGCATGAGACTGCCCACCAATACAAAGAAAAGGGGAACCGTTTTGGCAACTTAGAATGTACTTGAATGGTAATACAGCAGCAACCCCTTTTTAATATTATGAACAGGGAAATCTATCAAAGTAGTAAAAGGCCTTTATATGCATGGTAATGGAATTTTAATTTGACTTAGTGCTTATCCATGTAAAAGAGAAGTTAGAACTCCACCCACCCTCCAGATTTAATTACATTTTAAAAACTGATAAAGCAGTAGGCAGTTGTAGTGGTGAGACATCTAATATCCCATTCTACATGGTATTTTGTGACCATAGACATTAAGCTTCATGTCATATGAGAAATGCCAATCATTTTAGAAAATATGTCAGCAAAAACAGTCCAAATGATCCTTGTCATTCAAGCTGGGGAGTTTTGGCCTTTCTTTGCACCTAGACTTAGAAATGGTGTATGAGCAAAGGAAATCTGTCCTCGACCAACAGGTGATGGGCCCAGAGCAGGGGTCTGCAACCTGCGGCTCTCCAGATGTTCATGGACTACAAAATCCCATCAGCCAATTGGCCATGCTGGCAGGGGATGATGGGAATTGTAGTCCATGAACATCTGGAGAGTCACAGGTTGCAGACCCCTGGTCTAGAGTGACAGGCTGATCTAGGGAATCTCATTTTTTTTAGCTCGGACAAATTTAGATATGTAGCCTTTTGTGCACCTTACTTTTTTCAGTTGGAGATCCCTAGTCATACAAAGGCATGCTCTTCCTCTGCTGTTCTGGTAGGTAGTAATGATCCCCTGTCAGCATTTATTTCATACTTCTACTTATTTGCTGCCAAGCTTTTCAAGGAAAAAGCAGAAGGAAGAGGTGACTCGCTATACAGCCAAATATTAAAACTGACAAGATACTTTTCTGTCAGATCCAATTAGGTTCATTGCAGGATCAGCGTGCCCTACTGTTTGGCAGGGTTCTTTGTAGAGGTCAAGGAAAGTCCTTCTGTGGGTTCTTTAAAGAAGTGAGGAAGCTTAAAGTGAAAACACTGTAAAAGATAACCGCTTGGTCAAACTTCATGTCTATTAGCAGAAGATGTTTTATTTCTCATATATAATTGAGCAAGCTTAGAAAACGGTGACGACTCACTCCCAGCTAATTGGCGCACAGGACTCACTTCCAGCCAAGGGATGGGTGATGATTGGCTGGAAATGAGTCATGTGTTGTGACTGGTCATCTGGGCCGCTCAGGGGCCAGCAGCTCTAAAATCTTTCTCTGCCTCACAAGACACTCCAACTGCCATTGTGCCTGTTGCCTCCTGCTGCTTTACCCACTGCTGGGCCTACAGGATGAGGAAGTGGGGAGCCCTTGCAGAACTGCTTCTCCTCAGGCTGTTCCCTCAGACCGTCACTCACCTCAGAGAGTGCTTGTGAGGAAACCAGTGGAGGTAGCAAAAATTAGGATGGTGGTGTTGACAAGTGCAGTGGAGGGCTCTGTCCTGGTGAGAGTGAGAGTCATGGCCATTTCCTCATTTGAGACTGCAGGGGCGACCAAGTGAGGGGATCCACCTTTGCAAATGGGGGGAGACTATGGAGGATAGCAGGATGGAAAGTAACAGGCAGAGAAGGGGGAGAACAGATGAAAAAAGGTGGTCAAGGGGAGAGGAAAGGCAGGAGGGGATGGCCCCCTAGGTTGGTACTGTTAACTCACCAACAGCTGTCTAGAGCCCATTGTATTGTTCAGAACGACGGGCTTTACTGCTAGTGTGTCTGTGTATATATATGTATGTGTGTATATGTATATGTATGTGTGTGTGTGTGCGTGTGTGTTTGTGTGTGTGTGTGTGTGTGTATGTATGTATGTATGTATTTGTGTGTATGTATATATGTATATATATAGTGTGTGTGTGTGTGTGTGTATATATATATATATATATATATATATATATATATATATATATAGATAGATAGATAGATAGTGTATATATATATACACACTAGCAGTGTGCATCTAAGTTTCAACGATAGAGGAAGAATCCTCTGTTGACACTCATGATGATAAAACTTGCAAAAAAAGAAGAATTTGTGGTAAGGTTTTGACATCTTGAGAGTTACAAGGCCTTGGCTGAGAAGATCAGGAACACCCGAGAGACCACCACAAAGGTTTCCAGTGGGAAATACGTTTAGCCTTGCTTTTGTGAACATAAATAAACAGAAAGGAGCAGATATTCGGCAAGTAGTCCCAACATTTTGAATCCTCACAATGAAAAAGATGGCAACAGGAAATCTACAGCCACCAGGGTCAGAGGAAAGAAACTCCTTGAACACTCTGGCTTGTTTATGTAAAGGAAAGTTATCTGGGGAGGTTAACTAGGTCACTAGCACAGATCCTTAAGGAAAAAGTGACATTTGAAAACAAACTAAGGAGGTGGAAGAGAGGAGTAAATAGCATACATAAGAAGCAAGAAATAATTATGGCATTAAATCCCATTGCTTAATCTCGTTGTGCCAACAATGTGCTAAAATCCTTAGGCAGTGCTGGAGTGCAAATTATTTTAAATTTACCACTAAGAACACTTGTAAGCTAGGCTCTGTCATTTTAGAGCATTTAAGCTAGTGCCTTCCCAAGAATCCTTTGATTGGACTAATTTTGTTTTCTCACATGCAGAATCAGTCCTGCTGAGGACAAGGAAATCCTAGGCAGGGGGGAAACCTGCAGTCAGTTTAACCTTTTCCACAATCAAAATTAGCAGCATTACAGGGGACAGTAGACCAGGCTAGACAAGTCAGTCACTGCATCCTACCTCTGTCCACTCTGCTACTGACTTGGTCTTTTTGCTTCTCTTTCTAATTGTCATGCGGACAAGATGTGTTCCTTGCAACCTCTCTGCATGCTAGCTTAGACATAGCTGGGGTCTGCAACCTGCGGCTCTCCAGATGTTCATGGACTACAAATCCCATCAGCCCCTGCCAGCATCACCAATTGGCCATGCTGCAGGGGCTGATGGGAATTGTAGTCCATGAACATCTGGAGAGTCGCAGGTTGCAGGTTCCTGAGTGCTAGAACCTTTCACACTACTTTTCTTATCTGGCATGGAGTTCCTTCACAATGAAAGATTTCTGTTTCTTTTTAAAAACAACAAACATGATGAGAGTTCCAGTCTATCATCACTAATGGCAGTTGCCCTTCTGAGGGGAGAGACATCCCTGCTGTATTTTTCACCTGAAAAGTAGCCCTAGGGCGAGATCACCTCTGTAGATTACATGGAGCTGGAAGAAGTATTTTGCTCCTTTAAAGTGAGTAAGAGAAGTGAGGGGAACTAGAAATATGCCAGTAGTCCCACCCATTTATCCCATCAGACTGCACTCAACACCACCTCAACAGAGGGTGAGGAAAGGCAGAGATAGCTATCGAAGCCAAGCGATGCTATACTTCCTGTGAAATGTGAAGAAAAATAGCATAAAATAAAGGGGACATCTTGCCAGACACCTTATGCTCCAGCCAGTGAGAGCTCTGCTTCTGCTACAAGATGAATATGCTCTGTATGCATTCCTGCCAAAGGAACTGCGTCATAACTTCTGCGGAAATTGCCATTTTGAAATGAAAGAGTTTAATTGGAATTGTAAAGCTGCCACAAAAGTGTAAATGGAAAGTTTGTTTATGCTAAGAAGTGCAGCAAGTGATATATAACTCATAAAAGAAAGTTTATCTGGATGACTGTGGAAATGTGGAGGAAAACAGCAGGAAGGGAGGGCAGTGTGCTGAAAGATCTGTCTGAATAGAATTGAGTGAGTCATGAGGGGCATCTAGTTGTGAAGTTGTAGAATTACATCAAAGTTGATACGGCTGATCCAAAGAGGAAAGGCTCGGACCCATTGCAAAGAATGGAACTGATGTTAATTTCCATGCAAAAGGATATGTCTGAGATGAAGCAGAAGGTGGAACATATAGACAAATTGTGGGGGAGATGGCAGAAATGAGAAATGGATTAGCTGCTGATCTAAAAAGAGTCACAGAAGATTAAGAAATGCCAGAGACAAAGGTGGGAGTAAATCAGAAAGAAATTCACTGCCAAGTTAAGTGCTTTGGCTGCATTTGAAGCAAAGGGAATGTGCCTTGATGATACGTGCCATGCCTGAAAAGGGCAGGGAAGACCTTCAAAGATTTTATTCCCAAACAGGCAAAGTTTATGCCTCTTTTTTTGAAAAAATAGAATCTAGGGTAAACAAACTTAATCATGTGAGGTCAGCAACAGCTAAAAATAAGAATCTTCTCCAAGGTAGTATGATATATTAGACATGAAGATCACTAAACAAAGATATCCTTCACATGCACTGTAAACCAAAGATGCAATAATGAGGTCAAGAGCCAATTATGAGAGAACTGCCATAAGAGACGCTACTGAAAAGAAAGGAATACAAATTTCTTACAGATGCTTTGAAAAAGAAGATGCCCTTTAGCTGGCTACTGATAGAAGGATGGTGTTTTACATCTAAAGTAGCCTATCAAAAGATTAAAGACATTCAAGATGCAAGAAATTTCTTCAACGAGAACAAGAAAGAGCTTTAGGTTGTCTGAATGTGCTACCGCCTTTCTTTTCTTATTAGACTAGGAGAGAGGAATGAAGCACCAAGGGCGTAAACTGAGAAATATGAGGAGTAGAAGGGATAGACAGGAAACTAAGATAGACATTAAAGAACAATAAAGGTTAAGGGAGTTAGCGCAACTACAGAAATATAAGTAGATAAATAATGCTTTGATATGGCAATAGGGTATATGAAAGATTCAAAATAAGTAAAGATTCTTAGTAATGATATTATTGCAATTAATTTTAAACAGGCGGGAAAATAATAAGAAAAGTTGGTATAAAAGTAAATGAGACTAGTTGTTTAGAAATATTTTGTATAGGGTGATGACAAGATGGGAGCCAATTAACAGAGGTTGACATCTATGTTTTTCAAGATAGTTTTTTTTCTTTGCAGGGTGGCTAGTCCACCATTCTTGTAGTTTAAAAAATACAAATTGTAAAAAAAGCAAACATTATGTGAACTTTATTCCACATACAACATCTTCCTTCTGCAATTCAAACCAAGCTCTAATGCTAACAAAATCTAAGTGGTGAATCTCATAAGCAGATTGCAATAGCCACACCCAGTTCTCATCAACACTACAGACCTTATCCCACGTGATTTCTGTGCATGCAGGTACCATGAATCTCAGTATAGTCTTTTAGGGTGGTCAAAAAGGAGATTTGTTTATTCGTTTATGGAACACTCTGTCTAGTGAGACCCAACGCCTATGGGATCTAATGCAGTTCAAAGGCTCTCTTTCTTTTGGGACAGAGAACTCTTGGGTGGGATATACACTTTGATGCATAAAAGGCTTCCAAAATGAAAACCTTTAACTAATGGCATCTGAAAATTATTGGGACAGCTATTATCCAGAATTTGTACACTGACATTTCAGCCAACTATTATAAAGGGAATCAGATCTTTAAAACCCTTCAAAAGCCTTTAAATGTTTTGACCACAGGTAATCAGAAAGCCTGTAGCCATGGATAGCAGGAGATCCTGGATCCAAGTTTTCTGAAGACAGAGTATATATCATCATGTTGGGTGTTTTCAGTATAAGACCTGTAGGTTGCATATAGAATCCATTCATTGTAGCTCAATCTACAGATTCGATTCAGATTACGTTAGATTAGTTCTCGTTCATTCATTCACACATTTCCTCCTCTCTTCTTGATTACCATTCAAACTCCTTTCTCCTCTTTCCTTTCACAGTTCACATATTTTTCTGCTCTTTAGCTTTAATATTAATAATAATAATTTTAACAACCAGAACAATGTACAAACAAAAAAATACAACAGTCACTCTTGTAAATCACAAGTGTTCTGAATCAAAATATAAGAGGGTGGTGTACTGTGGTGTGGTGTGGTGATTAAGACTAGAGCAGGTGGATTCTAATCCGGAGAACCGGTGGATTCTAATCTGATTCCCCAATCCTCCACCTGAGTGGCAGAGGCCTATCTGGTGAACCAGGTCTGTTTCCGCACTCCTGGGTGACCTCAGGCTAGTTACAGTTCTTTGGAACTCTCTCAGCCTCACAAGGTGTCTGTTGTGGGGAGAGGAAGGGAAAGGAGCTTGGGGCTTTCCCCACTACAGAAGGGAGCTAAGGTCGACTTGGTTCCCTTCAGTGGAGGGCGATTCCAGGCTGTCCCCACAGCAACTGAGTTGGCCCCCTGGAACCGAGCTAAGTGGGCGGGATCATCTTGGTGCCTGTTTCGCTCCTCGATCGTGATTGGTGCCTTGTGAGTTCACAGGAGGCGTTCTTTTTTTTAAAGCAGTTTTACAATTTACAGTTATATCGCGGCTTTCTGTCGCCCACTGGAGCTCTCCTCGTTCTGCACATGCCACACAGCGGCATCGCTGAATTAGGTTGGAGCGGATGAGGAATGTCGTTTCAGTAGCCTTTCCCCACTTGAGGAAGCTTGCAGGCGGTATCGACCTTGTTTTGGCAGAAAAGTGTAGTTCATAACTGCGACAAGGATGTCGCCGTTCTGGGGGGGGGGGAACTGAGACAAAACAATGTTGAGCTCGGTGGCAGTGGGGATTCACTGAGGCGAACCTAGGTAGAAACCAGTTCAACTCTGTCAGTGGGGAAAGCTCTAAGGTGTCTGTTGTGGGGAGAGGAAGGGAAAGGAGCTTGTAAATCACTTTGAGAATCCTTACAAGAGGGAAAAGGTGGGGTATAAATCCAAACTCTTCTTCTTCTTTTACAGAATATCTTTTGAAAACCTGACACTCAAGCACAGCTTACAGGACTTTGTCACCCCCACCCCCCACCCCCGCTGCCTCTACAACTGATAGCTCCTCTGAAGAAGCCCCTGCTGCAGCTCGCTATTTAGCTTTTAAAAGTGCATATTGGAAAGAGAACTTTGAATCTCCCTTTGTTATTGCAGCCCCTTGGCAGATTTCCCATGTTGCCTTTTACAAGATGGATGTTTTAGCGTAATATGCCAGGCCACTGAATACAGGCTACAATCTTGCTCGTTTCGCATCTAATAAATTCTCCATATGGATGCTCTCTTTATTGCAAACTCCATTGGTCCAATAGCACCTCACTCTATTAAGGAAACAATATATCTGTACGTAAATCTGGGGGTGGGGAGGTGGGGGGTTGTCGGGCTTGCAGGATGGTCACCAACTGGTCAATTTGCAGGGAGCTGTCCTGATGCATTTATGTCTGCGTGCTTGTAAAAAGAGGAATCTTCTCTTCAATAAATCTGCAGAGTAAAGAGGTACAGCAAAAAAAAAAGCTGTGGGCTGATCGTCTATTATTGGGACTGTACAGCCCCAAAATTACAAGTTAGTTAGCTCAGTGATTTTACTGAGGGTTCATCATTGCTAATTTTCCTTTGCAGGAACTATTCTGTTCTCGCAGATTCGCACGTACAGTCACATTTGCGTTCACGATTCTTAGTAGGTCAACGGCAAATGATGGATCGTTTCTTTTCTCCCCAGCGAGCAGAACCCAGATCTGCGCCTTCACCTTTCTTTGTGCTTGTCCTCTCCATTCATTTATTATCACCATCTAGATGTGCTCAGCCCAGCCGAAGGGAGTGAAAGAGAATAAAGTCCCTGAAAGCAAGACAAAAAAAGCTCACAAAAGTCCAAGCCGTTCAGTCGGTAATTAGGAAGCCAGGACTGCTCCTCTCTTGGAGAACATCTGTGCTTATCCCAGGATTTCTCATTTATAAAAATTGCAAAGTGGGCAGCAGAAACTGATGCCTATTTTCAGTATCCATTCTTTCATTTTTTGAAAACGCAAGAAGAGCCACAAGGACTTGCGGGAGGAATCTCGTTGTCCCCTCCTGCACTATTTTCTCTTTCCCGGAAAGTCCTCATCGTCTCCCCTTTTCCTACTTTCTTCTCTCCTTCCCACCCGACAGGCAATTCACCTACATCTGCCTCTCCAATCTTCAACTTTACCTCCCCACTCCAACTGCCTCTACCTTGGAAATCTATGGCCCAATTGTGTGGTATCAGCCTCTGGGCTAGGCCAGTGGTGGGATCCAAAAATTTTAGTAACAGGTTCCCATGGTGGTGGGATTCCAACAGTGGCGTAGCGCCAATGGGGCACAACGGGGGCATGGCCGGGCATTCCAGGGGCGGGGCATTAATAATTTCTCTGTTACTGTAAAAAACTCTTACTGTAAAAAGTTCCTAATTTCCAGCTGGTATCTTTCTGTCCATAATTTAAACTCATTATAGCAAGTCCTATCGTCTACTGCCAACAGAAACAACTACTTCTCCTCTAATTGACTGCCTGTCAAATACTGAATACTTTCAAATACTTAATTTTGTTTCTAGAAATCAAAAGAAGGATACTTTCCTTAAACAAGGAACTTTACCATATTACTTAGAAACCAAGTTTTTTAAAACAGCCCAACAGGGAGAATTATCCCGTTTTCTACCTTCGCTAACCAGCCACATAGGAAACAACAGAACTTTGTGATTTTTGGACCTAATGGAATTTCTGCGCGCTACTGCTGAGAGGAGGGGCGTAACTAAGGCAAAAATCATGTGGCAAAATCACCAATTAGTAACCCCCGCTCAGCACACACAAATAATTAGTAACCTACTCTCAGGAACCTGTGAGAACCTGCTGGATCCCACTTCTGAACTGAACTCAAGAAGAGACAGATCTGTCCCACTGTAGATGGGATGACTGCTTTGGAGGGTGGATTCTATTATATTCAGCTGAGGTCTCTCCCACCCTCAAACCCTGCCTCTCTCAAATTCTACCATAGTCTCCAGGATTTTCCCCAACCTGGAGCTGGCAACCATAGGGCTCAGGCCTGGCCCCAATGTTTCCTCTCTCAAAGACCAAATAGACTGCTCCCTTCTCCTGCCTTTTACTGACAGATCCAAGCCTGGAATCTGTGGTTGCCTAGCAACAGCCATTGAGGGATTCTATTGCTTAAAGCTGCAGGCACTCATTTTATCATTTTGGGGTTTTTAACCCCCTCCCTTTTTAGATTTTATATTTTCCTGCAAACGTAGGGTCGGTTTGAGGTTTGCAGAAAGGTCTGTCTTGTCCATTGACAGGTGGCGTCACCAGATTTAAGACGTAATCTAGCTGTGGAATGGAAAATGCTAAAACATAGGCCCAAGGGATAGCCATGTACTCCATCCAGACCTTTCCCACTTCTGAGGCAAAAAAAACATCTTTCTGCTTTCTGCAATCACAGGTGACATTATGACACCTAATGGGATACAAATGACATTTGGGGCAGAACAGAACGTCCAGTGACCATCATCAGGCACCAAAGTGAAAAATGAAAAGAACGGAGATGCCTGAAATGCTACTGCTGCTTTCAAAGTGTATTTCTGGGCCTCTTTTGTCACTTTGATTCCAATCTTGAGCAACCCAACAGCTTGCAGCAGCCAGCTCCCCCCCCCCCCCCCCGCGGATCTAGAGGAACAAGCCTTGTAAAGTGCAAGCATGGCTGCTAAAAGCCTGGTTTTGAAAGATAGACACTGGTTGTTCTGCACAGCAAAATTATACCTGTGTACCACTGTTTTTTTAACCTGGGTCTATTTTATCCCAATTTCTCCCTCTACACGGCCGCCTGTTTCTTTCTAGGAGCTGAGTTAGGACCGTGAGGTAATACTCCAGTTTGTTCTAGACGAGCCTGGGTCTTTTGTATTTACACCACAAATGCATCCCTGCACACACAAACCTCTTGATTGGTGGAGAGCAGTGAGGTGGGAAAAATAAACTGGTTCTGCTCCTGTGGTGTTTGCACGGCAGCGGGGTCACCCTGGGATATTTGAAAAGAATTGCCAATTTGGCAGTTTTTGAAAATCCCGGCCTAAGGGAAATATAGTGGGGCAACACCAGGGCAGGCCCACTTTAGCACCTGGAACCATACGGAAAACTTGCACAAACTGGGATATTTCACTTGCCCATTCTGGGATATTTGGACCGTGTGGAAACGGCCACTGTTACTATCCAGCTCACCAGTTAAAATCTGCCTCCTAGGCCCCTCTCTCTGTGTTCCCACATTCAGACTCCCAAGTGAGATGGATGGATGCAGATCTGAGACCATGACTTTCCAGTAGTGGCTCTTCACCTTTGGGATGCCCTTCTTCTTGAGCCTCACTGGGTGCTTACCATTCTGTCTTTCAGGTTCCAGGCCGAAGCTTTTATTTTTACGGAGGCTTTTAACTGAGGGGGTGTTGTTTTCAGCTATTTTATGACCTGACGTTTATTTTATGGATATGCTGTTTTTATTTTCTTTTTATGCTTGTTTTTAATGTCATTGGCTTGTTTTAATTGTGTGTGTATGTGTGTGTGTGTGTGTGATAATGATTTTATGTCATTATCCTTTCTCATAAGATTCTTCGAGCAGGATTCAGAATAGGCAGCATTAAAATTTCCTGAAGGAAAAAAAACAATCAATCAAGTAAAAATTTTTTTATAACTTTTATTTTGCATTTTGTTAATAATGACATACATAAGTAATAGCATCAACAGCAAACAATATATCACAAAACCATAAATCTAAAATATATCTAAGCAAATACAAAAAAAATGATGCAATTAAATAAATTCATTCTATAATCTGTCTATATATGGAGCAACTTCTTCAAAATACTACAATTAATTATTAAATAATGTAACATTTCTAGCAATTTATAATCCTCTGAACCGATTGTTCAGTTTTTATGTCTAATCAGACTGTCTACTATTAGATTAAATTACATCTAATTCCTTGGTTATCCTATTATTATTTTTGAAAATAAACATATACCTTTAGTAATCAATTGGATGAAAGTCAATATCTATCTTTCCCTTTAAATATAGTATCCAGGGTTGCCAGATCTCTAAATATGTTTCCACTGGAAGGAATCTCAATTGATGAAAACCCTTATCCAGAATAAAAAGTTGTTGTATTTTGTTATACCAATCAAGTAAAATTAAGCAGTTTTCATTAAACTTGCTCGACTTGATGCTCTCTTCTGACCATCCTCTACCCTTCACCATGATCTAATTTCCAGGGCAAACCTGAAGTGACATCATGTTGTTCTAGGATTCAGCAGAAACTCTATAGTAAAGCCAGGAAATTTCACCTGATTGGATCAGTTTCATGATCCAATCAGGAGTCTGGATCATGTGTGATTGCATGGAAGGGAAATTCCATTCCACCCGCCTTTGCTTCCTCTCCTGTCATGTGTGAGTAAGAGGGCTGAACAAAGCCAGATCCCCTGGCAATTGTGTTTGGGTCAAACTTTGTAACATGGCTGGTTCTATTGCTCTTACCAGTGTAATCCTGGAGAGGCAGCGATGGGCTGGATGAAGCTGAACAAATGAAAACTTAACCCAGACAAGATCGGGGTTCTGTCGGGCAGACATCTGATTGATTCTGGAGGAGGAGGAGGAGGAGGAGAAGAAGAAGAAGAAGAAGAGGAGGAGGAGGAGGAGGAGGAGGAGGAGTTTGGATTTCTATCCCCCCTTTCTCTCCTGCAGGAGACTCAAAGGGGCTGACAATCTCCTTGCCCTTCCCCCCTCACAACAAACACCCTGTGAGGTGGGTGGGGCTGAGAGAGCTCCGAGAAGCTGTGACTAGCCCAAGGTCACCCAGCTGGTGTTTGTGGGAGTGCACAGGCTAATTTGAATTCCCCAGATAAGCCTCCACAGCTCAGGCGGCAGAGCTGGGAATCAAACCTGGTTCCTCCAGATTAGATACACGAGCTCTTAACCTCCTACGCCACTACAGGAGGTATACAGCCTGTTTTGGATGGGATTCCCCTGATTTGGAGATTTGCAGTCTGAGTGAGCGTCAAGATTTAGAATTTTTTTTCCGGATGACCTGGTGTCAGTGGTAGCCAAGTATGCATTTTATCTGCTTGGCTGGTTTGACAACTGTACCCATTTCTGTGCCACAGAAAAGCAATGCCTTGGAGACATCTAGAGGAGATGTTGGGGATGAGTCATTTCCTTTAATGAGTTCCGGGGCTGCCTTTGAAGAGGTCTCGGAAACGGCAGTGGGTTCTCAGAAGCTCAAAAACGACAAGTGGCAGAAAATGCAGCCGGGCCAGGCTGCAGGGAATATACAAAGCCATTTCTAAACCACTGTGTTGGCTCCCGCTGGGTTTCCGGGCACAATTCAAAGAGCTGTTTTTGCCCTTTGCAGACTGAAATAATCCAAGTCTGGAATACCACAAGGGTAGCTTTCTCCTTCGTGAACATACCCAATTGATCAAGACCATTTGCAGAATAATGAGGTCAGGCTCGGATCTTTGCAACTTGCGGAGCTTTGCTATTAGTTCTCTTCCATGTTCAGCCTTTGACGCTTCGGCATGACTCAGACAGAGCCCCGTAGAGCTCCCTGTCAAACATTCCATCTGCCTTCCAGCACGTTCAGAAGGAAATGCATGAAATGCTTGTTTAGAATAAGTGTGCTGCTATTATCTTTCAGCAACACCTTGCTTAGCTCCTCAGGCTCCTGAACAACCAAAGCCCCACCCCTCCTCCCTGTGATGGCCCTGCCTACTGACTCGATGTCCTACCCCATACAGCGTAACATCTTATCTCCTTGTCTTGCCCTGCAAATCCGGAAAACAACAACAATAACAACACAATATATCAAAGGCAAAGCCTGCAAGGGCCAATTAAAGGTAGTTTATTTTAAAAGTCTCAACGTAGGGCCTTTCCCCACTTACCTTAAGCCCCGCGCTACTCTCCTCAAGTAGCGCGGGGTCCCCCGGCACTCCCCACGACAGGGGCGGTGACAGCGCAGCTGCCCCGACACTGCCGCTGTCGTGCCACCTCAGCGCGTGGCATCCCTGGCGCTCTTGTAAACGGCACCTTTTGATGACCCCGCGCAGGGCGCAGGGTCTTGGGGACGCCCGGGCGCAAACCAGGGATGCCGCACTCTGAGAGCAGTGCGTGGCATAGGGGGGATCATGCTGAGTGGGGAAACGCCCATATACAACATATAATCAGGGGTGGAGCGCACCCCCTGTCCCATTGGTGCTACGCCACTGCCTATACTCAACATATACTTGCTTCTTGTAAGACATAATAGAGCTGAGGCAGTTTGGAAATAATAGCTCCTCAGGGCCTTACAAAAAGGGAACGATATTGGGGTGGATCCAGCCAGCTTTCCCCCTCAATCTTGCCCAATTCTCCTCCTTGCTACAGCCTCCGTTCCACATGGTTTTGTCCATGCAGAACCTGTGAATCCCAGCCAAGTTTGAGCGGCCAAAGGGGAACTTTCTGTTAACGTGAGTTGAAGTGAGTGACTCAGCATAACTAGACATTGGGTGCACTACAACACTCTGTGGGCATGAGTGTTATCTCTTTGAATGGGATGTTCCTCCCTTTGTCTGAATGTAGGAAACATCCTCTGACCCCTCTTCTCTCTTTTTCTGTTCATTGTTCTTCCCACCCACTGCTTGGCTTTTCATGGAGTCATACATATCTGCAGGTCTCTGCTGTAGAAACAATGCCTCATACTTGCACGTACAGGATGCTGCACTAGCTGGCCATTTGTTGCAGGGAAAAGTTAGGTTTCTCCTTTCTTTTGTCTGCAACCTGAATGCGAACAAAATCTACACCAGTGTGGTATAGTGGTTAAGAGCAGGTGGATTCTGATTTGGAGAACCAGGTTGGATTCTCCACTCCTCCACCTGAGTGGCGGAGGCTTATCTGGGGAACCAGATGTGTTTCCGTTCTCCTACATTCCTGCTGGGTGACCTTGGACTAGTCACAGTTCTTTGGAACTCTCTCAGCCCCGCCTACCTCACAAGGTGTCTGTTGTGGGGAGAGGAAGGGAAAGGAGCTTGTAAGCCACCTTGAGTCTCCTTACAGGAGAGAAAGGTGGGGTTTAAATCCAAACTCTTCTTCTTCTTCTACTTGAAAAAATGCACATTTTACTTTTTGCAATATACTTCTTGGGAGATTTATTTATTCAATATCACGCTTCTATGACTGGGAAAACTCTGCTATATTAACCAAATATCTCAATACTTTCTTCCCTTTTTCAGTCTAATATGTATTTAGGTAATTACCTAATAATACTCCCCTTCCCCTCAATAAAGACCTATGAAATGCAATGGGAATTTTTAATTGTAACTTGTATTGGATTGTGCCGGCTTTGCCCTTATGATTGCTTTGAACTTTCAGTACAAACACATCTATACTGTTGACATTGTAGAGACCTCCCCAGTTCCCATCCCAGTGTCCTGGTGCAAAAAAAAATCAGCGCCAAAATTTCAGGGTATCATCTGTAGACTTTCATGATGGCACCCCCCAAGTTTGGTACAGTTTGGTTCAGGGGGTCCAAAGTTATGGACCCTCAAAAGGGTATCCCCCATCTCCTGCACCAAACTTGGGGGTCCCATAAGGACAGTTTTAAGATGATACCCTGAAATTTTGGTGCCGATACATCCAAAAATGTCCCCCTGCAGGAACATCCCAGAAATTTGCCCAAGAATCTTTGTTCTGCATTGAGTTTTCTGTATTGCTGTCAATGGAGGTTGCAGGTGGGTGAGGGCACATTTCTGAAGGCACCGTCTCAAAACTTTCAGGATCTCATCAGGAGACTGCCCTGATGATACCCCCCAGGTTTGGTACCCTCAAATCTGTAGCCCCCATCTCCTATTTGCTCCCATTGGAAACAATGGGGGATGGGGCAACCCCTTTGGGAGTCCATAACTTTGGACTCCTTGAACCTTTGGACTCCTTGCTCTTACCAGTGTAATCCTGGAGAGGCAGTGATGGGCTGGATGAAGCTGAACAAATGAAAACTTAACCCAGACAAGATCAGGGTTCTGTTGGGCAGAAATCTGATTGATTCTGGAGAAGGAGAAGGAGAAGGAGAAGGAGAAGAAGAAGAGGAGGAGGAGGAGGAGGAGGAGGAGTAGTTTGGATTTATATCCCCCCTTTCTCTCCTGTAGGAGACTCAAAGGGGCTGACAATCTCCTTGCCCTTCCCCCCTCACAACAAACACCCTGTGAGGTAGGTGGGGCTGAGAGAGCTCCGAGAAGCTGTGACTAGCCCAAGGTCACCCAGCTGGCGTGTGTGGGAGTGCACAGGCTAATCTGAATTCCCCAGAGAAGCCTCCACAGCTCAGGCGGCAGAGCAGGGAATCAAACCTGGTTCCTCCAGAATAGATACACAAGCTCTTAACCTCCTACGCCACTGCTGCTCCTAGACACAGAACAAGCCTCCTCTCTCCCTCCCTGAAATATTCCACAGATCTTTCGGTAGCAAGAGATATTCTACTCAGATGTGGAGTAAAGTCAACTTCCTCTGAAGGAATTCAAAGACACTGGCGTGATGGACAAGCAAAAGGAAGCAGTGATGTTCTGCTTCATTTACCTCCACTGTGCTTCCAAGCCAGCGAATGACACGGGGGAAGAATTTCTGCATTTCCACCTCAAGAACAGCCCACTTTTCCTTCTGGGTGGCTGCCACTGCATCATTTTCCTAGCTGACAGAGTATTGTTCTTCATGTCTTGAGAACGTAGAGGACACTTTAAAAAATTTATTGTTTGAAATATTTATTATTTATCATATGTATGCTACCCTTTATTCCCCGAGGACCTCCGGGTAGTGTAAATGGGTTTACCACCTTTTTTTTTTATCTCAAGCTCAGCAAGAATTTAGGAAGAGTCAGAAAAAGCTTATAGAGCAGAGTATTCCAGTGGCTTGTATCCAATCACCCACACACTAATGGGATAGTTTTTTTTCTGGAATTCCTCTCTGTGGTTGCAGCCCGTTCTGATCCCCAGAAAGGTCCGAGGGCTTGAGGTGAGGAGAGAGACGGCATGAAATCACCCCCTTTGCACAAATCTCCTGAAATTACGGCCCTTTCCACACAAACCTTTTACAGTGTTTTGAGGCAGGAAATAAAACGTTTCCTCCATGGAATTCTGCATTGTTTTCACCCTCTTTGGTTCCCCAAATGTTTTATTTGTAGCCTGAAAACGTTTTAAATGAATGTCCTTTTAAAATGATACTTTTGTTGAAACATTTTCAAAACGCTGGGGTGCTGTGTGGGTTTCGGGGCTGTCTGGCCGTGTTCTAGCAGCATTCTCTCCTGACGTTTCGCCTGCATCCGTGGCTGGCATCTTCAGAGGATCTGAAGGCGAAACGTCAGGAGAGAATGCTGCTAGAACACGGCCATACAGCCCCGAAACCCACACAGCACCCCAGTGATTCCGGCCGTGAAAGCCTTCGACAATACATTTTCAAAACATCTTCAGTTTCCTGTGTGATTTCTTTAAGACATGTTTCATGCCTTTGTGCTGCCCCGGGACTTTCTCCTCAGTGCCATTTTCTGAGCTCACTTGGTTCCCCCTTGTCTGTTTGTTTGCAACATTTCTGTTTGGGTTTTTTTGCGTTGGGGGGCGAGAGGAGAGAGAGAATTGTATCTCAAGACTCTGAAGCATTGATTCAATACAGAAATCAAAAAAAGGAAAAAATCACGTAATGACGGACATGAATCATTTTGAGAGGGTGAGTGCCAGAGGTGGGATCCAGCAGGTTCTCACAGGTTCCCGAGAGTAGGTTACTAATTATTTGTGTGTGCCGAGAGGGGGTTACTAATTGGTGATTTTGCCACATGATTTTTGCATTAGTTACGCCCCTCCTCTCAGCAGCAGCGCGCAGAACTTGAAGCAGTCTAGCAGGAGGTGCACCGGTGTGCGTGGCAGCCTGTGCCTGCGCACATTCATTTCCCGCCCAAGGACCGGCGCAGTGGCTGCGTCCTTGCCACAGCCCCTCCCAGGAATGCCCCGCCCCCAGAATGCCCGGCCACGCCCCCGTCGTGCCCCATCCATCCCTATTGGCGTTACGCTACAGTTCGAATCCCACCACCATGGGAACCTGTTCCTAAAAATTTTGGATCCCACCACTGTGAGTGCAGACATACATTGTTACAAAGGGGGACTGAAAATGTTTTAGGTGATTTGTGTGGAAATCCTGGAGAAAACTGGCAGTTGGCAACCCGACTTCACAGGTTTGTTGTGAGAATAAAATCAGAAAGGAACCATGAAAGCCACTCTGAGCTCTTCAGATGAAAAGTGACACAAAAAAACGATAGGATGGTTTTCCAGTTTCTCCATCAAACGTCCCTTCTGAACTTCCCTGAGATTCAGTGCAAATCTAACTGCATTTTTATTTTCTTATGACATTCTCCTCATTTATAACACTGTTTTTGCCACATAAGAGCTGCACAAAGAATTGTGTATAGATATAATAGGTCTGAGGTAAAATGACTACAGCCCATCTGGCAGCGCAAGTTGTTCAATTATGTTACCATGAAGCCTTAATTAAATAAAAAAGGTTAATTGCAACGTTTTAAAACTCTTGTGCCACGCTCATGACTGGACCATTTGTCATACTTTTCCGGATAGTTAGCCACAATATTTTTTAAAATAAAAAATATAACCCTGCCAATAACAAGGAGGAGAGAGCGAAAAAGCTACATACAGTAGGTACTAAACTGGATTGGTAGTATTAGGGTTTTAAAAAATGAAATACACCACAACATTTAGCTTACCAGGAACATATATTTTAGCCGCTGAAGAAGAAGAAGAAGAAGAAGAAGAAGAAGAAGAAGAAGAAGAAGAAGAAGAAGAGGAGGAGGAGGAGGAGGAGGAGGAGGAGGAGTTTGGATTTATATCCCCCTTTCTCTCCTGCAGGAGACTCAAAGGGGCTTACAATCTCCTTGCCCTTCCCGCCTCGCAACAAACACCCTGTGAGGTAGGTGGGGCTGAGAGAGCTCCGAGAAGCTGTGACTAGCCCAAGGTCACCCAGCTGGCGTGTGTGGGAGTGAACAGGCTAATCTGAATTCCCCAGATAAGCCTCCACAGCTCAGGCGGCAGAGCTGGGAATCAAACCCGGTTCCTCCAGATTAGATACACGAGCTCTTAACCTCCTACGCCACTGCTGCTTTAACTTAATCACTACCTGTGAAAGAGAAAGCATGTGTACTTTCTTCTCTCAGACACTGGAAAAAGTCACCTTGGTGTTTTCCCCATGGACAAAATATCCTGGGATAAGGACGTGAAATATCCCGGTTCAGGCATGGTTTCCGCATGGCTTCCGGGCCTTACTCGGGGCTTCCCCACGAAATTTTCCACATCCCGCGGCTGTAAAAAAACGATGAAATTGTCATTCTTTTGAAAAAGCCCATGCCGCTCCCGCTCCCATGCAAACACCGCGGAAGATGGGCTGATTTATTTTTCCGGCCTCATCGCCTGCTCTTAGCTGCAGCCAATCAGAACGTCGGAAAAACGGAATCTACATAAACGTACGCAGACTGCGTAAACGTTCATGTGGAAAATGAAAATAAATGGGGGCTCATGCATAATTTATTTATTTATTTATTTATTGGTTGGATTTATAGGCCGCCTCCTCCCCGAAGGGCTCGAGGCGGCTCACAACATACTATACACCAACAATCCATAAAATGCATAATAACAATCTCATTAAAACAAATCATTAAAATAATCAGTTAATTTAAGAGCAGCAACAATTTACTTTAAAACTAAATAATGAAGCTAAGGCAAGCAAATTAACAACAACAATCACAACAGGCACCCGATCTAAAGGCCGGGAGGGGAAAATGTCAGGGCCCAAGATGGAACCAAGGCCCTGGCAGATAGAGATAGGTAGCTTCAGCGGGGAACGGCAAATCCGCGGCCAACCTCCCCAAAAGCCCGGCGGAACAGCTCCGTCTTACAGGCCCTGCAGAACTTACCAAGGTCCCGCAGGGCCCAGACAGCTGGAGGGAGAGTGTTCCACCAGGCAGGGGTCAGGGGCGTAAAGGCCTTGGCCCGGGTTGAATTGCCAGCCGCAATTCACTGGAGTTCTTCCTTCCGGCCTGAGCGCACGGACGGGCAACCATGCGAAGAGAGAAACCAGGATGAAAACACCCTGGGATATATGATCCCGGGTTATCCCAGGATATTTTGTTCATGGGGAAAATGACCTTGTTGAGTTCTATTGAAATGAGTAAATGAGCTCAAATGAGTAAACAGAGATATATATATTTTTTGTAATGAGAGCTCAAAGGAGCTCTTAGCCATGGGACATCTTGGACAGCTTCTCTGGGCCCTGGAGGTTTCAATCGCTCATAACCCACTCTCTCAATTGAGGAGGAAAGCCAGATATTGTTTTTGGACCAACATACCTGAGGGATTGCCTACTCATTTATGAGCCTGTCTGACCACCACAGCAATCTTTGGAGGCCCTGCTTTGGCTATCACTGTCTTTAGGTGATGAACCAGGAAAAGACCTTCTCAGCTGTAGCATGAAAACTCTGGAACTCTCTTCCGAGAGAGATTTATAAGTCAAAATAGATAAAAGTATTGCTTTTATGTCTTTGCAAAGATTTTAGTTCTGCTTTTGTTTTAACCAAGTGTTTGAGTATATGCGTTTGGTTTGTTTGAATGGTTTTTAAATGTGACTGAATAATGTATGTTTTAATTTGCTATCCGCCTTGCGAGGCCAGAAGAAAAGGTAAAGCACTGGATCATTACTGATCCATGGGGTGACATCATATTTTTCAAACATCTGAGTTTCATTTTATGTACGTAAGTGCTGTTGAGCTCTGAATGTGTCAGAATCCCAAAAACTGAGACAAACTCATGTGTAGAACAGCAGTTTATTCAGTGATGTGGAGCAGCAGTGGCGTAGGAGGTTAAGAGCTCGTGTATCTAATCTGGAGGAACCGGGTTTGATTCCCAGCTCTGCCGCCTGAGCCGTGGAGGCTTATCTGGGGAATTCAGATTAGCCTGTATACTCCCACATACGCCAGCTGGGTGACCTTGGGCTAGTCACAGCTTCTTGGAGCTCTCTCAACCCCACCTACCTCACAGGGTGTTTGTTGTGAGGGGGGAAGTGCAAGGAGATTGTCTCCTGCAGGAGAGAAAGGGGGGGATATAAATCCAAACTCTTCTTCTTCTTCTTCTCCGGACAAAGCCAGAACTGATTTTACCCACGCAAAATCCAATAATTAAAACGGCTTGCACCCCCCAGCCTCGGAAAGCACGCCCAAAGTAACTGTGAAGAAAATAACAGCGAAAATGCCCAGCCACTGACCTTGGTCAGCACCCGGAATGTGAAACTACATGCAGAAGACAGTTGAAAGTCAGTCCGTAATGCATTAACCCATTCCTCCACCCCCTCTGCATATAGAAAGCAGCATAAGCAAACCCCAAAATCTAACAGGCCTCCTGACAGAATGACTTATGGTGACACACGACAAGGACTTTTCAAGGCAAGTGAGAAGCAGAGGTGGTTTGCCATTGTCTTCCTCTGCAGAGCCTTCTAGGCGGTCTCCCATCCTAGTACCAACCCTGCTTAGCTTCCAAAATCTGAGGCGATTAAGCTGTACCTTCCTTCCCTGAATTTCATTTTACCCAACTTATTTCCGTGGGCATTTATTCCATGACAACCTTGTTTGTTCCAAACTTGTTCTGTGACATTACAATTCGATAGGCCTCTTGCAGTGCGCAGGATTTCACACCAGAGTTGGAAAAGAGGGCTCACTGCAGTCTGACATTAAAAAAAAAACTCAGTACCATCATCAAGTCCGGTATAAGAGAAATTTATGACTGCCACACTTATATCTTTCCATCTTTACTTTCTCCCAAGGAAAAAATGAAAAGAGATATCGCTTCTTGAATAAAGTATTTGTGCACTTTTGAGAAGTGCCAAGGAGATTAAAAGAATCTTTTGGAAAAAATATCTTGCGGAAAAGTTTGACTGATTTATATTACTTTGTGACTCATGATGCACACTGTAAAAGAAATGCAGCTAGCACTGTTTCTATGCATTTTTTAAAAGTCGGAATGTATCTATATATCTACATCTGTCTATATCTATATCTATTATATCTACATCTATATATCAACTTTTTTTATTCTCAGGTTTTATAACCCAGGAAAATGTGGCTGTAACAGTATAATACAATAGGGATAATAGACATCCCTGAACATTAAGTAACATTCCCCTTAAATTTCACTTGTATGTCATGTAAGACTTGACCTCACCTAAGAATCGTTGGAATTACCCCAGGATGACCTATAAAGACATTTATTTTTCACACGTTCCAACAAAAAATGATTTAAAACACAATCTATTTATACAATCTCGATTTATTGCAAGGCATAGAAAGAAAACTCATGCAGAGAAATAATAGGTGGATAATGTAGCATTATTCTTTTAAAAATAAGAAAAAAATAAATGAATGATGCATGAAATGAAATGAAAAAATAAAGGCTTACATCATGGGAGCCAATGATGCGAGAAAAGAGATTGAGATGAGTTTTGTGACACGTTGAAGATGTTGAGGGAAAACAGACACATTTGCTGCTTCGGAAAATGTTTTCATTCAATGGGAAAGATCTAAAAATGAATTTTAATTTTTGTTAAAGGACGGCAGAATGAAAACAAAGAGATGAGAAATATCAGCATCTTGGGATACAATGGCATCATAAGAAATAACCACAGGTATTGTGAGGCAATAGAAGAAGAAGAAGAAGAAGAAGAAGAAGAAGAAGAAGAAGAAGAGGAGGAGGAGGAGGAGGAGGAGGAGGAGTTTGGATTTATATCCCCCCTTTCTCTCCTGTAGGAGACTCAAAGGGGCTTACAATCTCCTTGCCCTCATAACAAACACCCTGTGAGGTGGGTGGGGCTGAGAGAGCTCCGAGAAGCTGTGACTAGCCCAAGGTCACCCAGCTGGCGTGTGTGGGAGTGTACAGGCTAATCTGAACTCCCCAGATAAGCCTCCACAACTGAAGCGGCAGAGCTGGGAATCAAACCCGGTTCCTCCAGATCAGAGTGCACCTGCTCTTAGCCATTGCTCTTATCCACTACGCCACTACGTCAATATAAACAGTAACACTTGTGTTGTCCAGAGCACTCCACTCTGAACAACAGCCCTGAAAGATAAAGCTGTATTTTCATCCCCTGTTGTAAATGAGGAGAAAGTTTAGAAAAAACAGCTTCTTGGACAATGTGATTAGAACTGACTACTGTCAACGGTTTTGCTACAGATGGGCAGCGTTGGGGATCAGGACGATTAACAGAAGAATGTCCACCCCCGAGGTAAACTGGGCTTTCCCCCTCATGTAGTGGAATCTGAGAGGAGAACCTGGCAAGTACGGTGTGAGAACTGCCATTGCAACAGAGGGGGGAAAACTGATTTGGCCGAAGTTGGAGCACCTTGAGGGCCAGGGTCTCTCACTTTCCCTGGGGAATCTGATGTGGGGGAGCAGCTCTCCTGCTTTGCAGGAATGCCTCTGACTTCACTTACTTTCTGGTTGCATACTTTTACATAAGGCTGATATTAGGAAAAGCTCCTAATTTGCCCCAATGCTGTCTCTACAAAGGAGATCAAGGAGATACTTCTGCTCCTGAATCTTTTCATTTGGAGAGAACCCAAAGTAAGTCACTTTTTGAGCAATCGAAAGGACAAACAAAGGCCCTTCCCCCACTCACTGTTTGCTGCGCGCTACTCTCGTCAAGTAGCGCGGGGTCCAGCGGCACTCCCCACTACAGGGGCGGCGACAACGCAGCCGCCCCAATGCTGCTGCTCTTGCGCCCCCTCAGCGCGCATCATTTCTGGCGCTGCTCAAAGCGGCGCCTTTTGATGACCCTGCGCAGAGCACGGGGCAGTGGGGAAGCCCGGGGAACACGACCCCCGCGCTAAAAAGGTCCTGGACCAGACGAAACCGATGTCATTTTGAAAGTGGGGAAACGGCCGAAATTGACCCACAATAAACGAAGTAGAAGAGAAGGTTTTTATACCCCACTTTTCTTTACCAAAAGGAGTCTCAGAACAGCTTACAATAACCTTCCCTTCCCCTACACATAACAGGAAACCTGTGAAGTTAGTGAGGCTGAGAGACTTCTCAGAGAACTACAACTAGCCCAAGGTCACAGACGGTTTATGGCGACCCCATAGGGTTTTCAAGCCAAGAGACAATTAAAGGTGGTTTGCCATTGCCTTCATCAGCATGGGCTGAGAGATTTCTGAGAGAACTGTGACTGGCCCAGTAGACTCCATGTGGAGGAGTGGGGAATCAACCCCGATGCTCCAGATAGATTCTGCCACTCTTAACCACTACACCATGCTAGCTCCCTTAGCCTTGAGTAATTCTACACCGGGATGCATTGTTCATGCCCTGGCAGTCAAGCAGGGGTGGGGTGGGGGGAGTCAAGGAAGAAAAAGAAGAAGAGTTTGGATTTATATCCCCCCTTTCTCTCCTGTAGGAGACTCAAAGGGGCTCCTTGCCCTTCCCCCCTCACAACAAACACCCTGTGAGGTAGGTGGGGCTGAGAGAGCTCCCAGAAGCTGTGACTAGCCCAAGGTCACCCAGCTGGTGTGTGTGGGAGTGCACAGGCTAATCTGAATTCCCCAGATAAGCCTCCACCGCTCAAGCAGCAGAGCGGGAATCAAACCCAGTTCCTCCAAATTAGAATGCACCTACTCTTAACCACTATGCCACTATGCCAGGCAAAATGGTGAAATCGGTGAATGGCTAACAACTGGGAAGACATGTTGGTTCAGATAGATCTGGCAAAGGGACAACACCTGGAAACTTATTGGAAGGCCAATAACACCCTTGTCTACGACGTTCGAACTGCTTGTCAGCGTAATAATGGATAACATCATGGACTACTTGGAAACCAATAACATCCTGCCAGTGGAGCAAAAAGGAAACAAACAGAGGAGCAGGGGTACAAAAGATCAACTCCCGATAGACAAAACGATAATGGAGAACTGCATCAATCAAAAAATAGATCTGCATAGGGCCGGACGTTGTGTTTGGTACTGCGGGAATTGGCAGGGAGGGAAAATTCATTGGCTTGGCTGGCTCACCACTCCCAGAAGCAGATTCGTCCCCCATTTGGATGGAACTCTTTGTTTTCCATTTCTTGCTTGCTTAAGAAAAAGAAGAGGACAAACATTGGGATTTATACCCTGCTTTTCTCAACCATAAGAAGTCTCAAAGTGGCTTACAAACTCTTTCCCTTCCCCTCTCCACAAAAGACACCTCGTGAGGTAGGTGAGTGGGGCTGAGAGAGCTTGGCGAGAACTGTGACTAGCTCAAGGTCACCCAGCAGGCTTCATGTGGAGGAGCAGTTCACCAGATTAGAGTCCGGAGTATTGGGTTTGATTCCCAACTCCACCACCTGAACAACAGACTCCCGAGTCTCCAGATTACATCACATGGATTCCTCGCTTCCTGCCCTCCATCTCATGGTCTGCCTAAATTCACAGTTATCAGCATCGCTGTGAGATGGCCATCCAACCTCTGCTTCAAAACCTCCAAAGAAGGAGAGCCTGTTCTACAGGGAAACCACTCTGTCAGGAATTTCTTCCTAATGTTTAACTGAAAACTCTTCATCTAATTTCAACCCGTTGGCTCTGGTTCGACCTTCTGGGTCAACAGAAAACAAGTCTGCTCCATCCTGTATATGATACCCTCTGTATTAAGCAGAGGCTTATTTTGGCGTCCACGCTCACTGTCCTCTCATTCAGCAATGAGAAACAAATATGAATGAAAAATAGAAAGGCTTATCTGTTTTGGCCAAAGTACTCCTCGAATAAGAAGTGTAGTCTATTGTCAGCAGCTAATTGAATTTTAAGCATTGTTTACAGGGCGCTGAAGAGTGAGTTATTCAATTGCAAAGCTTTTGTGTGTGTCTGCAGTCATTCAGTGGCTGTCGTGTTCTAGGCATTGAAAAATACAGGTTAATCAGAGCACCTTTCCAGCTTGTGTTGTTGGGAAGTATATGTGCTTGTGCCTTGACTATTGCATCTTGCAAACCATTCCTCAAACACTGGACAAAATGGGAAATGTTATCCAGCCACCGCCAACCTCCAACAGTTCTTGCAGGAACTGAATATTGGGGGCTGGTGCGAGAAGGCCTGGGTTCAGCTTTCCACTTTGTAGTGAAGGTCTCTTGATAGCAATCTCTCAACCTACGCCCCCCCCACAGGGGGGTTGTGAAATGTTGTTCTGAGCTCCTTGGAAGATGCAGTAGAACCAGTGGTGGGATTCAAATGATCTAACTACCGGCACACACACACACACACGCACACCGTATGCCCCTCTCCGACGGGGGTAGTGCTTTTGCATTCAGGGTTGTCTTCCTTTGGGGTGCATATGGGATAATTTATGTGTGCATATTTATGTAGTATGATGGGGCTGTACATGTAAGGAAAGCAGTGGCGTAGGAGGTTAAGAGCTCGTGTATCTAATCTAGAGGAACTGGGTTTGATTCCTAGCTCTGCCACTTGAGCTGTGGAGGCTTATCTGGGGGATTCAGATTAGGTGGGTGAAAACTGCTCAGGTATTTGAGCCAGAAGCCATGCAGTTGATCATGTCCAGTTGAAGTCCAGTTTTTCACTTTCTAGGCTCAATTTTTTTATCGTATCAGTCATTAGTTCCAGTTCTTACATTTGTGTTTTGCCAACATCTTTCTCAACATCTTTCATCCACTGTGCCTTCTTATTGTAATCCTTCTGATTTTCCCACAGATCTTTTCAAAACTGAAGTGTTGCATCTCTCTCTCTCTCTCTCTTGATATTGTTGTTTGTATTGAGGCTTTGGTAGAAACGCCTTTGGTCTGATCAAAATTACTGATTTTATTGCGTTTGATATCACAGCTGCCAGTTCTTTAGCTGGTTGTTGGCCTTTCATTACAATTCAAGCCTCACCCAGAGGCCTAAGAAGTTGTAATGTATCAGAGTAGTATTTGTGTGGATCCTAGCCTTCTGAATCTGACAGATGTTGATTTTTATTTATTTGATGATGTTTCAAGTGCTGCCCTAGCTTTTTTGGAATGGTGCCCTCAGCTGGTTTGTGCCATAATCGCTGAATCTTGATTTTCAAATCATGGTACTTAGTGACCTTCTCATCTTCTTTATTAATTTTGTTGTTATTGTTTCATTTATTTGGCTTATATACCACTCTCCTCATGAACGGACGTTTCCATGAATGAGTCTAATCCCTTCCGAAAACCTTTTACAGTATCCGTTCATCACTTTTACACTGTGTAGAGAGTGTAAACTCTACTATATCATTTGATCTTTAGTCAACAATACTATCTGGAAGCATCCTACGCTTTCAAAATTGCCTCAAGTAATAACACACTAGAGCAATGAGCAGCTACTCGTACTGATAGATATAAAAAGATCACTGTTTGATCCTCAACCCACTGAGGATCTTGTTTTGATGATGTTTCCATTTTATAAAGCAGTTAGAAGATGAAAGACCTAACTGTAATGGGGCACACGGAGGCCCTTTCAGAAGATTAACTGGAGAAACCACGTTCTAATGAGCTGTTTCAAGTAGACAAAAAATCAAAAAGATGACAACATGATAACTGACTTTTATAAGTATTTTGTAAGTAGCATTTTCAGAGTCCAACAGAGGTAAAACCTTTGGGGAAGGTGCAAAATCTAAGTGGGGAAAAAAATGCATCCATCTCATCACAACTCTTTTGGACTCCCTAAAAATTCCTCAGGGAATCTGCACTCATACCCCTTCCACACATGCAGAATAATGCATTTTCAGTTTACTTTCATAAATGCACTTTCACATCTTGAACAAGAAGAAAAAGGAATTTCTCATCTCCCATGTTCCCTTCTTGTACTATAAAGTCCATCCAATTGTTTTCACCAGCAGAGGTGGGGGGTAGGGTTGCCAGAGCCGGGCTGAGGTCATTTACGCATGTGTGGTCAACTTCGCATTGAGCATACATTTCCTTCATTCTCAGTTACATACACATTTTCCCCTCTTTGCCAATCACTCCGCCCTCAAATCAGAGAATCTCTGCAATTTCCAAAACCTGCTGAAGTTGATACTTTTTCTCTCTCTTCACAGGGAAAGTGAAGGAGATCCATTTGGGTTGGGCTTTCTTTGGGTTTCCTCACTCCTCCCTGCCTTCCCCCACTTACACCACAGTAGTTCTTCCCACTCTTCAGACCACCATTTCAAAACTGTCAAAAGGGCTTTTTTAAAAAAAGGCAGCATGGAAACATGAAATTAACATGAAATTGACAGTGCTAGTCCATAGAAGGCACCCACAAATATAAAAAGGAAGGAGGCAACTTCCCCATATAGAGGTTGCAGGGAAAGAGCAAGGAAGTTGCAGGTGGGCAAAATGGCAGACTGACTTGGGTAGGGACATTTCACAGGAGGGGACTTCCTGTATAAACAAAAAAACCCACAGGAAAAACCCACTCTCAAATAAACAGCCGCAGGGGTAAGTAGGGTTGCACCATACCTTATTGCCAGGTGATCTGTGTAGATAAGTAAAGTAAAGACTGTTCTTTAATTATTGTAAGGAACTTGCAAAGTCCAGGACAAAAGTAACATTTATGTTCTTTATTGATCTGGCAATCTAAGTCAATCACACGAAATGCGGGAACTGGCTTCCCAGTGCTCAAGCAGCCGCTTTTACAGGCTCCCCTCCCAGTTTCTGCCAAAGTTAGATAAACACACCTGTAGTTCCCATCCGAAAACTACAGTGAGACAGTTTCACACAGACAGGCAAGAGAAACAGAAGATACACAAGTATGAGCCCACAGATACTGAAAACACTCCCCAATTCTGGGCTGCGCACCAACCCTGGCAGAGAAACCTTCCAAGGTTAAACAGCAACCTTACAATTATCTTATCCCTTTTGCGGGACAGTGACATTTGGTTTTGACCAGAGTCACATGGGGAGGGGGGTACACAGATCTTTATCCAGGGGGCCTTGGTGGCTCTCAGCAGCCCTGGATTTCTCATCTCCCTTTCCAATACACAAGTGACGCCATACAATAAATAAATAAATACCATTTCCATAACATCTTCTGATCTTCACTCAAGATAGTTTATGAGCAAAAACAACCTGTACTTTGTACTATGTTAAACCATCACTCTGAAAAAGGACGGTGGAGTTATATCAGCGCAGACTGTAGTGTACTATCAGCACATAATGATTTCTGAATGACACTGTGGTTTGAAATAGTCATGGTTCCACCAAATACTATTAGGGTTCTAAACAGATTTTTATTTTATTTTATTGATATAGACCTAGATCAATGTTTTTCTGAATGTCCCAGCTTGGCAAGATCTCTTCAGACAGTACAGTACAGTAAACCTTTATTAGGCATAAATAATTCTGCATACATTTGGGTGCTGTGTGGTTTCCGGGCTGTATGGCCGTGTTCTAGCAGCATTCTCTCCTGACGTTTCGCCTGCATCTGTGGCTGGCATCTTCAGATCCTCTGAAGATGCCAGAACATTTGCAGCTACAGCCCGGAAACCACACAGCACCCAAGTGATTCCGGCCGTGAAAGCCTTCGACAATTCTGCATACAGTATGTTTGTATGATAAACAACAATACAACGAGGAATCCAGTACACTAAGTTAGGATGAATTATACACAAACTTTCTGGAGACCTATTGTGATATCCATATGTTAATTAAAACCGATTTGAATGACTTCTCATGTTTATTACAATGACTTGAGCCTCAGACATTAAATCAATGTAATTTAGATGGTTTAAATTCCACCGAAGGAGACTACCACTAAAAAGTCCCTTTCTGCTCCTCAGCTGACTTTCTCTGCTCAAACTGGGGACATTGGAACAAAATGGTATGACTTCATGGGGAAGAGGCATCATAGGACAGCACTGTGTCAAATAAGACATTTGGAAATACGATCGGTGTCTAAACACAGTCAGCAGAGTGGCTGTCAAGAAAAAAAATATAATTACTAAATGCATAAATTATTATGAACTATTCATACAACTCTGTCAACATTCCTCACACTGTCAGCCGCTCACCTCAGCTATTACCAAATCAACATTTTTTTATTTTCTGTCAGCCTCGGAAGCAGCCGCCTTGACAAATATACATTCGGGCACCTATTAAAGATGGTCATGGAAATTCTCAGCCGCTGCAGATAGGAGAAAATATGATTAATCAACATCATTTGTGTGTGTGTGTGTAGGGGAGGGGGAAATAGATTTTCAATTACTTATTAGAAAGACAGTGTTCATTTTATATCTACCTGTATCATCATGAGTTTTTAAAAAACCCATGGGAAATAATCTCTTTCCTTTTTTATTTACTGATGCTCCCAGCTAAAACGAAAGAAAAAACCCTAGAATAATTAAATGTAAAAAACCCTGATTAGTCCTGGTATCTATTTTATACAGCCCCCATGTTAAGAAAAATGATCTATAAAAGAACACTGTGCATATGTGTTCAGTGCTGTCAAATTGCTTCCAACTCAGGGCAACCCTATGAATCAATGCCCTAAACCAGTGGTGGTGAACCTACGGCACAGGTGCCAGAGGTGACACTCAGAGACCTCTCTGTGGGCATGCGCAAACAGAGTGCCCCCCATCCCCATCTAGGCTGGCCTGGGCCACTGGGCTTGATTATTAACATTTAACCTAAGACCTAGTTTTGGAGAAGCAGTGTAGGTAACCCTATTAAGTGCTGTTAAACCCCACTGATTTTCATGCAAAGAACTAAAGCATGATCCTTTACCTGGGAGTAAGCTCAGTTGTTGGCAGTGGGGCTTGTTCTGAGTAAACTGTCCTAGGGTCATGATTCACCCGTTGGAAGAGTTGCATGGTTGCTTCAAAGCAAAGCCACCGACTACACCAAGCTTACTCCCGAGTAACACACGCCTCAGAGCCAACCGTTTTTTTCTAAACTAAAACCTCAGTATTCAGGTTAAATTGCCGTGTTGGCACTTTGCGATAAATAAGTGGGTTTTAGGTTGCAATTTGGGCACTCGGTCTCGAAAAGGTTCGCCATCACTGCCCTAAACTTAGTCCTCTTGTGTTGCTCATTAGAAATCTCACCCTTTTGATCGCTTCAGTTTACACTGCATAATTTGTAGGGATGCTAACCTCCAGGTGGGAGCTGGGGATCCTTTGAAATTACAGCTCATCCCCAGACTGCAGAGATCAATTCCCCTGGCGAAAATGGATGCTTTGGAGGGTAAACTCTACGGTATTGTACTCCAATCCAATCCAACCCAAAAACCTTTATTAGGCATAAACCAGAAGTACCATACATTCCAAGTACAAAAACAGGATCATGGTTATATATCATGTAGAACATGGATTAAAAAATGTAGCAACTGCTTCAGAAATTTCTACACTAGGGCTGTTCAATAGCTTAGACATTTTTAGTTTGAGAGAAACATAAATTCTAGAGGTAGTAAAGCTCCCAGATCAGTTCTAATATCATTATACCTTGAACAGTAAAGCAGGATATTATTAGTAGTAGACAAGCCTTTATTGGCATTCCAAAATACAATAAAACAATTGTCCATAAAAGACAGATAGATACAACAGCCATTCAGAGTCTTATCAATAGTTTAGTCCAAATGGACTCATCAAAAGTGCCATTCCTATCCACCTCTCCACAGACCAGACTGAAAACCCACCAACAGAGCCCAGGCATCACAACAGCATACAGTATCAACACTCCACTATAAAACACAGAGTTTGTTGGAGTGGCACCTAACACAGAACAAGGGATAGGGGGCGAGGAAATAGGCAAATAATTGATTTGACTCCCATAGGTTGCCACAGCCTTCAGTTGTCACTCCAATCAATAACAAAACTACGACATCTCTCAATGAATCACCCACAGGTTATTTGACTTTGGGTGACCGTGAACCCAAAGGTTGCTGGCAGAGGTAGGCACTGTATACCAGTAGCAAATAGTTAATGTAAGCAACATTGTTGTTGTTATGATGATAGCAATCTAATGCTTAGTATCCATCTAGCGTTGCATCTATAATCTTTAAAAGATATTTTGCTACGCTTTCGCAAAAGTAAGGATCAAGATTATCTAAGATTAAAGGAATCCTAAGAGCATCAGTTAAGTGATTGTATAGGAGTGAAGCAATGATGGGTTGGGTCATTCTAAAGCAGGATAGGAGGGATTGAGTCCATAGCGTTGGGACAGTACCGACAACAACGCTCACTTCGTGGGATGCTAAGGAAACGACCTTGAAGATAGACAGAGGGGAATGAGTTGCCCCTTGCTCTCGTCATGACCCATCTGCACTTGTAATTAACAAGCTGTTCTAAATATACAGCAGGGCTAGATTTCAGTGGTGTGATCCCAAAGTATAGAGGGGAACAGGAACAGTATTGTACACACTGAGGCCTCTGTCCTCTCCAGGGTGCGTTCCTAAATCTCTAGAACAGGGGTCTGCAACCTGCAGATCTCCAGATGTTCATGGACTACAATTCCCATCAGCCCCTGCCACCATGGCAAATTGGTCATGGTGGCAGGGGCTGGTGGGAATTGTAGTCCATTAACATCTGGAGAGCCGCAGGTTGCAGACCCCTGCTCTAGAAGTTGGCCACCCTAACCTCTCACTCCCAGCTAGTGAACCGGGGGGGGGGGGGGGGGCGGCAAACCTATGATCAGAAGAATGCTGCTTGGAAGACAATCAATGAATTTTCAAGTGCTAAATTTCCTAATCGGTTAAAACAAATAATAACCATCATGCATTGCATGCCAATTTGTGAACACCTCCAAAACACAACAGATTAGGTTTCGAAAAGAAAACAGCAAAGATGGTGAGCAGCTGGAAGGCGCAAACAAAGATCGCCATGCTATGGGGTGGGGGGTGGGGGGAACCCTGTCACCTCCAAAGTCAGGCCAAAAACTGGGTGTGGAAGTCACCTGGGATTTCTGCTCCCCTGCAAATCCTTGCCATTCCACTCATTTATTACTTATGCAATATTCTACCTGTTATTGCTGTACTGTTGTCTATGCCAGTGATGGCGAACCTTTTCGAGACCGAGTGCCCAAATTGCAACCGAAAACCCACTTATTTATCGCGAAGTGCCAACACGGCAATTTAACCTGAATACTGAGATTTTAGTTTAGAAAAAACAGTTAGCTCCGAGGCTTGTGTTACTCGGGAGTAAGCTTGGTGAAGTAACCGTGCAACACTTCGAATGGGTGAATCACGACCCTAGGAGGGTTTACTCAGAAGCAAGCCCCATTGCCAGCAACTGAGCTTACTCCCAGGTAAAGGATCGTGCCCAGACCAGCCTAGATGTGTGTGTGTGGGGTGTGTGTGTGATTTTTCGCCCCCCACATGATGAACTCTGTGCACGCGTGCCCACAGAAAGGGCTCTGAGTGCCACCTCTGGCACCAGTGCCATAGGTTCGCCACCACTGGTCTATGCCAATAAAGGCTTGCTAAATTTCAATATTCTACCTGTTTCTGGTCCAAGGTCTCATGATATCTTAAGCTCACATTACATCCCTAAGCCTCACAACTTGTTGCACAGTTTCTGGATTTTGAACTTCTTCCTTCATATCCCCACAAAATGCCTCTTCCTTCGCCAACGGTCTCCACAGCAAGAGGGATCATGAGAAGGACTCTGGAGAGCCTCCTCATCAATTCTCTAAATCTAAACAAAGAATGCTGTTATTAAAATGTGCCCAAGATATGCCAAGGAGCTTTGTGGAGCAGAGTGGCCCCCTGCAGTACTGAAGTCAAAGGGTCGAATCCCCACTACCGTCTTAGCAAGGTTTCAGAACACAAATTAACCAGGTTTGAGGGACGACCTCCCCAGTCGAATCCCCACTGCCGTCTTAGCCAGGTTTCAGAACACAAACGACCTCAAACCTGGTTAGTTTGTGTTCTGAAACCTGGCTAAGACGGTAGTGGGGATTCGACCAAAGGTCTGCTCAGGAGCTGAGTTTGAGCCCAAGGGAAGTCAGTTTCAGGTAGCCGGCTCAAGGCTGACTCAGCCTTCCATGCTTCTGAGGTTGGTAAAATGAGTACCCAGCTTGTGGGGGATAAGGTGTAGATGACTGGGGAAGGCAATGGCAAACCATCCTGTAAACATAGTCTTCCTAGTAAACACTGTAATGTGATGTCATCCCATGGGTTAGTAACGATCTGCTTGCAGTCATATATTACTTTATTGCCCTTTTTATAATGTCGTCAGGACAACGTTATTGCCCCCTTGCGGGACAAAAGGGAGGGCCTTTCTGACCAACAGAAAATACTTTTTCTGCTGATCAATAACATCGGTGCTATAACAGAATTAGTAGCTAAATTCCTGTATCATGTCGTTAAGCTGCGCTCCTAAATGGGTTGAAATGCTAGACTTTATTTTCCCTTCTGGTTGAGGTTCTTTTGATATTCAAATCCAGATTATTGTTGATATGCCAATTAAGAAGGAGAAGAGGAAGAGTTTGGATTTACATCCCCCCTTTCTCTCCTGCAGGAGACTCAAAGGGGCTTACAATCTCCTTGCCCTTCCCCCCTCACAACAAACACCCTGTGAGGGAGGTGGGGCTGAGAGAGCTCCAAAGAGCTGTGACTAGCCCAAGGTCACCCAGCTGGCGTGTGTGGGAGTGCACAGGCTAATCTGAATTCCCCAGATAAGACTCCACAGCTCAGGCGGCAGAGCTGGGAATCAAACCCGGTTCCTCCAGATTAGATTCACGAGCTCCTAACCTCCTACGCCACTGCATATCTGATTGATTGATTGATTGATTGATTGATTGATTGATTGATTGATTGATTGATTGGGTCCGATGCCTGCCCAGGGAACATCCTTTATCTTTAAGATACCCCATTAAGATTCTGAGGTTTACCAGTCACATGCAGACGGCATGCAATGGATACAATCCAGCTAAAGTGATGCACTTCCATCCATTCTGATGATAGAATTAAGCCATTTGATTAAATCTCTTCAGCTGAAGCAGCAGAGCTTAAAAGTACTAAATTGTGACTAGGCTGTCTCCAAAAGGGACAATCAGCAAAAAGCTAAATGGTGTCCACTGAGAAGAGAGCTCAGAATTTTAAAATGAGCCGTTTGGGGGGGGGGGGGGGGGGGCATAAAAATTGAAACAAACAAACAAATAAATAAATAAAAACAATTAAGCGCACATTGAACTTCCCTCTCAAGCTACCCTGGCAATTTATTTTGAAAACCTAAAGCAGAATTTGCATTCATAAGTACTTACAGAGGCAATGGCGCATAGTATTTGATCCATTAACAACCACCAAAGCCTCATCAGAGTCTTGAGGGCTTGAACAAGGATTTTTGGAGTCTGGATCTATAACAGTGATGGCGAACCTTTTTGAGACTGAGTGCCCAAACTGCAACCCAAATCCCACTTATCTATCACAAAGTGCCAACACAGCAATTTAACCTGAATACTGAGCTTTTAGTTTAGAAAAAACTGGTTGGCTCCCTCTTCCTCTGCCCCACCCGCTCGAGCCTCCAGCAAGTCCCACATGGACTGCTCTGTTCCTCTCTAGCATATCTGCCTCGTCTGCACCCCCCCCCCCTTGGGCAGCAGCCACCCAGAGCACAGGCACCAGGCCCGCCAGCCAAGTCTTCCCTGCTCACCGCGGTGCGCACATGTCGTGCTCAGTGGCCCAGGCCAGCCTGTGGCACAGAATGATAGAATCATAGAGTTGGAAGAGGCCACAAGGGCCATCAAGTTCAACCCCCTGTCATGCAGGGAGGCACAATCAAAGCACTCCTGACAGATGGCCATTCAGCCTCTGTTTAAAAACCTCCAAAGAAGGCGTCTCCACCACTCTCTCAGGCAGTGAATTCCATTGATGAATAGCCCTTGCCATCAGAAAGTTCTTCCTAATGTTTAGGTAGAATCTCTTTCCCTGTACTTTGAAGCCGTTACTCCTTGTCTTTGTCTCTGGAGGAGCAGAAACAAGCTTGCTCTGTCTTTAACATGATATCCCTTCAAATATTTAAACATGGCTATCACGTCACCTCTTAATCTTCTCTTCTCCAGACTAAACATACCCAGCTACCTAAGTCTCTCCTCATAGGGAATGGATTCCAGATCTTTTACCATTTTGGTTGCCCTCCTGTGGACCGTTCCAGTTTGTCAATATCTTCCTTGAACTCTGGTGTCCAGAAGTGGACACAGTATTCCAGGTGAGGTCTGACCAATGCAGAATAGAGAGGAATGGTTATGTCCCTCAATCTAGACTCTATACTTCCATGGATGCAACCAAGAATCACATTGGCTTTCTTGGCTGCCACATCACACCACTGACTCATGTTCGGTTTGTAGTCTACAAAGACTCCCAGATTCCTTTCACAAGTGAAGTCTGGCGTCACCCAGAGTATTTCATTTTTTTTGCCAAAGTGCAGTATCTTACATTTATCACCGTTGACATTCATTTTTTTAGTTTCAGCCCAACTCTCTAATCTGTCCAGGTCATTTTGACTTCAGACACCATCCTCTGGGGCAGCAACTCCCAACCAGGGTTCCATGGTACCCTGGGGTGCCGTAAGTATGTCCCAGGGGTACCGCGGCAACGCTACTGGCCCCCCTCACTTTTGCAGTGTCTCCCACCAGCACCAGCAAGGATATGGAGCTGGCCCAGGGGGCAGGGCCTGCTGCAAGGTTAGTAACCACTTCCCACCACTACCATGCTTCCCTTCACCCTGGGAGGGGAAGGTGGGGGTGGCAAGCAGGGAAACTGGGAGGGGAAGGTGAGGGGGAGGATGGCAGGGGTACCGTGAGATATGAAGAGTGAGGTCAAGGGTACCGTGACATTGAAAAGGTTGGAAAACACTGCTCTGGGGTCTTAGTTACTCCTTCTATTTTGGTGTCATCTGGTTTGGCAGGCTATTTGCAGAGAACTATTAAGATTATGAAAAATTCCCCCACCTCCCCGTCCGAATTCTCTCTCCTCCTCCCCATGCAAATAGTGATTTGATTTATGATGAGATGGGGTTGGAAAGTTTTGAAGGCTGCATTCAGGTCCACTGTTAATATCTAATTAGTCAACAGCTAAGGGATTCATATTTATTTTTGTATTTAGATTTTAATGGCCAATCATATTGTTAATGAACTGGTTTTACGATGATTGATGTATTTTAAAATGCATGTAAGCTGCCCTGGCAGGAAAGGGTGGGGTAACATATCCGATAAAATAAAGTTAAAATAAAATACAAACCCTCCATTGGAGTTTGAAGTGGTGCAATCAACTCAAAATTACTGGACAGAGCTAGAGGATAAGTGAGTAGAAATTCTAGGTAAGGCTGAATTCGTATATGGAGTGGTTCCCCCAGCATTCTCTCCAGAGGTGGGATCCCGCAGGTTCTCACAGGTTCCCGAGAGTAAGTTACTAATTATTTGTGTGTGCCGAGAGGGGGTTACTAATTGGTGATTTTGCCACGTGATTTTTGCCTTAGTTATGCCCCTCCTCTCAGCAGTATCGCGCAGAACTTGAAGCAGTCTAGCAGGACGTGCACCGGCGTGCGTGGCAGCCTGCGCCTGCGTGCATTCATTTCCCGCCCAAGGACCGGCGCAGCGGCTGCATCCTTGCCACAACCCTGCCCAGGAATGCCCCGCCCCCAGAATGCCCGCCCCCAGAATGCCCTGCCCAGCCCCATTGGCGCTACGCCACAGTTTGAATCCCACCACCATGGGAACCTGTTACTAAAATTGTTGGATCCCACCACTGATTCTCTCCACATACAAAGGGAGTGTGGTTGAAAGCAAAACATCCCAGTTATAATTCAGGGAGTCTCTGAAATTT
Source organism: Sphaerodactylus townsendi (assembly GCF_021028975.2). Taxonomy (NCBI): domain Eukaryota; kingdom Metazoa; phylum Chordata; class Lepidosauria; order Squamata; family Sphaerodactylidae; genus Sphaerodactylus; species Sphaerodactylus townsendi. The sequence continues at coordinate 8,735,038 of NC_059434.1, forward strand.
GTAGGATGAAGAGAAAAGGCCTGCCTAGCAGGTAAAAACAGATCGCAGATAGCGGAGACTTGGCAGTGGAACCACTTTGTAATAGAATGAAAATTCTGTTCCTGCTTCCTGTCAACTTGTCTTTAACTGGTATTGGCATGATTCTGCCAGAGTTAAGAGCTTGTAAGTCCCTGTTGGTTTCAAAGGGAGATTGGAGCAAGGAGTTTTAAAATACTCTTCAGTTGGGTTGAACTGCGTCTGTTGCAGTGTTGGAGTCTCTTTATTTGTTGGCTTAACCAGTTCTCTGCCTATCTCCCCAAAGTAGAATCCAAAGTAGAAGCAGCAGCAGAAGTGGAGGAGGAAGAGGAGCAGTATGGATTTACATCCCACCTTTCTCTCTGTAAGGAGTCTCAAAGTGGCTCACCATCTCGTTCCCTTCCTGTCCCCATAGGTGGGGCTGAGACAGTTCAGAAAAACTGTGATTAGCCCAAGGTCATCCAGCAGGAATGTAGGTGTGGGGAAGCAAATCCAGTTCACCAGATAATACCCTGCTGATCATGTGGAGGAGCAGGGAAGCAAATCCAATTGTCCAGATTAGAGCCCACTGCTGGCTCTCAGTTTACACTGTTCTTCTCTATCCTTGGAGGTTACTGACCTCCCCGATTTGTCTGCATTCCTTTTTCCTGTCCTGATTGGATATATGTTGGGATATGGTCATGATGGATTTCAGGTTGCATCGGGGGGTTTGGATACCTGATCAGTTGCCATCGTTATTATTTTGTTGTGTTTTAATAGTTAATGTTTTTAATTATTTTACTAAAACTGTAAACGTTGAGTATTTTAAGATGTAAATGCAATAAAATAAATAAATAGATTAGGCAGAAAGGGTGCAATTGCACCAAAGTCACTCAGCAAACTTCTATAGCTTCAGAGCAGTGGGGAAAATGGCGCCTGGGGCAACACCTGCTTCAGGTGCCCCCACCCCCCATGCCCCACTTACTTTGCCAGCAAGAGCTGGCTGAGGGGTGCCTGGCGACAGCCCAGCCAGGCTGCCCTGGGTACCCCTCAACCCACGGCAGGCTCTTGCAAGCAAGGTAAGTGGGGGGCGGGGGTGCGGGGGGGCAGGGGGCGATTCTCCACCCCCACATGGCCTGCTGATGTGCACCTGGGGACATGTGACCCCCACATGTCCCCGTGAGCACTCCACGTATGCATAGCTTAGTTGAGGTTTGAACCTGTGTCACTGAGATCTGAGTTTGACAATCTAACCCAGTGGTGGCAAACCTTTGGCACTCCAGATGTTATGGACTACAATTCCCATCAGCCCCATGCCAATTGGCCATGCTGGCAAGGACTGATGGGAATTGTAGTCCATAACATCTGGAGTGCCAAAGGTTCGCCACCATGGATCTAACCACTACATCACACTGGATCTCTAGACAGACTAAGGAGAGCTGAAGGGAACCAACACAGATCTCCATTAAAAAGTTCCCTCTGAATCCCACCTCACGCCATCTACATCCAACCCAAACATCCTTGAAAAGCAACGTCCCAACTCTACGGACCTCCAGAACCATGTCCTCCTAGTGCCCTTATTCTAACCTGAATAGTCCCAATCTCATCAGAAGATAAGCAGAGCCACCCCTGGCTATAATGGGAGAGACCTCCAAGGGATATCATGGTTGCGATGGGGGGAATGGCAAACCACTTCAGAACGTCTCTGTTTCTTGAAAATCCTAAAAGATCCTTATAAGTCAGCTGTGGCCCCTTCCGCACACGCAAAATAATGCGTTTTCAAACCACTTTCACAACTGTTTGCAAGTGGATTTTGCTATTCCACACAGCTTCAAAGAGCACTGAAAGCAGTTTGAAAGTGCATTATTCTGCATGTGCGGAATGACCCTGTGTGCCTTGTAGGACAATGGAGCTCAAATTCTGGGATGGAGCTCTGATGAGGACTGGGAAAATGAGTGCCAGGGGACGGAACAGCAGCCAGGCTAGACAAGGCCGGAGGTGGGCTGCAGCCTATTCGTGCCTATTCGGTAGAACCGGCTATTACAATTTTCTCAGTTCGGAGAACCGGTTATTAATGATTAACTTCACTAGGGACAAGGGGGTAATCTCTGTCCCTGGGTACAACAAATCTCGTCAAGTGGGGGATGCAAAATCGCTCCCCAGGGCCCCTCGTGGCCCCCCTGCCCCCATGGTACCCCCCCACCCCCACCCTGTGGTGCCCACCCCCACCCCCACCCCCACCCCCACCCCCACCCCCACCCCCACACACTTACCTTTCAGAATATCACTTTTTAAATACTGTAAACGGTCATTATTTAAACCTGGAGGCGGAGCGAGGGGGAACTGCACCTGGGGCGCGCACACCCTGCGCCCCTGCCGCAGCACTGCCCACCCAGCTCTGGAACACCCCGCCCCCAGAACGCCCAGGCCACACCCCCACCACGTCACGCCCCACCCAGCCCCACTGGCCCCACCACCATCGGAACCTGTTGTTAAAATTTTTGAATCCCACCACTGGACAAGGCCCAACTGACTATTGCCAGTGGTGGCGAACCTTTGGCACTCCAGATGTTATGGACTACAATTCCCATCAGCCCCGCCAGCACTGCCAATTGGCCATGCTGGCAGGGGCTGATGGGAATTGTAGTCCGTAACATCTGGAGTGCCAAAGGTTAGCCACCACGGGACTATTCCCTTGCCAGTGTGGCTACCCAAACTTCCCACAAGGGGAAGATGACATTTTTCTCATTGTTGGGACTACTGCTTAATATGAGAAAGAACTTACATAACAAAGAACAATCTTTGATGAAAAAAAGGGGGTACCCACTCTACAACTTCAGGGATGTATAAGAAGAGCTGGATTTATATCCTCCCTTTGTCTCCTGTAAGGAGACTCAAAGGGGCTTGCAAACTCCTTTCCCTCCCCCCTCACAATGAACACCCTGTGAGGTAGGTAAGGCTGAGAGAGCTCAGAAGAACTGTGACTAGCCCAAGGTCACCCAGCTGGTGTGTGTTGGAGAGAACAGGCTAATCTGAATTCCCCAGATAAGCCTCCATAGCTCAGGCAGCAGAGCAGGGAATCAAACCTGGTTCCTCCAGATTAGAGTGCACCTGCTCTTAACCACTACACCACTGCTGCTCCCTTGTTTTGAAAATACTCCATTGAATAAAATTATGTGGAACTGCTGAAAAAGTCTGGCAAAAATACTGGTAAATGGTCACTGTGACTGAAGAAGAAGAAGAAGAAGAAGAAGAAGAAGAAGAAGAAGAAGAAGAAGAAGAAGAAGAAGAAGAAGAAGAAGAAGAAGAAGAAGAAGAAGAAGAAGAAGAAGAAGAAGAAGAAGGAGGAGGAGGAGGAGGAGGAGGAGGAGGAGGAGGAGGAGGAGGAGGAGGAGAAGAAGAAGAAGAGGAGGAGGAGGAGGAGGAGGAGGAGGAGGAGGAGAGGAGGAGAAGAGGAGGAGGAGGAGTTTGGATTTATATCCCCCCTTTCTCTCCTGCAGGAGACTCAAAGGGGCTTACAATCTCCTTGCCCTTCCCCCCTCACAACAAACACCCTGTGAGGTAGGTGGGGCTGAGAGAGTTCCGAGAAGCTGTGACTAGCCCAAGGTCACCCAGCTGGCGTGTGTGGGAGTGAACAGGCTAATCTGAATTCCCCACAATAAGCCTCCACAGCTCAGGCGGCAGAGCGGGGAATCAAACCCGGTTCCTCCAGATTAGATACACGAGCTCTTAACCCCCTACGCCACTGCTTAATCTCCTACGCCACTTAGACCTGCTTACCAGGAATGGCTGTTCATCATACAGTCCTGCTACTGATACTACTGAAAATGAAAGTTTGGAGCTGATCAGAATCCAACCTTTTTACACCTTCCTCAAACAGACCTGATTCTACAACAGCAATGCACTGATGCGCAGACTTGAGTCAGATTGCCTCCCAGCGATGTCTTTCGTGAATGCACGTGCATGGATATGCAGAAATAAATGTGATCCGCATACACAATTTCAATGGTGGTACGAGTAAACACAAATATTAAGTCAGTCCGAAAAACAGCAGTTTATATTTCGAGAGCATCCTGCGACACGCCAAAGCATCGCATAAACCAGTCCATTTATCTTTGTCACCTGACACGGGTGTGCAAATGATTCATCGCTTGCTTATCGCAACAAGGAAATGTGTGCTGTCCAAAATCCTCTTCACATGGGCAGCTTACTTTCTTGCTGATGCTCACTCCGGGGTTTTTTTTTAAAAAAAAGACATAAGAAAAATCTACTACCTGGCCTTGCCTTAATTTCTCTCGCCTTGGAGATTAATCAGCAACACAACACAACACAAGTTTTTATTGGCATATAGAGATTAATCAGCAACACACACACACCCTCCAACTTACAAGCTTTTCCCTTCAGGGGGTCCCACTGTGTCAAAAGACACACTACGGACGTTTCATGGACTTTAAAAGCAACGAAAGCTAGGCTTTTGAAAACACTTCCCGATAGAATTTTAATGTCACGCTAGCATCCAACATCTGATTTATATTTCAAGACCGGCTCTGCTTGCCAGCAAAGATAACATGAACATCTCTCACGCATTAACATCTGCCTTTTTGAAGCAAAGAAAAAAGGAACGGTTCTTCACATACTCCACTACCAAGAATACCCAACCATGCGTGGGGATTTAATATTAACATTTTGATTCGAATGCAGTTATACTTTTTTTTAAAAAAAGGTTTCAAATAGGATCTCGCAAATCTGCACCTGCCGCACAGTTAATAGCCCACAATCCCAAAATACGTCCATTACACTGCTGGGTTTCTTTTTTAAAGTTTACAAAATGAAAACGACCGCACACCGAAGCAGTCAGGTCTGAATTGCAAGTCAAGACACCTGTCCTGTCGCCACACTCCACACCTTGCCTGTAAAGATAAGACCGTTCGTTACCTGGATGGAGAGTGCCTGTAATCAGCCGGAGAAGATACTGTGCAAATTTCAGTAGTTCCCGTTTACAGCGTTTTCGACAACCGCTCATCTTAATGCGCAGTGCAATCGGGTATTCCTCCAAGGCAGAGCCGAAACACTTTTTTTGGGGGCTAATAAATGCAAATAGTTTCCGTCACGGAACTTCTGTGCCAGTTTCGATCACCGTCTGTCCGGGCTTGGCTTTTTCTCTCTGTGTATTTTTACCAGCTGTCTTGTGAAAAACCAGATAAAACTCCTCTGTGCTTCTACGAAAAAGGAGATTCTTTTCAAGGGCTGGAGGGGGTGAAGAAAAATCAGCTGCTTGGGACGGTCACAGGCAAGTCCTCTTGTCACCACCTGGCCAAGCTGTCTGCTAAGGGAACACTTGTAGTCCGACTAGGTCCCAGAGATCTGAGGCATGCTTTCCCCCAGCAGTCTCCTGAGCAGATCCTGCTGCAACCTCATCGACCATTCAGTCAGAGGCGGGGCCTGCGAACCCAACTCTACACACAGACATTTGTCCTCATGAATGAATCAGCAGGCGAGCAGGTAGGGAGGGGAGACGGAGAGATGGCTGGACACTGTCTCAGACCTGGTTTGCAAGAGGAAGGGGGGGAGAATGAACCCGCTAAGGAGCCGGGGACGTGCTGCTGGGGGAAAGAATAGCTGTGTCAAGATGAGCAGGCACAAGGCAAATATGGAGAGCTGTGTGCCATTCAAGGTCAAGCTGTCTGCTCCGTCTCAGTTAAGAGGAGGCATAACAGTTGGCATCAAAAGCTCACCTGTCGGAATAAAAAATGACCCAGGCAAAGGGCAGGATTTTCCCCTAAGTTGCACAGGGATGCCAGAAAGTGGCAAAACCCTGCAGGGGGTTGTCAGTCTTGAGGGGCCAAACCCGCAGCCCAAAAGGAGTGAAAAGTTTTAATTGAGACTGAAGGAGCATGCATTCAGAATGCGGGAGAATGACTGCAGAGAGAGAGAGAGAGAAAGAGAGAAAGAGAGAGAGAGAGACTGCACAGGCGTCTTCCTGAAGTCAGAGAGCATGACTTCCTCATTTGCAAGAAAAGGGGTTGGTGAATTGATCAAACGGCCCTAAATAGCCTCAGGCGAGCTGGATCTTGTTAAATTTGAAGACATTAAGCAGGGTCATGTCTAGCATTTGGATGGGTGACCTCCAAGGAATACCAGAGTCAAGACGCAGAGGCAAGCAATGGCAAACCAACCTCTACATGTCTCTTGCCCTGAAAATCCTCGCAAACATTGGTGGCGAACCTTTGATGATCGAAATCTTATGGACTACTAATTCCCATCAGCACCTCGCCAGGGGCTTTCTATTTTTTTTGAATGCTCGTGGTCTATAACATCTGGAGCTGTGCAAAAGGTTCACACCACCGATTCTACGGGTCATCAAGTATAAGTCAGCTGTAATAAGATGGCCAAAAATAACCCTTCAACCAACAAACACCTGTGCATGTACACATATAGGCATTGTGGAATACCCCCTCCCCCCAAGTTTTCCTCTATTGTTAAGAAAATGGCAAACTTCTTGCCGAGATCAGGTCAAATTCTATGGCTCAGATCCTAAGGCTAACTGGGGTTGCCAATTCTGGGCTGGGAAATTCCCGGAGGAGTGGGGAGTCAAACCCAGTTCTCCAGATTTGAGTCCACCTGCTAATCACCGCGACACATTATTTATTTATATTTTATTTATATTTATTTATATTTTAATTTTTAGACCGCCCTCCCCCGGAGGGCTCGGGGCAGAGAACAACATAAAAATGCAATAAACTAATCCAAGTATATCATATTAAAACATCATAATTAAAACAGAAAAAACAGCAAAACCACAATTAATGCTATAAAAAGAAGCTCAACAACAACAGATGGCGATAAAAAACCCACCCACCCCCAACCGCGTCCACAGGAGGCCTAGATGTCATGGGTCCACAATCAGCCCAGCTGGCCAAATGTCTGGTAGAACAGGTCTGCTTTGCTGGCATTCAATTACCTGCTTTTGTCTTTAGCTCTATTCCAGAGTCATTCTGTTACCAGACTTTCAAAAAGATCTATCATACAGGATTTGCTCGCACACCTGTACGCATGTCTTGGAGAAACCGTTAAAAATCGCAGACTGTCGCCCAAGCTAAAAACAAACCCGCACATCTATATTCGCACAACGTATGCTCTCCAACTGAATGCAAAGAAATAATAAACACACATACTCATGCACAAACCCCCATGAATGCGATGAGATAATAAATGCGTGCTTATGTGTGTGCAGAAAGCACCACTGAAAATGTGGTTAGCTCTGTGCAGAAAAGTATAGCCAAACCATGCATTGTAAGGTGTATGCTCAGTGGTGGGATCCAAAAATTTTAGTAACAGGTTCCCATGGTGGTGGGATTCAAACAGTGGCGTAAGCTACTTTTCAATGGGGCTGGGCAGAAGAAGACACGATGTAGAGGCGTGGGGCCGGAGCATCTCCAGGGGCGGGGCATTAATAATTTCTCTGTTACTGTAAAAAACTCTTACTGTAAAAAAAAGTTCCTAATTTCCAGATGGTATCTTTCTGTCCATAATTTAAACGCATTATAGCAAGTCCTATCGTCTACTGCCAACAGAAACAACTACTCCTCTAATTGACTGCCTGTCAAATACTTAATACTTTCAAATACTTAATTTTGTTTCTAGAAATCAAAAGGAGACTTTCCTTAAACAAGGAATTTTGCCATATTTCTAAAACATGTTTTTAAAACAGCCCAACAGGGAGAATTATCCCCTTTTCTACCTTCGCTAACCAGCCACATAGGAAACAACAGGATTTTATGATTTTTGGACCTAATGGAATTTCTAACGGAAAAGCAGACCCAATTAGTAACCCCCTCTCGGCACACACAAATAATTAGTAACCCACTCTCGGGAACTGGCGAGAACCTGCTGGATCCCACCTCTGTGTATGCTCCCTTTGGTGACCACACCAAGGTTTCAGTCACCCATCTCACGCATCACCTTAAGCAGGCTAAAAATGCCCATTGGCGACTGACTTGCTATCTTTGAGAAATTTAACAGGATATGACTTGAGGGCCAAAAGGTGTATGCAGAGGCAGGTTGAGTTCTGAGGCCAGGTCACACACAAAAATTCAAGGATAAGCATGGGAGAGTCTGGGCCAGATTTGTGAGGGCAGATTTGAGGAAGATCATCTCATATTGAACAGTGAGAGAAGTGAATGGTTTGGGCAAGGCTGGTCTTGATAGAGGTGACAGGACAAAGGCTCCTTCCGCACATGCAGAATAATGCACTTTCAAACTGCTTTCAGTGCTCTTTGAAGCTGGGTGGAATAGCAAAATCCACTTGCAAACAGTTGCAAAAGTGGTTTGAAAATGCATTATTTTGCGTGTGCGGAAGGGGCTAAAGATTTGCAAGCTGGGTTAGGAGTAGCAGTGGCGTAGTGGCTAAGAGCAGTGGCTAAGAGCAGGTGCACTCTGATCTGGAGGAACCGGGTTTGATTCCCAGCTCTGCCGTTTGAGTTGTGGAGGCTTATCTGAGGAATTCAGATTAGCCTGTACACTCCCACACACGCCAGCTGGGCGACCTTGGGCTACTCACAGTTCTTCTGAGCTCTCTCAGCCCCACCTACCTCACAGGGTGTTTGTTGTGAGGGGGGAAGGGCAAGGAGATTGTAAGCCCCTTTGAGTCTCCTGCAGGAGAGAAAGGGGGATATAAATCCAAACTCCTCCTCCTCCTCCTCCTCCTCCTCCTCCTCCTCCTCCTCCTCCTCTTCTTCTTCTTCTTCTTCTTCTTCTTCTTCTTCTTCTTCTTCACATCTTTGCTCCATCATTAAGAGCACAATCCATTTTGAGTGGGGAGCACTGCAGCAATCGGAGGTGATGTAAGGAAGGCAGAGCTGTGCTACCTCCGAAGGGACTTTCGGCAGTGCAGAAGGGATGTCAACTCAAATTCCCTTCCACTGCCTGCATGGCCCAATGGTGCCAATGGCTTACACCACACTTTTGTGCAGCATAAGTTCATGCAACATACGTTCAAAGGGCTGGGGGGTGGCGTTTCTGGGCTGGAACCCCAACTCCCCTTCTGGGAATGGCTTGTCCTGCCCTTCAGCTATGCCGGCATTGCTTCACAAGGGTCCAGACTTCCAGCAACCAAATCAGACTGCTTTCAGTGGTGGTCTCAGTGCCCTTAAATGCAGGCTGACCAGACGTCCTGCTTTTGGCGGGACAGTCCCGCCTTCAAACAATTTGCCCCGTGTCCCGCGGGTTATTTAAATTGTCCCGATTTTGGGGAGGCTGCCGCACTGCCTTCTGGGGCGCAAGGCAGTGCGGCAGCCTCCCACGTGTGCGGCCGCAGGAGCACAGCCTTTTGGGGCTTGCCGTTTCCCACCCTGTCACAGGATGGGAAACGGCAAGCCTCAGAAAGCAGTGCGCTCTTGCGGCTGTGCGCACATGCGTACGTACGTGCGCGGCTGCCTACCCCCCTTCATCCCGGTTCACAAAGGTGACCATCTGGTCACCGTACCTAAATAGAAAAAACGATACTTGCCCACCACCAAGATATATTTTTAAAAATGTTCCATATAATACCTTTCTGCCTTCCTAGGTTACTGTTCTTGGTCACATTTGAACAGTCAGAGCTCATCCAGATCCTTAGAGGAATGTGGAAACTTTACTATGGTTAGTTTGTCTTACCAGAACTCACTGAAAATTCTGGTTCACAAAAACAAGAATGGGTTTTTCTTCATCCTGTCTGGAGCCAGGGAGGGCGTACTGGATGTCAAGACCGACCCTACTTTGATGCAGTGGCATAACCAAGTTTACTCTTCATCACTCCTTAGCAACTTGCCCACAATGAAGTAAAAAAAGGTATATTGAAGAAATTCAAGAAAAGCTTTCCTTAAAAAATGATTGTATAGTACTCATACATGTTTCAAGTCAGCTCTTTGCTTTGAAGTTGCGATGTTTCACCTTGCCTAGAGAGGAACCGTCATCAAATGAGCATCAGATGCTGGCAAACAATATTGGGAAGGGTGGTGTATGGGGAAGGTGCAGTTTCAGGAAGAAGTGATATCACTTTGGGCTGGCCCTGTAGGAATTCCCCTAGGAGCAGCAGTGGCGTAGGAGGTTAAGAGCTCGTGTATCTAATCTGGAGGAACCAGGTTTGATTCCCAGCTCTGCCACCAGAGCTGTGGAGGCTTATCTGGGGAATTCAGATTAGCCTGTACACTCCCACACATGCCAGCTGGGTGACCTTGGGCTAATCACAGCTTCTCGGAGCTCTCTCAGCCCCCCCTACCTCACAGGGTGTTTGTTGTGAGGGGGGGAGGGCAAGGAGATTGTAAGCCCCTTTGAGTCTCCTACAGGAGAGAAAGGGGGGATATAAATCCAAACTCTTCTCTTCTTCTTAATCTTTATGGTAAAAACCACAGAGACAAGGGATTCCTGGAGCATCACAATCAATGCTATTCCCTTCCATCCTTTCTCTTCCTCCTCCTGCGGGGGACTGGCCTTTCCCAGCTCGCAAGTGGCCAACCCAGTAGTAACTTTCACAGGTTTGAAGCCTTGTGGAACAGGCTCTCCGAGAGGATGAAGGTGATGATGCCAACTCTGGAAGTTTTGAAGTGGTGCTGTAAGGTCATTTTATAGACTAGGACTTTTGATTTAAGCTGCAGGCATTTTCTTCGTACGAGTTGTTAATGGGATTTTGCTGCATTTTATTCATGATTAAGGTTGAGTTTATAAGGCACCTTGAAAGGCAGGCTATAAACATTTCAATAAGAAAAACTAGTCTTCAGGTGGTATCTGTTTCACGCAGTCCTAAGAACTTTTCCTGTCCACTGGTCATAATGAGATTTGCCTATTGATTTGCACGTGTGCTAAAAACTGCAAAGACTTCCTCTAAAAAAAGAAGAGAAAAGAAAAACCAAATGATAAATGGCAGCTCAGTTGATGGACAAGAACCAAATTAGCTCTTTTAATATCCTCATTCATTATTTACACGGAGGGACACAGAATGCCCAAGAATGCTCAACTGGAGAATGTTATAAATACCCTGGAGAACAAGATCTATTATAACAAGAGCTAGCAATTGTTGAAACAGGGCGGGAAGGGGGGGGGTAGATAAATGTAATCGAACTTTGAAAAATGAAAGGCAACAAATAAATAACGGGAACAAATAGTAGCAAGTCGGGTCGAAGGAAGCAGATGATTAAGACGGAAGGCCCGTGAAGGTCAGAGACAGATTTTCCATACATTATGGCCCAAGACAGGAAAATCAGCATGCTTATAGACAAAGAAGTAAATGGGCTATTAAAACACTGTTATGCAATTTGGGGGCCGCATCTGGAAAGCTATAGTGGATGCACATCTATCATTCTCCATCAGCCTCAATTGTTCGCAAATAAACTAGGCACCATCTAGCCCAAGGTACATATGTTTAAGTACCATTTCTTTCAATCGTGCAATTATACAGAATTACTCTGTATGGCAACTCAACAAGAATGCCATGTGCCATGCCCAAGTTGGTTTTACCAGATGATATGTTTCCTATTGGATGATGATGATGATGATGATGATGATGATGATGATGATGATGATGATGATGATGATGTCTCTATGGCACAAACCAGTGGAGGTCGTCGCAGTGGTAATTGGCACACTGGGTGCCATCCCAAAAACACTAGGACAGCACTTGAAACATCTTCGAATTGACAAAATTAACATCTGTCAAATTCAGAAGGCAGCCCTGTAGGGATCCGCACGAATACTACACTGATACATTACAACTTCCTAGTCCTCTGGGTGAGGCTCGATTTGTAATGAAGGCCAACAACCAGCTAAAGATCTGGCAGCTGTGAAATCTACAATAATAATAATAATAATAATAATAATAATAATAATAATAATAATAATAATAATAATAATAATAAGAAGAAGAAGAAGAAGAAGAAGAAGAAGAAGAAGAAGAAGAAGAAGAAGAAGAAGGTGGTTTGATATGCCGCCCTACCCCCGAAGGGCTCTGCTACCCACTTCCTTCAAAGAGCCAACGAGGCTTTCCTCCGCTTCACAGGAGTAGAAGATTCTTCAAAATTTCCCATCGTGTTTGTTATACCCATTTGGAAACTGCTGCCTCCAGAGTAGAAAGATGCTTGGAATAGAAGAAGAAAGAAGCCAACCCTAACATTTTGTGGAACTTTTCAAAACGTTAGGATTGGCTTCCATTCCCCATGGCAGCCATTTTGTGATTGGTCCTCCCTCTGTTGAGGTAGCTGCTTTATTGTGGTGCCCACAACCAGTTCTCAGGAAACCATGCAATGGGGCATGCCAGACTCTCACACCTTGAGGGAGTTTGGAAAGTCCTATTGGGTGTGTTTAAAAGTGGCCTCAGGAGGGAAGAAGCACTATGTGCACTGGCTCATGGATAGGGGAAGAATTGGCAGTGAGTATGAGAATGAGAGTAGGGGCACTGGGGGAAAGGAAGACTGCTATCCTGTGGTGGTGGTGGTGGTGGTAGTTTAATATCACAGCTGCCAGTTCTTTAGCTGGTTGTTGACTTTTAATTACAATTCAAGCCTCACCCAGAGGCAGCGGTGGGATCCAAAAATTTTAGTAACAGGTTCCCATGGTGGTGGGATTCAAACTGTGGCGTAGCGCCAATGGGGCTGGGCGGGGCATGGTGGGGGCGTGGCCGGGCATTCCGGGGGCGGGGCATTCCTGGGCGGGGCTGTGGCAAGGATGCAGCCACTGTGCCAGTCCTTGGGTGGGAAACGAATGTACGCAGGCGCAGGCTGCCACACATGCCGGTGCACCTCCTGCTAGACTGCTTCAAGTTCTGCACACTACTGCTGAGAGGAGGGGCGTAACTAAGGCAAAAATCACGTGGCAAAAATCACCAATTAGTAACCCCCTCTCGGCACACACAAATAATTAGTAATCTACTCTCGGGAACCTGTGAGAACCTGCTGGATCCCACCTCTGTCCAGAGGCCTAGGACATTGTAACGTATTGGCATAGTATTCGTGCAAGAGTGACTCTCAAGGAATTTCCAAATATCACTGTGATCTTTACCAGAGAGATTAGGGAAAATTCCTGGCATTCTGCTGTTCAATTTTTTCAGGCAATGTCTAAAATTACTTTTTGAGGCCCAACACATAGTTTTTCACAACTTTCAGTTCTTTTCCATTTACATCCTACCGAAACGCCACCTTCTGCAAGTACCATCTTCAAAATCTTCCAGCATTTGCCAAAACAGTTCTGGCCACTCTACATGTTGGGTTGCACACACATAATAATGTAGCATCAGGCAACGCTACCTTTTTACATTTTTTACACATACTTTAACATGTAGGAGCAGCAGTGGCGTAGGAGGTTAAGAGCTCGTGTATCTAATCTGGAGGAACCAGGTTTGATTCCCAGCTCTGCCGCCTGAGCTGTGGAGGCTTATCTGGGGAATTCAGATTAGCCTGTACACTCCCACACACACCAGCTGGGTGACCTTGGGCTAGTCACAGCTTCTCGGAGCTCTCTCAGCCCCACCCACCTCACAGGGTGTTTGTTGTGAGGGGGGAAGGGCAAGGAGATTGTAAGCCCCTTTGAGTCTCCTGCAGGAGAGAAAGGGGGGATATAAATCCAAACTCTTCTTCCTTCTTCTAGAGATGGAAAAGAACTGAAAGTTGTGAAAAACTGTGTTGGGCCTCCAAAATTAATTTTAGACATTAGCTGAAAAAATTGAACCGCAGAATGCAGCGTAGAGCAAACTTCCAAGGTAATCAATGGGTGGAATTCAGAAAACCTGTCCATCTCTACCAAAAAAGTGGAAAGCAACTCCGCTCCATGTTCTTCCCAAGCACCCTCCAGCGCCTGCAAGGATGTACGTCCCCATCTACACAGCCCCCAGATTTATCCGCAGGATTTTTGCACCACATTTTATTCATCCCAGCAAAAGCGAAGGCTCTAATTAATTCACTAGAGGAACATTCATAAATAACTGATAGTTATCTAAAAGTATGGGATCTCAGAGTACCACAGACAGGCTCAATAGAAGTTATCTCTACATGCAGTGCATTTTATCCAGCCTCTTTTCCAAGAAGCTCATATGCTGTTCTCCCTTCTCCATGTTAAAGAGGACATGTACAAGAAATGGAAAAGGGGGGAAATGACCAAAGAGGAATTCAGACAAATAGCAAAGACGTGTAGGGAGGAAGTCAGGAAAGCTACAGCTCACAATAAGCTCATGCTTGCCAGAGAGGTTAAAAACAACAGAAAAGGCTTTTTTGGAGAGCATTCCATAGGTAAGGAAGAAGGCAAGAAGAAGGAAGGAAGAAGAAGAAGAAGGAAGGAAGGAAGAAGGAAGGAAGTTGAAGAAGAAGAAGAAGAAGCAGAAGAAGCCCCCCCCCCACCCCCCCCCCCGCCCCCCCACCCCCCCCCCCCCCACACCCCCCCCCCCCACCACCCCCCCCTCCCCCCACCCCCCCCCCCCCCCCCCCCCCCCCCTACCTCCTCTCCCCCCCCCCCCCCCCCCTTCCCTCCCCCCCCCCCCCCCCCCCCCCCTCCCCCCCCCCCCCCCCCCCCCCCCCCCCCCCCCCCCCCCCCAATTTCCCCCCCCCCCCCCCCCCCCCCACCCCCCCCCCCCCCCACCCCCCCCCCCCCCCACCCCCCCCCCCCCCCACCCCCCCCCCCCCCCACCCCCCCCCCCCCCCACCCCCCCCCCCCCCCACCCCCCCCCCCCCCCACCCCCCCCCCCCCCCACCCCCCCCCCCCCCCACCCCCCCCCCCCCCCACCCCCCCCCCCCCCCACCCCCAGAAGAAGAAGAGGAAGAAGAAGAAGAAGAAGAAGAGGAAGAAGAAGAAGAAGAAGAAGAGGAAGAAGAAGAGGAAGAAGAAGAAGAGGAGGAGGAGGAGGAGGAGGAGTAGGAGGAGTTTGGATTTATATCCCCCCTTTCTCTCCTGCAGGAGACTCAAAGGGGCTTACAACCTCCTTGCCCTTCCCCCCTCACAACAAACACCCTGTGAGGTAGGTGGGGCTGAGAGAGCTCCGAGAAGCTGTGACTAGCCCAAGGTCACTCAGCTGGCGTGTGTGGGAGTGCACAGGCTAATCTGAATTCCCCGGATAAGCCTCCACAGCTCAGGTGGCTGAGCAGGGAATCAAACCCGGTTCCTCCAGATTAGATACACGAGCTCTTAACCTCCTACACCACTGCTGGAAGAAAAAAGATAGGATAGAGTAACTGAACAGAGAAGATGGCAAAATGCTAATGGAGAAAAGGCAGAACTACTCAACACCTTCTTTGCCTCGGTCTTTTCTCAAACAGAAACAGCACTCATCCAAGGGAAAACGGAACAGGAGATTCGGTAGGTATATGCAGCACAAAATAAAGAGGTAGCGCAGGAATATCTGGCTACCTTAAATGAATTCAAATCTCCAGGCCCTTATGAGCTACATCCCAGGGTACTAAAAGAACGGGCAACGTAACGGTACTAAAAGGGCAACGTTGTTTGGCTATCCGGTAAAGTTCTGCAAAACAACTGACTTGCATCATGCCCTATTATTTACTCTGCTAATTCATTGCAGTACAACAGCTGGCTCACCTACATCACTTTGCCTCAGTCAGTCACCATCCTGACCCTCAAGACAAGTTAAAATCTGCGGATTGCAGGAGTTTATGAAAAATTACTGAATAGGCAAGAATCTCGCTTGTTTAGACAGATTTTGCTGGTTTGGGGAATGGAAGCTGTGGAGAAACATTGAACCACCAGAAATCTTATCTAGCCCTTCCATTCTCCATGCTCAAGTTTCTCAAAGCATGTTCAAGAAAATCACTGCGACCATAAAAACCAGAGGTCCAGTGTTAGCTGCCACCCCTCCTTTTTGAGATCAAATTCAAATTCCTTTTGGTGGGGAGGGAACTTTAAAATTAGAAGCCTGTGCTGACATTTTATTTTACATTTTATTTTATTTTATTTTATTTTATGATTTTACATTTTATGTTTTCATTACTACTGATTGTTTCCTGATTGCTTACTAGACCTATATGACAATCATTAAGTGATGTACCTTATGATTCTTGACAAATGTATTTTTCTTTTATGTACACTGAGAGCATATGCACCGGAGACAAATTCCTTGTGTGTCCAATCACACTTGGCCAATAAAGATTCTATTCTATTCTATTCTATTCTAGAATGCTGGACGCCACTCCTCCCTTTCGGGGGAGGGGAGGGAACTTTAAAAATAGACTGTTGAACGCCATTCACACTCTCATTTTATTGAGATTTATGGTATAATTATTAGAAATAGTTTTTACGGTTTTATCGCTGCTTTTAAATGTTTTAGTTATCCGATATTGTTATCCTTATATGTTGTACACTGCCTGGAGCCCTTCGGGGATGGGGCGGTATAAAAGCCTAAGAAATAAATAAAATAAATAAAATAAATAAAGGAGAAGCTCACTTGGATCAAACAGGATATCTCAGGGGTGTCCAACTGCGGCGCTTCAGATGTTCATGGACTACAACTTCCATCAGCCCCTGCTGGCATGGCCAATTGGGATATCCCCTGGGATATGTGGTCTGATCAGCAAATGCACCGGGCCTAAAGAAGTCTGGCTGACCTCAAGCAATACCAGGACTTTTTCAGTCCTGGTCCCAGCTTGGTAGAACACTCCCAACTGAGGACACCAGGGTCCGGTGGGATCCATTGCAATTCCACAGAGCCAGTAAGAGTTGTTCCACCAGACATATGGTTGAGGCAGCTGCTGTTAACATCTGGAGGCCTCCCGTGCCAATCTTTCCCATCAGTCTTTTCCAACTTCAATCAGTTTGCCCCTTTGATGTGTAGGTTTCAATCGAGTGATGATCTGAAATGAGTTGCCGCTTGATAACTGTATTTCAAAGTGATGTTTATATGTTTGAAACATTATTATTGTTTCATAATTGTTGCTTGCCACCCCGAACTCGAAAAGGGCAGGATGGGATATCAAGACTAACAAACAAACAAACAAACAAACAAACTGTTTGGGGTGCTGTGTGGTTTCCAGGCTGTATGGCCATGTTCTAGCAGCATTCTCTCCTGACGTTTTGCCTGCATCCGTGGCTGGTATCTTCAGAGGATCTGAGGCTGTATGGCCGTGTTCTAGCAGCATTCTCTCCTGATGTTTCGCCTGCATCTGTGGCTGGCATCCTCTGGAGGGTGGCGAGTTTGACACCTGTGCTCTACAGAATCACGGCCTATACAGAGTCCTGACTAATACCCATGGGTTTTAGAAATATTAAAGCATATATAAAGCACATATAAAGATTGCAGACTGTATGTATAGGAAGACAGAGGGTTTTTCCACACCTTTTTTCTTAGCAACAATTCCCGATTCGCCATATTTTTAAAGTTCTGCTTGTGTTTTGCTCCCCCTAGTGGTCCATTCAATATCACACCTGATTTTATCAAGCATAGGAGCTGCTGCTTAAACCAGCAGGGAAACAGACTAGATTTAATCTTCAGCTGTATCAAATAGACCATTACAAGGAGTAAAAAAATGTGTGAAACTTTTTTTAAAACCACTGAAGAACTGGGAACTTTGACACAAGATAAAAGAGAATGTGGAAAAGGCCAGAGATGTGGGAAGCAGAAGTCGCCCAGAAATGATTTATTAGGAAAAATTACCAAACAGCTGCCAAGGTTAATATGTTCTACAAAATTTTGATCTCATCTTGTAGCTGTTGCTTAGCAATTATACATTTTTAACTCTCAGCATGTTCTTTCTGCAGTTGAGGTCTCTTCCATGCGTGATCTTTTGAAGCACAACATTCCCTTCACAACAACTTCTCAGAAGTTTCAGTTCAAAGCCAGCTTCGACTCTCAAATGAAGGGAAACGACAGAAGTGTTCGGCTGTTCGGGGCGCACATTGTCTGTGAGACCACACATCATTGGATGTTGCCGCAGCAGAACTGCGCTACAGCAGTCAGTTGCTGGCCAGTCCACATAAGAAAAGTCGGTGGCAAATTATTGTTGTATTGCAATGACAGCGCAGGACCAAATACCCTGTGGATGCAGCCATATAGAAGTACATATACTTAAAGAATTAATTTATTTCACTACATTGGGGCTTAAGAAGAAGAAGAAGAAGAAGAAGAAGAAGAAGAAGAAGAAGAAGAAGAAGAAGAAGAAGAAGAAGAAGAGGAGGAGGAGGAGGAGGAGGAGGAGGAGGAGGAGGAGGAGGAGGAGGAGGAGGAGGAGGAGGAGGAGGAGGAGGAGGAGGAGGAGGAGTTTGGATTTATATCCCCCCTTTCTCTCCTGCAGGAGACTCACACATACTCAGCCTAACC
Source organism: Sphaerodactylus townsendi (assembly GCF_021028975.2). Classification (NCBI taxonomy): domain Eukaryota; kingdom Metazoa; phylum Chordata; class Lepidosauria; order Squamata; family Sphaerodactylidae; genus Sphaerodactylus; species Sphaerodactylus townsendi. The sequence continues at coordinate 8,753,312 of NC_059434.1, forward strand.
TACCGCACAGTTATTGTGAGGGCAAAACAGAGGGCAGGTGTAGGCCACTAAGGGTCCTCATAAGGGAGGAAAATGGAGGATAAATAGGAGGAGGAGGCGTTTGGATTTATATCCCCCCTTTCTCTCCTGTAGGAGACTCAAAGGGGCTTACAATCTCCTTGCCCTTCCCCCCTCACAACAAACACCCTGTGAGGTGAGTGGGGCTGAGAGAGCTCAGAAGAACTGTGACTAGCCCAAGGTCACCCAGCTGGCGTGTGTGGGAGTGCCCAGGCTAATCTGAATTCCCCAGATAAGCCTCCACAGCTCAGGCGGCAGAGCTGGGAATCAAACCTGTTTCCTCCAGATTAGATACACGAGCTTTTAACCTCCTACGCCACAGCTGCCATCTTTGGATGGAGAACCTCCCGGAGATTTGGCAGGGGGCAGGAACTGAAGACCGCAAGGTTTGGAGAGAAGAGACTTCAGTGGGATATAGAGTCCCATAGATGCCACCGAGTCCACCTTCCAAAGCAGTCATTTTCCCCAGGTGAACCGATCTGTCACATGAAGATCAGCTGTAATAGCAGGAGGTCTTCAGCCATGACCTCGAGGTTGGCAACCCTAAATATATGAAATAGATATGGGAATTGCAGCATGAACTGAGAGTGTGCCTTGGGACTCTGCGTGGGACAGTGCAGAGAACTGTAGGGTGCATCCTCACCTGGTGCCTGGCTGAACTTTGGTGGACAAACAAACTTTGGCTGTTCAGCTCCCACCATTACAACTGATCTCCAGATGACCAACACCAGTTGCCTGGAGAAAATGGTTCCTTTGGAGGTTGGACCCTATGGCGTTATACTCAGCTTCCCCTCCCCCATCTACTCCAGACTCCACCCTCAAAATCTCCAGGTATTTCCCAGCCCAGATCCTAGGTGGACTATCCAACCACAACAGAATTCTGACATATTCATATGTTGGTTGAAATGACAACGGTTGTAGCTTGGGCACTCGGTGCAGAAGAAGAGGAGGAGTTTGGATATATACCCTGCCTCTCCTGCAAGGAGACTCAAGGTGGTTTACAAACTCCTTGCCTTCCTCTTCCCACAACAGACACCTTGTGAGCCAGGTGGGGCTGAGAGAGTTCTGAGAGAACTGCGACGAGCCCAAGAAACTGAACATTGATGTTAGGAAACTGGTCGCGAGAAAAGTGGCAGGGAAGCAGTAAAGAATTCTCCATTTATAGTTGCAGAGTGTATTTTTCAAACTGAACAGGCTCTTATGATCTGGAATATAGATATCCAGCCACTGTGCACAGTAATCTAAAAGAGCTCCTTTCCCCCTGCTTTCTTGTGCAAAGAGGCCCAAATTTACTGCTCGTTGTGAGGTAGAGACAATTTATGCTTGTATGAGGAGACTGTTTCAGGATTCTGACTGTGGGTTAAGAGGATCACATTCTACTTGTGGTTGTCATGTAGTGCGAGGTCATCAAAAGGCACCCTTTACAAGAGCGCCAGGGATACAGCGCACTGAGGGGGCGCGACAGCGGCAGCGTTGGGGCGGCTGCGCTGTCGCCGCCCCTGTTGTGGGGAGTGCCCCGGGACCCTGCGCTACTTGAGGAGAGTAGTGTGGGGCTTAAGGTAAGTGGGGAAAGGCCCTCTGACGACTCTGTTGTGGACCGTGCTCTTGGAAAAAGTAGCAAAATTTCTTTTACAAGTGACAGAACTTTCTAAGTAATGTCCAATGCTAGACACAGTTTATCTGTCTGTGTTTTGAATGTACTTTTGATTTGCACTTCAGAAATGTCTTAACACTCTGGAGCCTATTTTAATATGCCTAATAATGGTTGTTGTATTGTATTGTTTTGGATAAAATGGAGGATGGGGGAAATGAAGGTGTAAGCCACTCAGGTTCCTACTGAGACCTAAGTAAATAATCGCATACATATCCAAGTAAATAAATGTTTGTATTTGTGTGTGCACACCTCTTAGGGTTGCCAGCCTCCAGGTGGGACCTAAAGATTTCTTGGAATTTCAACTGCCTCCCAGCTTATAGAGATCAGCTCTCCTGGAGAAAATGGCTGCTTTGGAAGGGTAAATCCAGGGGTGGGATCCAGCAGGTTCTCACAGGTTCCCAAGAGTAGGTTACTGATTATTTGTGTGTGCCGAGAGGGGGTGACTGGTGATTTTGCCGCGTGATTTTTGCCTTCGTTACGCCCCTCCTCTCAGCAGTAGCGCGCAGAACTTGAAGCAGTCTAGCAGGAGGTGCACCGGCGTGCGTGGCAGCCTGCGCCTGCGTGCATTCGTTTCCCGCCCAAGGACCGGCGCAGCGGCTGCGTCCTTGCCACAGCCCCGCCCAGGAATGCCCCGCCCCGGAATGCCCGGCCACGCCCCCGTCGTGCCCCACCCAGTCCCATTGGCGCTACGCCACAGTTTGAATCCCACCACCATGGGAACCCGTTACTAAAATTTTTGGATCCCACCACTGGGTAAATCTATAGCATTATGTTCCGCTGTGGCCCCTCCCCTCTTTAAATTCCACCTTCCCCAGGTACCACTCCCCAAATCTTCAGGAATTCCCCAACCTTGGCTTGGTAACCTCAGTGCCTCTAGGCCAGGGGTAGGGAACCTGCGGCTCTCCAGATGTTCAGGAACTACAATTCCCATCAGCCTCTGTCAGCACGGCCAATTGGCCATGCTGGTAGGGGCTGATGGGAATTGTAGTTCCTGAACATCTGGAGAGCCGCAGGTTCCCTACCCCTGCTCTAGGCTGACGTCTGAATATTTATATGAATTATGGATACCAAATGATCAAACTGTTTCGCCCATAGCATGTCATTATACTGTTCTGTGGCCACTTCTTACAACAAAGAATATTTTTGGAAAGTTTTCTATCGGTGGCTCATTTACAGCAAGACAGTGAAAAGTGGATTACTGCTCAATGTATTGTCGGAGGCTTTCACGGCCGGAATCACTGGGGTGCTGTGTGGTTTCCGGGCTGTATGGCCGTGTTCTAGTAGCACTTTCTCCTGATGTTTCGCCTGCATCTGCATCTGAAGATCCTCTGAAGATGCCGGCCACAGATGCAGGTGAAACATCAGGTGAAAATGCTACTAGAACACGGCCATACAGCCTGGAAACCACACCAACACCTCAGTGGATAACTGTTATGTATCTTTTTGTCTATTCCCGTGCCCTTGAGTTCATTCTGAGGTTTCATTTTCACACAGAAGCCTCAGGAAGAGTACACTGCGGACAATCAACTCCAAGGACCGCTGGAAAGGCCCTTCAGCTACCTGATAAAATATTCACCAGAACCTGAAAAAGAGAGGACATAGTGGTCTGACCTTCGCTAGTAGGGAGCGCGGGAAGGATGCTGGGGAGAATAAAAAACAGAGCACCGTATGGCAACTGCAATACAAACAGACGCATAATGCAGTTTCCATGTTACACACAGAAGTACTGTGTACGCCCCGCTAGATTCTCACTGGAGAAGCCGAAGCAGTCAGAATCCCTTAATGTGTTGTATCTGCTGAACCCTAGGAGCCAGGCAACAGTAATTTCAGACAGCAGGGAAAACTCTACCAACGGCGGCTATGCTCAACAGAGAAAGACTGCAGCCGTGCGCCCCAACCTGGTGAACTTTCAATATAAATAAATAAATAATGGAAGGTAAACGTTCAGTGGTGGGATCCAAAAATTTTAGTAACAGGTTCCCTCGCCAGCCACCCCCCCCCCATGGGCAGCCACCCCACCACGACCCCCCCAAATTTTTTTGCACCAGGTCATTTCTAAATCATTATCACATTATAGAAAATGCCCCAACTCACAAATCTGAACACAGCAATGGCGAAACACACAGGTTCTTTGATAGAGACTGGTGAGATAAAAGGTACGAAAGGCTGAGAATCCATGAATTGCAGTACCTGAAAGGGATTAACCCAGTTCAGGGAGTTACATTATTAGTCACAATTGCTATATGGAACCTTCACGTTCAACGGCAGGATGCCTCTTCGGGAGGCGAGGGCGTAGAGATGGAAAAGCGGACCCAATGAGTAACCCCCTCTCGGCACACACAAATAATTAGTAACCCACTCTCGGGAACTGGTGAGAACCTGCTGGATCCCACCTCTGTAAACGTTACATAATACTACTTGGAATTTTTGGGACTTCTAGTAGGTCTCCGGTGCATTTTCTCAAGAATTCTGCAAATACCTTGTATGTGAGTTTGGGTAACTTCTTACTCTGGTGGCTCATTAGTTTGTGGTGGCCTTGTGGCTCATAAAGGGGGGGGGGACCTGTGTTAAGGGGATGCTACTTAGGTGATTGAGATACATTCCCAGAACAGTGCAATTGCTTAAAATAACAAATTGCTGCTGATAGATATATGTAACCAGCCTGCTATATGTATCCACTGCCATCTATGCATTCTTTCCTTGACCTTTACTTTATGGCTTCACACGCTTTGTAGACAACCAGGTCTCCCCTCGTACTCCTGTCCCATGGGAACTGTTATTACCTCCGTTAGCTCAAAGGACAGGAAGACTGATGGCTTTCTCTTGCTATCTGCCGCTGACCTTGGGGCACCTTAGCTCTAAATATTGTTTTTCACAAACTCTTGGGGAAATAGGAGGAGGGGCTTCCAGTGGGGAATAACGAGGACTGTGAATCCCAGAGTCTTTAATAATAGTGTATAACCACTGTCTGATACCTGATGCCAATAAAGGTTATTGTGTGATTGATTGAATCCCAGAGTCTGTTTATTAGCTTAAGGTTCCAAGACCTCACACCCAGCAAACTTATGCACCTGTGGCTGGCATCTTCAGAGGATCTGATGGTAGTAAAGCAAGTGGAGTATATATACCTGTGGAATGTCCAGGGTAGGAGAAAGAACCATTTGAATTGGCCATCATTTTAGAACTGCAAGATGCTGACTTTACTATACTAGTTTAGTTGGACTATGCTCCACGTTGCATTATTTGATTAATGCCCTTCCTCCTATTTTCTTACCAACCACTCTTTCAGCTTCTATCTGTGAATACTAACATGCACTTTACTCGTGGAGATTCTCCACCTTTGCCAAAACGAATTGGCAAATGATATATTGGTATCAGTGGAGTAGTTTTGCAATGCATCTGAAAACCGTTCCAATCTCTTCTGCGCTAGGAAATAAACGGGGCTTGTACAAAATGACAATTTATCCTCAGTCCCCCCACCTGTAAAAAGGATGTGTTATATCCTATTGAATGGGAGTCTCTCTAATTTTGCTTCAGCAACAGTACACTTTGAGTGCTACACGAATGCAAATATATATTCTAATATTTCCACATATTGTGATGGTTGACAGAATTCACTGTGCAAACACTGGGTGAAAATGTTATAGAAAGTAATTTCTCTGTGGTCCTTGTCCATACCTCCTGTCCTATTTGAGATCTGGATTCTTTTGGGTAGCATTCCAGTCACGGAAATGTAGTTTTACACATTGTATGGGCTACACTCCTCCTTTTTCCACTCCCCACAGTCCCATTTAAAGATCACCCTCCTAAGAATTGAAGAGGTCCACCTAAAAGTCACCTAGAAGAAGAGGAGGAGGAGGAGGAGGAAGAGGAGGAGGAGGAGGAGTTTGGATTTATACCCCACCTTTCTCTCCTGTAAGGAGACTCAGGGTGGTTTACAATCTCCTTTCCCTTCCCTTCCCCCCCCCCCACAACAAACACTGTGTGAGGTGGGTGGGGTTGAGAGAGCTCCAAAGAACTGTGACTAGCCCCAGATCACCCAGCTGGCGTGTGTTGGAGTGCACAAGCTAACCTGGTTCACCAGATAAGCCTCCACGGCTCAAGCGGCAGAGTGGGAAATAAAACCCGGTTCTCCAGATTAGAGAGCACCTGCTCTTAACCACTTACACCACACCGGCTCTCACGAACATAAAATGCTTGCAGAACATTTGCAAAACATTTTCGTCCCTTTTCCCAATTTGTTTGCACTGATCCCCTGGAAACGTTTCATCGCTGCCATGAAGGGTTTTCTCTCTCTTTTGGGGCTATTTGTAGAATTGATGCTTTGAAGAATCGATGCATGGATTCTTTGTTGCTGTGCGGAATTGACGCTTTGAAGATTTAACCTTTTTTCACAATACTAGAACCAGGGGGCATTCATTGAAAATGCTGGGGGGAAGAATTAGGACTAATAAAAGGAAACACTTCTTCACGCAACGTGTGATGGGTGTTTGGAATATGCTGCCACAGGAGGTGGTGATGGCCACTAACCTGGATAGTTTTGAAAAGGGCTTGGACAGATTTATGGAGGAAAAGATCTATGGCTACCAATCTTGATCCTCCTGATCTGAGATTGCAAATGCCTGAACAGACCAGGGGCTCGGGAGCAGCAGCAGCCGCAGAAGGCCATTGCTTTCACCTCTTGCATGTGAGCTCCCAAAGGCACCTGGTGGGCCACTGCGAGTAGCAGAGAGCTGGACTAGATGGACTCTGGTCTGATCCAGCTGGCTTGTCCTTATGTTCTTATGTTCTTAACCACAGAAATGACGAAAATTAAGAAGTGAACGGGAATGGAGTTGAGCTCAGGGATGTGATAAAAGTATGCTTAGGGAGAGATTCAGAGATATCACAGAGGTGTGGAAAATGCAGCAGGAAGGACAAAACGCTTTCAATATGTCTGCACAGCAAGGGAAGACGTTTTAAAAATGTTTCACATAAAAGAATCGTGAAACAAATTAAACAAATTAAAGTAGTCATCTTCTTACGGTCTCGGCGGGGGGGGGGGGCAGAGGGGCATACTAGGTGAGTTGGAAGTGATTATGTTGCCATTGCATCTATATAATTCTGTAATGTATGGTATAGTGTTATTAGGCATTTTGTACTATTCTTTTAACTTTTGTATGGCTTTATTTTAACTATTTTACGGATTGTATCTATCTATCTATCTATCTATCTATCTATCTATCTATCTATCTATCTATCTATCTATCTATCTATCTATCTATCTATCTATCTATCTATCTATCTATCTATCTATCTATCTATCTATCTATCTATCTATCTATCTATCTATCTATTTTATTCGGTTTATATACCACTCTCCCCCAGAGGGCTCAGGGCGGTTCACAACAGAAATACAAACAATAAACCATAAATAATTCCGTAATAGTACTGGTCCTTAATTTAAAAGCAGCGCTCAAATTATAACCTTTCCATTAAATACCGTAAAATGTAGATAAAAATACAGATGGCGTCCCGTAATTTAAAATTCCCCTAAAGGAGGGACAGCAGGGGCCTCGATGTTTAAAGGGGTGCACATATCAGCGGCTGGCATCCCCAAAAGCCCGGCGGAACAGCACAGTCTTGCAGGCCCTGCGGAACTCCTTAAGGTCCACTTGGGAGCCAGGACAACCCCTGGAGGGAGAGCGTTCGAGGTGGAAACCAACCGCATCAATGGAGAGGGCCAGGGGCCTCTACTGTAAGCGCATTTATTGATGGTGTGACCTACACACATTTCACAGGAACAGGAAAGGGATATAAATATGAAATAAATGAAAAAATAAAATGATTTTCAGATAAAACGTTTTCAGGCTGGAAATGAAACATTTTCAGAATGTGGAACTCCCATCGAGGAAATGTTTTTATTTCCTGCCTCAAAACGTTTAAAAAGGTTTGTGCTGAAAGGGACTCTCTGTCTTGAATAATAGCATTGAAGAGGATTTTAACTGTGCATTTTATTGCTTGTCAGCCGCCCTCAGTCTGACTTTGGTCAAGAAAGGGTGGGGTAAAGATAAAATGAAATAAACTAAACTTAAAAAGCAGCAGCAGGGATAGATGTTAACAGAAGCTGTACATGAGATCAGAATTCTGGAAGCCTTTCCTGTTTAGATTCACTTCTTTTTTGTGGGCTAACTTTTTAATTTAGGTGTCTGAAGATAGCAAATGCTTCTATCTATCACCCATGTCTGCTCTCATTAATCCTGCGTCCATTGCACTGAAGCAAAAATTAAAAAACGCCGACCTTACAAAAAAACCCCTCTCATTCCTTGATCCATTTGCTTAGACTTTGAGTTTATCAATATTGAGTGTCCTTAAATTATGGATGAGAGACCTTGTGTACTAGAGACATACAGTTAGTACTTTATTATTAAAGAGGGAAATGGGGTTCATGAGAAGGCAGATAAACAAGGGGGGGGGAGAGGAGAAAAGATAGGTAGCTCTTAGCTTGTTATATAACTTTGTGAACCAGAAAATGAGGTCGTTATGCACTGCCATCGAAAAACTGATTTACTCAAAATATATGATCTTAACCTGCTCTCTGAGCTTAAATAACATTAACAGGATCACTTTTAAGTATGACTAAATTAGAGTATCACAGCCGATGTGATTGTAATAATACACTGTCCCTTTCCGCACAGATATCCACTGGAACTTAATTATTAACAAGTGACAACTTGCTATACAGCAGCCTTAGAACTCTATATTCCAACTGGTTGTTGTGAGCTTTCCGGGCTGTATGACCATGGTCTGGTAGATCTGGTTCCTAACCCTAACCCTAACCAGACCATGGCCACACAGCCTGGAAAGCCCACAACAACCAGTTGAGTCCGGCCGTGAAGGCCTTCGACAATACTCTGTATTCCAATTTAGTTACGGAGATATATTATGCAAATCATAAATTATATCACATAATCTGAACTCTTCAGTGTGGACATTTTCTTCCAATTTGCTGTGAAACAGGGTGGAAGGACCTTAAAATGGAAGATAATGGTTTAGAAGCATGAACTCCATTAGGATTGACCAGAGGTGGGATCCAGCAGGTTCTCACCAGTTCCCGAGAGTGGGTTACTAATTACTTGTGTGTGCCAAGAGGGGGTTACTAATTGGGTCTCCTTTTCCATTAGAAATTCCATTAGGTCCAAAAATCATGAAGTCCTGTTGTTTCCTATGTGGCTGGTTAGCGAAGGTAGAAAACGGGATGATTCTCCCTGTTGGGCTGTTTTAAAAACATGTTTTAGAAATATGGTAAAGTTCCTTGTTTAAGGAAAGTCTCCTTCTTTTGATTTCTAGAAACAAAATTAAGTATTTGAAAGTATTAAGTATTTGACAGGCAGTCAGTTAGAGGAGAAGTAGTTGTTTCTGTTGGCAGTAGACAATAGGACTTGCTATAATGAGTTTAAATTATGGACAGAAAGATACCAGCTGGAAATTAGGAACTTTTTTTTACAGTAAGAGTTTTTTACAGTAACAGAGAAATTATTAATGCCCCGGCCCCGGAATGCCCGGCCACGCCCCCGTCATGCCCCGCCCAGCCCCATTGGCGCTACGCCACTGTTGGAATCCCACCACCATGGGAACCTGTTACTAAAAATTTTGGATCCCACCACTGGGATTGACCTTTAAATCACAATAACTATGTGGAAGTCGCATTTATTTATTTATTTCACACTTTTCTCCTCCGTGGGGACCCAAAGTTACTTACCGGTGCTTAGCTCCATTGTATCCCCACAACAACCCTGGAAGTACGTTAGGCTGAGAGGGGATGACTGGCCCAGAATCTCCCGGCAAGCTTCCATGACAGAGTGGGGATTCGAATATGGGTTTCCTACATCCTAGTCCAGGGGTCTGCAACCTGCAGCTCTCCGGATGTTCATGGACTACAAATCCCATCAGCCCCTGCCAGCATGGCCAATTGGGGTTTGTAGTCCATGAACATCTGGAGAGCTGCAAGTTGCAGACCCCTGGACTAGTCTGAGGCTTCAACTACTGTCCCACAGCGCCTCTGGGGGGAGGGTCTATGACTACAGACCCGGCACAAAGCTTCTGACAAATTACCGATTCCCTCCCCAAATTGGAAAAAAAATCTTTTCCCATCAAGATTACCCCTTATTCCTAAGACTGTAACAAGACATGTTCTTGCCCAGGAATTAAGACCACAGAGAGGTCCTCTTTACTGTCTCATCAACCAACGAAGCTCATGTAATGGGTACATAAGAGAGGGCCTTTTCTGTGGCAACCCCTCAATTCTGGAACCATACCTAACTAATTATGGTACCTACCTGTGGCAACTCCTCAATTCTGGAACCATACCTAACTAATTATGGTACCTAACTGTGGCAACTCCTCAATTATGGAACCATACCTAACTAATTATGGTACCTAACTGTGGCAACTCCTCAATTATGGAACCATACCTAACAGTATAGTTTTTTAACTTGGCGCTCCTCAATTATGGAACCATACTGCTTCAGTATGGTGCACCTAACTGTAGCAACTCCTCAAATTGTGGGACTGATACCTAACTAATTATGGTACCTAACTGTGGCAACTCCTCAATTATGGAACCATACCTAACTAATTATGGACTACCTGTGGCAACTCCTCCAATTGTGGAACCATGCCTAATTATGGTGCCTAACTGGCAGCAGCTCCTCAGTTATGGAACCATACTAACTAATTATGGGTACCTACCTGTGTAGGCTCTCAGTGGAACCATACACCTAACTAATTATGGTACCTAACAGCAGCAGCTCACTCAATTGTGGAACCATACTGAGTGTAATTTTTTTCTACTTCTTGGCAAGCTCTCAATTATGGAATAGCATTTTTTTAATTATGGTACATACTTGTGGCAACTCCTCAGTTATGGAACCATACCTAACATACAGAGGAAGGAAGGAAGGAAGGAAGGAAGGAAGGAAGGAAGGAAGGAAGGAAGGAAGGAAGGAAGGAAGGAAGGAAGGAAGGAAGGAAGGAAGGAAGGAAGGAAGGAAGGAAGGAAGGAAGGAAGGAATCCACCAAATAAGATACCAGCTAGTATTAGAAATGCATGAAACTTACTAGTTGCTAAAAGGAAACGCCTAAGAAGGAAATGTTTCCAATGCTTGAGGCATATGGTAGCTACCTGGTTTTTTATTGTTTTAATGATCACAGATGCGTTTGTATCTGACGAAACGAAAGATGGTTCACACTGAACAGTGCGCTTAGCAACAGCCAAATAATTATTCATCACCCATCAGGCAACACCAGGTACTTTTTCCAGCGCACTAGACTAGACTAGACTAGAAGTGACCAATTACCTTCTTGATTGGTAACTATTGCACTTCTCATTGGTTACAACCATTCCTGGTTTGCAGATCAGCATACTGGTGCATGCTGCTTTGCAGGCTTATGTCCCTTTCACCTGATCTGGGTTAATGTGACTTACAACATTCTCCTCTCTTTCATTTTATCCTCACAGGTAGGTTGGGAAGAGCAAATGGGACTGTCCCAAGGTCCCCCAGTGGGCTTTCATGGCTCTAGTGAGGATTCGAACCTAGGATCCTCTGACACTTAAGAACATGAGAACATAAGAACTAGCCTGCTGGATCAGACCAGAGTCCATCTAGTCCAGCATTCTGCTACTCCCAGTGGTCCACCAGGTGCCTTTGGGAGCTCACCTGCAGGATGTGAAAGCAATGGCCTTCTGCTGCTGCTGCTCCTGAGCACCTGGTCTGCTGAGGCATTTGCAATCTGAGATCAAGGAGGATCAAGATTGGTAGCCATAGATAGACTTCTCCTCCATAAATCTGTCCAAGCCCTGTTTAAAGCTATCCAGGTTAGTGGCCATCACCACTTCCTGTGGCAGCATATTCCAAACACCAATCACACGTTGCGTGAAGAAGTGTTTCCTTTTATTAGTCCTAACTCCTCCTCCCAGCATTTTCAATGGATGCCCCCTGGTTCTAGTATTGTGAGAAAGAGAGAACAATTTCTCTCTGTCAACATTTTCTACCCCATGCACAATTTTATAGACTTCAATCATATCCCCCCTCAGACGTCTCCTCTCCAAACTAAAGAGTCCCAAACGCTGCAGCCTCTACTCATAGGGAAGGTGCTCCAGTCCCTCAATCACCCTCGTTGCCTTTCTCTGCACTTTTTCTATCTCTTCGATATCCTTTTTGAGATGTGGCAACCAGAACTGAACACAGTACTCCAGTGCAGTGCATACCACTGTGTGCTATATAAGGGCAGTACTTACAGGTTTATTACAACCTTTCCTAGCGTTACTGGCATAGAGTTTGCCTTTTTCACAGCTGCCATGCATTGAGTTGACATTCCCATGGAACTATCAACTCAGACGCCCAAATCCCTTTCCTGGCCTGTGACTTCCACCAGGATACCACGCTAGACCGATGGAATCAAACCAGCGTTCTTTTGTTTCCAGTCCTTCCATCGGAAATTCTGAAAGACGCTGTTCTGACTTCCGGGGCAGCCGTAAGACTTGGTTAGATAAGCACGCATGCAACCCTGCAGGCTCTCAGGAAAAGAAATAATGTGTAAATGTTGCATTAAAAAGCTTTTTAGCTGTCGACTCGGTTAATGGGTATTTATATGAAATCTTATCTGCCTGCACTTCCATTTTACTGCCTGGCTGCTTTTGTTCTTAACAAAAGGATCACAGATGGTTCATTTTCACGAGGTGATACTGTTTTGGGGTTTTGCTGCACGTCGCGTAAAGGGTTCTGCTTGTTCTGCAGTAGAGAATATAGTATAAGAAGGTCTTTTAAAAAGAAACATAAACAAGGACACGTACATTCCAGGATCTCTCCAAGCAATGCAACGCAGATCTGAGTCATCATGATGTCCAATTAGGTCGGTTGTACATCACCTTGCATATCTAATTACATTTTCTTTTTCATTTGGATCAAATTAGGATATTTTCAACCCTGCAAGGAAAGCTGGTTTCTCCAGGCCAGGGGTCTGCAACCTGCGGCTCTCCAGATGTTCATGGACTACAATGCCCATCAGCCCCATTGGCCGTGCTGGCAGGGGCTGATGGGATTTGTAGTCCAGGAACATCTGGAGAGCCACAGGTTGCAGACCCCTGCTCCAGGCAACTGGGTCCCACCATGGTCGGCAGCCCCATTGGCCATGCTGGCAGGGGCTGATGGGATTTGTAGTCCATGAACATCTGGAGAGCCACAGGTTGCAGACCCCTGCTCCAGGCAAATGGGTCCCACCATGGTCGGCAGTCCCATTGACCATGCTGGCAGGGGCTGATGGGATTTGTAGTCCATGAACATTTGGAGAGCCACAGGTTGCAGACCCCTGCTCCAGGCAACTGGGTCCCGCTGGTGGCAGCCTAACAGCCCATGCTGGCAGGGGCTGATGGGTTGCAGATCCCATGAACATCTGGAGAGCCACAGGTTGCAGACCCCTGCTCCAGGCAAATGGGTCCCACCATGGTCGGCAGTCCCATTGACCATGCTGGCAGGGGATGATGGGGTTTGTAGTCCATGAACATTTGGAGAGCCACAGGTTGCAGACCCCTGCTCCAGGCAACTGGGTCCCACCATGGTCGGCTGGCCACTCCCTTTCAGTCCAGATAGTGGCAGCCAATCTTAGTCTTGTCTCTCTCCAACTCTCATGAATAGGTTTTCCCCTTAAAGGTAAAGGAACCTTCTACGATCTTGCTGCTCCACTGAGAGAAGTGTAAAGTCTTCCTTCTATTCAAGTAGCTCTATTTAAGTGCCATTTCAGTTGAAAGAAGGTTATATGTCATGAGATTGTTTGGTGGTCTTGATTAGGTGTGGGCATTCGGCCACTCCACTGGCTGGTTGGAAATCTCTGTTTATCAGTTCCCGGCAAGGCAATGGCAGCAGAATTTATACAACCGACCTAATTGGATACCCCTTGCAGTATCAGGAGCTCCCAGTCAGAGCAAAGGATTCCTGCCCTAACTTCACTGGATACAACGATTTTGCCAGGAAGGCCAACTCTTTAACGCTTGTGCCCACAAGACCCCTTCTGCACATGCAGAATAATGCACTTTCAATCCACTTTCACAATTGTTTGCAAGTGGATTTTGCTCTTCCGCACAGCTGCAAAGTGCATTGAAAGTGGATCGAAAGTGAATTATTCTGCATGTGCGGAAGGGGTCTGGAAGCCTTGCTTGACTAAAGTTTTGTTCCGGTTGACAATGAAACTGTGAAATGCTGTAATAATTGGATGAATTAACGGGGTTTTGATTTCTTCCATTCCACTACAATTATTTCTTTATTGCAATCAGCAATCTACTGAAGTATTTTGCAAGTATGGGTGTGCGTATTCCTCAAAAGCACACCAAAATCAGACACATGCCAAGATTTGACTGGAAATGCCGATGAAGTCAATATTCCTTTCTGATATTTTGGGTTGGCGGACTAGAAGGCTCCATCAGTTGCACACTTCTAGAACGTGCTGTAATAAATAATGCACACTCAGAAGTATGAGAATGTGCTCCTCAACCTATCTCTTGGGCCCTCAGATGAGTCAAGGAACCCCCTGCTGTTGGGTCACACTGTTACAGAGCTGCCATTCCAGCGGCATTGAAAGAAAGGATGTCGGATCTCCTAAGAAGAACAAAGGGTTGCCAAATCTCCAGATAGGACCTGTAGATCTTCTGGAATTACATCTGATCTCCACAATACAAAGATTGGTTCCCGTGGAGAAAGTAACTCCTTTAGAGCGTAGAATCTAGGGCATTATAATCTACTGAGGTCCCATCCCTTCATCAAAATCTCACCCCTTCCCCAGCCCACACCCAAATCTCCAGGGATTTTCCAACTTGGAGTTGGCAACTCTACAAGAGCAGCAGGACAGCAAGCTGAGATCATTCAGTGGAGGAGACACTGGCCCTTTCCCCACTTACCGTTTGCTGTGCGCTACTCTGCCCAAATAGCGTGGGGTCCAGCAGCACTCCCCACAAGTCCGGGCGGGGACAATGCAGCCGCCCCGACTCTGCCGCTCTCCATACCAAGCGCGAGTCATTTCACAAGCTGATAAAACGGCTGCTTCGCTGACCCAGCTGGAAATTACGTTACGTTCGGCGTAAGGAATAGAAGCCGGGGCCTTGGCGATATCAGGGTCTGGTGGAGAGAAGCCAGCGGCAGGTCAATCTAGCTAATCTGCCGAGCTCTGGTCCCTGGCACCTTTTATTAGGGTTTCCCAAGGGAGCGGGAGAGCCGGAGAATACTGTACAGTACATGACTCATGGGGGCTGCGTACGTGCGGGAGGAAACGTTCCTGTGTGGGCCTAATCCATACCTGGGGGTATGTACCTTTTGTCCCTTTGTCCAGGGCATCCCATGACCGTGAGTCATGGGGGTCTTGTGACAGGTGAGCTAACTTGCCCAGAGGGCAACAGACTGCGCAGGCATCCCTGTGCTCTGTCTGAGGCTCTGCTGGGTTAAGCTGGCTCACCCCAACACCGCGCAGAGTGCGGGGCAATGGGGAACACGACCCCGCGCCAGAAATGACTCGAGCTGTGGGTAGCGCGCCGCAAGCAGCAAGTGGGGAAAGGCCCACTTATTTCTGGAGGCTGAGTCTTGGCATGCTGCTCATTACAATTTATCTCCTGATGCTTAACTTGTGTTTCCTGTGCCCAGCTGTTTAGATCTGCTTTATAATCCAGGCCTGAAGACAGATGAGGACACAACTTTGGCCCCTTCCACACATGCAGAATAATGCACTTTCAATCCACTTTCACAATTGTTTGCAAGTGGATTTGGCTATTCTGCACAGTAAAATCCAGCTGCAAAGTGCATTGAAAATGGATTGAAAGTGCATTATTCTGCATGTGCGGAAGAGGCCTTTGTCCCTCTTCCTAGCACATGACTCTGATGTCACATGATTTCCTGTCTCATTTTTGCAGCTCAATGGATACCAGCCAATTGTACAGCAATAGAGAGGGAGGTTGATTTCCAGCATTTGTATATTCCCAATTCAGAACTTGACAGACAGGAGACTCGGTGACTGACCACTGTAAGGCTAAACAACCCCACTGAAAACTGCTGACCTTATTTGCAAGCCAAGAGTCTGCTCTAGTTAATTTCCTGGCAGCAGTGGCGTAGGAGGTTAAGGTTAAGAGCTTGTGTATCTAATCTGGAGGAACCAGGTTTGATTCCCAGCTCTGCCTCCTGAGCTGTGGAGGCTTATCTGGGGAATTCAGATTAGCCTGTACACTCCCACACACTACAGCTGGGTGACCTTGGGCTAGTCACAGCTTCTCGGAGCTCTCTCAGCCCCACCCACCTCACAGGGTGTTTGTTGTGAGGGGGGGAAGGGCAAGGAGATTGTCAGCCCCTTTGAGTCTCCTGCAGGAGAGAAAGGGGGGATATAAAGCCAAACTCTTCTTCTTCTTCTTCTACTAAAAGATAGAGACTTCCCACCACTTCGGATAACACTAGGTGGGAGGGCGAATTGGCTGTTGGAGGTGTGTGGGCCTGCGCTGACTTCTTTGCCCACCCCACCAGCATAAGTGGCATCTACACCGGCGTAAGTGGCACCTCTGCCATGCCTGACCCAGAAGTTGCCCCCAGATCAGCATCTGCATAAAGGAAGACACTGGCGCAGCTGGGGGGGGGGCTAGGGCTATTTCCTGTGGATGGAGCTGACAGTAGTCACCTTCCACTAACTTTTGTCCAGGGGATGCCCCTCGTGTACGCCTATAACAGTGATGGCGAACCTATGGCACGGGTGCCAGAGGTGGCACTCAGAGCCCTCTCTGTGGGCACGCACAAACAGGGGGAAATCGCCCCCCCCCCCCCACACACACACCTAGGCTGGCCTGGGCCACTGGGCTCGATTATTAGCATTAAACCTAAGACCTAGTTTTGGGGAAGCAGTGTAGGTAACCCTGTTAAGCGCTGTTAAACCCCACTGATTTTCACGTGAAAAACTAAAGCACCATCCTTTACCTGGGAGTAAGCTCAGTTGCTGGCAATGTGGCTTGCTTCTGAATAAACCCTCCTAGGGCTGTGATTCACCCGTTCAAAGAGTTGCATGGTTGCTTCAAAGCAAAGCCACCTCCTACCACCAAGCTTACTCTCGAGTAATGCATGCCTCAGAGCCAACCATTTTTTCTAAACTAAAACCTCCGTATTCAGGTTAAATTGTCGGGTTGGCACTTTGCGATAAAGAAGTGGGTTTGGGGTTGCAATTTGGGCACTCGGTCTCAAAAAGGTTCGTCATCACTGGCCTATAACTTACACCACAAAAACACAAGACAGAAGTCACTTTTTTCAATGGAGTGTTCCAGGTGGCCGCAGGGTGTTTTTCCCCAGTGGTTTGGTGTGCTTCCTGGAGCTCCATTGGAGGTTGCTGGTGCTACCATAGAGTAAGGTGACCAGATGGTCACCTTTGTGATCCGGGATGGGCACGGGCTTCTGGGGCTTGCCGTTTGCTGCCCTGTGACAGAGCGGCAAATGGCAAGCCCCAGAAGGCCATGCGCTCCTGCGGCCGGGCGCACGGGAGGCTGCCGCACTGCCTTGCGCCCCCAAGGCAGTGCAGCAGCCTCCCCAAAATCGGGACAATTTGTAGAACCCGCGGGGCGTGGGACAAATTATCCAAAGGCGTGACGGTCCCGCTAAAAGTGGGACGGCTGGTCAGCCTACCATAGAGCTCCCCTCCCATCTGATTGGAACAGATATTAAGTTAAGTATTTTATTAAAATGTTGCTGTCACAGGCCTTAACATTGCAAAACACACACACACACAAAACAATAGTATACGTAGGAAGGCAATACCTTAAAATAAATATAACTAATATCTATTTTGAAAGGTTGGAATGCATCTGCCTCTCTTTTAATTTAGTTGACACAAATGCATAAGAGGCAACACAACGGGTACCAGAAGGATCGGCATCTGCCAGCAGAAAACTGATGCATTCCTCGTCTGTTCCAAAGAAGGAGAAGAAGAGTTTGGATTTATATCCCCCCTTTCTCTCCTGCAGGAGACTCAAAGGGGCTTACAATCTCCTTGCCCTTCTCCCCTCACAACAAACACCCTGTGAGGTGGGTGGGGCTGAGAGAGCTCAGAAGAGCTGTGACTAGCCCAAGGTCACCCAGCTGACGTGTGTGGGAGTGTACAGGCTAATCTGAATTCCCCAGATAAGCCTCCACAGCTCAGGTGGCAGAGCTGGGAATCAAACCCAGTTCCTCCAGATTAGATACATGAGCTCTTAACCTCCTACGCCACTGCTGCTCCAGGTCATTCCACAAAGGAGTGTGGAATGACCTGATTCAGCCTAGAGCAGATAGAGCTGTAAAGTGGACAGCAAAAAAAGATACTGAGCTAAATCACCTGTATGGCTAAATATACAGGGACAGAGGCGTAGAGCCAGAGGGGTTTTGTGATATCTGCCCTGTAAATAAGCGGAGGGCGTTGTTTGGAGGTGGGCGTTTGTCATCTTAATGGAGCTTCAGAAAGGTCCGACAGACAAAAAATTTTTTTTTGTAAGCTTAAAATGAGGATACCAAACAGAAAACTTTCTGTTTTGAACTAAACCAATACCATGGCATGCCTCCTTTGGATCCCCAGAACCAAATTTTACCAAACTTGGCTGCCATTATCAGGAGTGTCCCCTGATGATAGCCTGAAATTTTGATGCCGCTAGCCTAAAAACTGCACCCCCTGCCCGCCGACAAAGTAAAAACACTAAAAATGCCAAAAATAGAAATGAACCCAATTTTTCTGCAACCCCCCCCCCACGTGATCAAATGGTGGGCACCCGGGACATTTGTCCCCACATGTCCCCATGCTAGTTACACCCCTGCACCTCTGTTCTTAAATGCACTGCTGGTGTTCCCTGGGGAAAGTCTCAGGATCTTTCTTATGAAGATGTTCTGAATAGTATCTAGTTAAATCAGGATCTTTTGGTTCCACCCCAGATCACAGCTCCAAACACTCCAGATCACAGCTCCCAACAACTACCTTGCTTAAGAAGACCTTAAGCGCCAGAGTAATAAGACCCGTACACACACACCCTTGGACATTTTTAAAAAAACAGTACCTGATGTAGCACCTGATCACACTAATCTGCTAAAATGAACAAAACAGAGCAGCAGTGGCTTAGTGGTTAAGAGCAGGTGCGTTATAATCTGGAGGAACCAGGTTTGATTCCCTGCTCTGCTGCTTGAGCTGTGGAGGCTTATCTGAGGAATTCAGATTAGCCTGTGCACTCCCACACATGCCAGCTGGGTGACCTGGGGCTCGTCATAGTTCTTCTGAGTTTTCTCAGCTCCACCTTCTTCACAGGGTGTTTGTTGTGGGTGGGAAGGGAAAGGAGTTTGTAAGCCCCTTTGAGTATCCTTACATGAGAGAAAGGGGGAATATAAATCCAACTCTTTCTTCTTCCTCTTCCTCCCTCCTCCTCCTCTTCTTCCTCCCTCCTCCTCTTCAGCCTTGCTTTACAGAAGTATCCAATGCGGGGGGGGGGAGGGCATTAGGGAGAGACATGGCCTTGCTCCAGCGTATTTGCCTTCCCCAAGACACCAATCTCAGTGGAGTTGGCAGATTCTCCAGTTGCTGCCTATCCCTCAGCCCATGCTGCAAAACCTGGAAATCCAGGCTGCAGGGGGGCTGTGCAGGCACCCAATCAGACACCAGCATGGGGAGGGGGTTGTTCTCAGGAGCTGAGTCAACATTAATTGGCTCCCTCCCAGGACTGAGGCCTGGGAGCAAAGTGCCCCGGCCCTTTTAGTGGTGTAATTCCTGTTAGCCCTACGGGACTTTCCGGCAGTATGGGTGGCGGTGGAGCTATTTATTTTTCCCTGCACCACCGGAGAACCCGCTTGGAGGGGGTGGGGCAGCACCACATTGGTGTGGTGTCCCACCGGCTCCAGGTTTGGATGGGGCTGCCCATTATGGGTAGCGCGGCTACATTGACTGCACAAAGCAGCGTAGTGATCTTCTGACCCTCCAAAAGACGGGAGAATTGATCTAAAGAAGATGCTGTTCATTTTTAGCAGATGAATGAGATCAGGCGCCGTATCTGGTACATTTTCTGTACAATGTTAATAATGTAAAAATTAAATAATAAAAGGGCCAATTAAACAACAGTAGCCTTGTTTAACTCCATTCGTAAGGGGACTTGGATCTGTAAGGCATCTGTTGGTGTTCGTTCTGACCCTGACTGTAAGGTCTGAATGTAATTCTCTTAAAAGCTTAAATAATCTCCTAACTATATTAGTGTTATCTAATTTATACCATAGCCCACAGTGATCGTTTGAGTCAAAGGCCGAAGTAAGATCCACAAAAGCTACAAATAACCGACACTAGAGTTTGAAAGGAACATTTAGCCGCAGAGGGAGGCCAACTAAGAAGGAAGATGTATATCTCACCCAGAGATATAGTATATAGTGAAAACTAACAGCAATTAGAGGAGGAACAGCCCTATCATATGTGGTAGTCATGCAAGAAAGCCAGGAAAATACTGGATAGAGTTCTAGGATGAAATGCAAAAGATTTTGAAAATTAAATTCATGATGAATCCTAAAAGTATGCTATTAAATATGTTACCAAGTAATACTCCAAAAATAAATAATGACTTTTCAACCATATGGTGACAGCGGTAAAAACAATATTTGCAGCAAAGTAGAATTGAAAAATAAATTAGCTGAATAAACTGTCATGGCAAATCTAACATCCTATACACCAGTGATGGCGAACCTTTTTGAGACCGAGTGCCCAAATTGCAACCCAAAACCCACTTATTTATCACAAAGTGCCAACCCGGCAATTTAACCTGAATACTGAGGTTTTAGTTTAGAAAAAAATGGTTGGCTCTGAGGTGTGCGTTACTCGGAAGTAAGCTTGGTAGTAGAAGGTGGCTTTGCTTTGAAGCAACCATGCAACTCTTCGAACGGGGTGAATCACAACCCTAGGAGGGTTTACTCAGAAGCAAGCCACTTTGCCAGCAACTGAGCTTACTCCCAGGTAAAGGATTGTGCTTTAGTTTTTCATGTGAAAATCAGTGGGGTTTAACAGCGCCTAACAGGGTTACCTATACTGCTTCCCCAAAACTAGGTCTTGGGTTTAATGCTAATAATCGAGCCCAGCGGCCCAGGCCAACCTAGATGTGTGTGCGAGGGCGGGGGGCGATTTCCCCCTGTTTGTGCGTGCCCACAGAGAGGGCTCTGAGTGCCACCTCTGGCACCCGTGCCATAGGTTCGCCATCACTGCTATATACATAACAAGCCAAGATTGAGATTTCAAAAAAAAATGGAATGTTTTAAATACATAGATGGTTGGAAGCTTAGATGAAAATTAAAGCAAAAAGGAAGAGGTTTAAGAGATAAATGCTTTTAAAAACTTTCCTGATAAGCAAATGCAGAGGAAACCAAGACTAAGATTTATTGTCTGTCACTGTTTAATGCATTTAGCCATAGGTCATTACTTAATGCATATTTAATGCATTATTTAATGCAAATAGGTCATTATTTAATGCATGTAGCCATAGGTCATTAAGTTGTATTGTGACAGCTTTTTAAGGTAACTTAGCATAGAAATGAATTATTAGACATGCAAACAATAAATTCTTGTCGAAGGCTTTCACAGCCGGAATCACTGGGGTGCTGTGTGGTTTCCAGGCTGTATGGCCGTGTTCTAGCAGCATTCTCTCCTGACGTTTCGCCTGCATCTGTGGCTGGCATCTTCAGAGGATCTGATGGTAGGCATGGAAAGCAAGTGGAGTATATATACTGTGAAGTCAAAAGGTGAGGCCATCTGAATAGAGTAGCCTGGCACGTGAGTCACCGAGAAGTCTGTAGCATGGGAGTACACAGGAGATGGTGAGACCTTTGACTGAAACCATGGAGAGAAACCTTGGCATGGATAAGGGCCATAAAATATTGGCTGTATATACATTTTCTAGTGGGATCCAATAGCTATATTCCCTCTCTGTTATCAGATCACTTTATTTTAGAATGGTATACTTTGATCTTTAGAAAGCTATTGGTTTCCCCTTGGAATCACTCCTTATGCTCACAAAGGTGGAAGCCTTCAGACTAGTTAAGAATAGGCTCTTGGATCTTGATTTTCATAATTTGACTCGTGCTGCCAAGACAACCTGTTCTCCGACTACATTATTAATCCCATGCGAGCGTGGAATTATGGCAGCATATTTTCATCTGCTGATTAATCCCACCCAGAGGAGAGCCTTGGCTACTGCAAGATGTAATGTGCTGCCATCAGCTCTGCTGGAGGGAAGATTTAAGAATATGGAACATTCTAAAAGAGTTTGTTCATGTGATATGACTACGGTTGAAACACTTGACCATTCTCTGTTTCTATGCCCTAAATACAATAAGATACGCATGAAATACACGAATTCCATTTTCTTGCAATGTTCCCAGTGGCATGAGTGTTATAAGATACCCAATCTCCTGAACAGCTCTCATGTGCTCTTTTGTGAAACTGTTGCAAATTTTACACTGGAAATTAGTAATTTTAACTGTATTTCTTAACCTTGTTTTGTTTTAAAATTTTGTCCTGTTTTGTATGCCAATAAAGGCTTGTGTTGTGTTGTTGATACCATGGAGAGCTGTTGCCAGCCAGAACAGACAGCATTGACTTTGGTCTGGCTCCTGTTCTCATGGGAGTAATGGCTTCTCCTCCACACAGATTCTCCAATAAGATGTTCAATTCCTGAAGCTCAATATTTAACAAAATCAGTTCATCATACTTCTTTAAGAAAACACTACAGACTATAGTGTTAAAGAAAACTTGCTCAACAATAAGACCTGCAATACACAATGCAACTAAATTCTGAATAACTGCGCACAAGATGAGGCTCTGAATTTCTTTTCTTTGTGTAGCAAAGCAGATACTAAAGCTAACAGCTTGAGGGGGGTGGGAAATCACTTCAATCTCAATTATCAAAAGATCAGATTTTGAAGAGTAAAAATACAGACTATCCCAGGAAAGATGTTTTCGAAAGGCTATTTTGAAATGTTACAGCTTACTGCGAAAATTATACTCGCATGGCTAAAGTCCAATTGATGAATTTTCACAACAGAGCTCAAATCAGGTGCTTCCTTTTTCAGTTTTGCATTAAACTGTGGAAGTGTTTAAACAGGCAACTCATCCCTGATATGTGACAAGCCTAAGAATGTAATCAGCACAAACACAAGCAGGCACAGATCTTCCAGCAGGAAAATTGGGACTAGTGACAAACCCATGTGGCGTTCACGTCATGCAGCTACTTTAATCTTTGTGATGGTGGCGAGAGATGGCAGGCAAGTGCCACTTCTCCTCGGATGTCAGAATGTCTGCTGCGGTGGGAAAACTAGCAGAAAGAAAAATAACAACTCAAGCATATCATTTCTCGAGCCTAGGGCTGGGTGGCGGAATTATGATACGAATCGCAGAGGCCCACTCCACACGGGCCATAAAGACAGGTGTGCTGCCGATAAAAACGCTGTTGTAGGGGAGAAGTTCACACCACTGCCGCTGCTGGAGCGTAGAGGCAGTGGTGTATTCCCCCCCACACACACAATGGCGCTTTTCTGACTCGCTAGTTGAGCAAGTATTTTGAAAAGCGGCGACGTGCAGCCGGTGCCAAGCGAACGACACCAGGTGCACACTGCTGCTTTTCAGCGAGCTGCTTAAAAAAATGGTCACTGTGACTTAGAAGAAGAAGAAGAAGAAGAAGAAGAAGAAGAAGAAGAAGAAGAAGAAGAAGAGGAGGAGGAGGAGGAGGAGGAGGAGGAGGAGGAGGAGGAGGAAGAGGAGGAGTTTGGATTTATATCCCACCTTTCTCTCCTGTAAGGAGACTCAAGGTGGCTTACAAGCTCCTTTCCCTTCCTCTCCCCACAACAGACACCTTGTGAGGTAGGTGGGGTAGAGAGAGCTCCGAAGAACTGTAACTAGCCCAAGGTCACCCAACAGGAATGTAGGATTGCAGACACACATCTGGTTCACCAGATAAGCCTCTGCCACTCAGGGGGAGGAGTGCGGAATCAAACCTGGTTCTCCGGATTAGAATCCACCTGCTCTTAACCACTACACCATGCAGGAAAAGCCAGCGCTGCATTGTTAGGAAGAAATGCAGATCACATAAAAATTATCTCCCTGTTTGCAACCCATGTACAGGATATGAGATGGATCAGTTGATGTTTGAGCATCCCTAGACAGGACAAGATGCCACACAGAGAAGCGATTAAAGTACGGCAGAAGTGTTTTGAATACACATTCTTGGCTTTGACCACAAATGTCTTAGAAGCCAGCTTCTAAATGTACCATCTGCCCTCACCCATAGCTCCTTCCTGCAAAAAGCTACCTTTAAGCAGAGGTCAGGAAAGTAGCTGAAAGTTAACAAAATTATCCTAACAAAACCAAAAAAAACAGAAATACAAAGGGGAATTTTTGATTTGATAAAATTTTCATTAACACTTCAAATTGCCAGAGCTGTTTAATTTAATTCAAATCCAGCACTTTCTTTTTCATAACACAGAACTAATCTACTTTTTCTTGCCCTTTATTTTACGCTTGGATTGTTAGATTAAACCTCTCCTTTGCCAGCCTTCACAATTTGCTTTTGCTTCTAAATGAATCCTCAGTACTTTTCAAAACGAGTGTGGAAAAACATGTTCATATTGCTGAGATAACATTATTTTGCCTTAATCGGTCTGTACAGGCTTTTGAGATTCTCTTTTCTGTAGCAACTGTTTTTGTTTCATGCAACATCCCCCCCCCAGCGCGCGCGCACGCACACACACATACACGCACCCCACCACTATTAAGAATAACTTCTAAGTTTGCATTTTAAGGTGCTACGGAACTCCTGTTTAATTTTGACCCTTTCCCCACTTACCCTCGTCGGAGGGTTGCTGCGGGCAATTCACAGCGCGCGCAATTCCTGGCGCGTGCCCCGGCTTCCCCACGACCCCGGGCTCTGCGCGGGGTCATCAAAAGGCGCCATTTGAAAAGGCGCCAGGAATTGCGCGCGCTGCGGGGGCGCGAGAGAGGCAGCGTCAGGGCGGCTGCGTTCTCGCCGCCCCTGAAGTGGGGAGTGCAGCTGAACCCCGCGATACTTTGGGAGAGTAGCGCGGGGCTTAAGGTAAGTGGGGAAAGGGCCTTTGACAAACGCCACAAATCTTAAAGGAATTTTCTTCCAAGCAAGGAGATCCACACAGACCGACTCCAGAATTAATGCTTGACTTAATGCTTGAAATGTCAAAACCAATGTTTGGATCACGTCCCAAGTGTCTGGCATTATTATTTCACTTGATCCCAGGATAAGTGGTTCCCCCTTTCCACTACAATATCTTCCCAAATTTCTGTCTTTCTGCAACTGCTTATTTCCAGTTTAGTTAGGAGAATAAGATTACTTCTGAATTGTATATCCTTAGTGCCCAAGGCAATTTATAATACATTTTCTTTGAAAATTATCTCAAAATGCAAAAGCAATTTAAAAAACAGAATACTGGCGTTTTATCAAAAGGAACAAAATTGTGGCAGCCCATCCATAACAGATCACCAAAATTCCTTGGCTCCATCATCCAAAAATATGGAGGCTGCAACTAAGAAATCAGAAGAAGATGGAGACTGGGAACACTGCCATGAAAGAGCAAGAAAAGATTCTTAACTGTAAAGATGTGTCACTGGCAACGAAGGGCGTTTCCCCACTCACCCTGATCCCCCCTATGCCGTGCGCACCCGGGCGTCCCCACGTCATCAAAAGGCGCCGTTTTTTCTCCAAGCGTCCAGGGGATAGCACCCGATGCACAGAGCGCTGACAGTGGCAGCTTTGGGGCAGCTGCGCTGTTGCCGCCCCTGTCGTGGGGAGTGCCCCGGGACCCCGCGCTACTTGAGGAGAGTAGCACGGGGCTTAAGGTAAGTGGGGAAAGGCCCTAAGATCAAGCTAATTCATGCCACAGTATTCCCTATTACTATGTGTGAGACAAAAATTGGCCAATGAAGAAAGCTGACAGGGAGATACCTTTGAAACGTGGTGTCGAAAGAGAGTGTTACAGATACCATGGACCTCCAAAAAGACAAATAAGTGGGTTCTAGCCCAGTGCTTCTCAACCTGGGGGTCGGGACCCCTTTGGGGGTCAAATGACCCTTTCACAGGGGTCGCCTAAGACCATCGGAAAACGGTCTTTTTATATTTTATATATACTAATTTTATGGTTGGGGGTCACCACAACATGAGGAACTGTATTAAAGGGTCGCGACATTAGGAAAGTTGAGAACCACTGCTCTAGAGCAAATCAAGTCTGACCTTTTCCTAGAAACCTTGGTCACGTTATGAGAAGGAAAGATTCACTGGGAAAAAAATGGTGGATTCCACACACATACAAATAATGTCTTTAAGACAGCATAAAAAGATCCATTTTGGGAATTTGTGTTCCCACAGCACCAGAGATCACATGTGTTCCCAGCCAAAAGTTTGTTTTGAACAAACATTTGTTTAGCCTAGTAATCCTGTGCAAGTGTTGTTTTGCCTTTTTTTTGTTTTGAGGGGACTCCTGCTTCCTGAGCAAACACCAACAGGAAGAAAACACTTTACTTCACCCACTCAAACCTCTCACGTTGGTTTCCACCACTCACGCCCACCAGTTTGTGTGCCACAGGAGATTCTCTGAGGAGATTCCCCATGGAGGTTTCCACCCATGTGTGATTTCCATATGAAAAGGTAGATGAACGAAGTCTGCCAAGCTACTGCAACACAAATATGCGCTTATTGCAGCTTCTCTAGTTGTGTTGCCATAACTTCTCAGATAGTCCCCTCAAAACAAAAAAAAGGAAAAACAACACTTGCGCAAGGTCGCTCGGTGAAACAAACGTTGTTCATCTACCTTTTCGTATGGAAATCACACCTGGGTGGAAACCTCCATGGGGAATCTCCTCAGAGAATCTCCTGCGGCACACAAACTGGTGGGCGTGAGTGGTGGAAACCAACGTGAGAGGCTTGAGTGGGTGAAATAAAGTGTTTTCTGCCTGTTGGTGTTCGCTCAGGAAGCAGGAATCATCCTCAACCTGAGTTGGGGCGGGGGTGGGGGAGATGGCTGGTTTAGCGGTTTTTGAAAAACCCAGCTTGAGAAAAATATAACGGGTTGAAATCATCTTGGGGAAGAGAGCCGCACAAAGTTCTTCCCCAAATGCGTCTTATAACATCTTAAAGACATTATATTGGTGGTGTGAATCTAAAAGGTTGTGTAGCTGTAATTCTAAGGTAGTTGAAACATCGCATTGCACTAAATTTGCTAAAATTAGATCTAAATATGTCAATCTACACCCTCTCTTCCAATCTGAGTTAACAGATTTGATTAGATTATTTCTCTTGTTGAATAACTCTGATTCTGTTTTTTGTGAAGAGGTTGCAAGCTTGTTATGGAAATAATTCAGAGCCATGTAATGATATGTATATATCATTACATACCAGTAATGATATGTATATATCTGAGGTTATCCTTTTTGCCTTTTAAAATTTTTATGTTTGTTGTGTTTTGTTGCTGTCGTTCTATGTATGCCAATAAAGGCTTTGCTTTGCTTTGCAAAAATATTTGTGGTGTGTGGAATCCACCAATGCTAGGAAAAGTTAAAAGCAACAGGAACGGTGGAGACCCAACGTTAGACATACTGACTCTACAAAGAAAGCTGCAGCCCTCAGTTTGCAAGACCTGAGCAAGGCTGTTAACAACAGGACATTTTTGAGTCGCCATGGAGTCTGAAGCGACGTGGCAATATTTAACACAAAGCGGCAGAGCTGGGCTTGCTCCTGGGTTGGGGGAAGGCGGGCAGGGGAATGAATGGAATGTCACCCACCAATAGGAGGTATAAGTCCTTGTTACCATGACATGTCAACACTGAGACAGCAGTGGCGTAGTGGCTAAGAGCAGTGGCTAAGAGCAGGTGCACTCTGATCTGGAGGAACCGGGTTTGATTCCCAGCTCTGCCGCTTGAGTTGTGGAGGCTTATCTGGGGAATTCAGATTAGCCTGTGCACTCCCACACACGCCACAAAGCGCCGTGACATGACCTTGGGGCTGAGTCATACAGCTTCTCAGACTCTCTCAACCCACCACCACTGGTGGGTGTTTGTTTGTGAGGGGGAAGGAGCAAGAGGAGATTGTAAGCCCCTTTGAGTCTCCTACAGGAGAGAAAGGGGGGATATAAATCCAAACTCTCTTAAAGACAATTATAGGTTAGGACAAGCAGTATTATGAAAACATAATGCTGAATGATCTCATGAGTGAAAAATGCAAGGGGTGGGGGCCAACAAGAGAACGGCAGCGCACAGGTCAATCTGAACCACCTCCAATTTAGCATCCGTGTCCATGCTGCCATTTTGTCTGCCATTTGTACAAATCAGGCTAGAATTGTCAGACTGGTGCTTTAAACAGACCACACAGCGGTCAGCCGGATGGCTAAAGGCACATGTAATTCCAACTGGCAATAAACTGTACTGCAATTACCCCATTTCCTAATGCAATAACGTCAATAAGATTTGCTGACAATTTCCAGCAATTCCTTCGATATCAGCTGAGGCTTTCCTGAAAGCTCATCTCAAATTATGGATATATAAACCAGAAACGTTGTTTTCTTCCTCCACGGCCACCATTTTTGAAAGGAAACATACAGACTGAAAGATATCTGGCTGGGAAAATAAAGGCTGCCTGGTCATTCCGAACGGGGTGGGAAACCTGACAGAACCACTGACAGAACATGTGTGTGTTTTCACCAGCTATTTGGGAAAACAAACTTAAAGGGGCCTGTGAAAGCTGGCATGCCTCAGGGTGGCTTGTAAGCTTAGCAAACCCGTCAAGCGAAGCGAGCCAACACGAGTGAAAAAGGAACAGACCTCCCACAAATTAGTATTTCGTCTGCAGCAGAAACACAGCGATGTTTTTTAAAGAGTTTTTGGATTTATATCCCCCCTTTCTCTCCTGCAGGAGACTCAAAGGGGCTTACAATCTCCTTGCCCTTCCCCCCTCACAACAAACACCCTGTGAGGTGGGTGGGGCTGAGAGAGCTCCGAGAAGCTGTGACTAGCCCAAGGTCACGCAGCTGGCATGTGTGGGAGTGCACAGGCTAATCTGAATTCCCCAGATAAGCCTCCACAGCTCAGGCGGCAGAGCTGGGAATCAAACCCGGTTCCTCCAGATTAGATACACGAGCTCTTAACCTCCTACGCCACTGCTACGCCACTGAACAGGAGGAGGAGGAGGATGGCTACTAGTAGTTTGGATTTATACCCTCCTGTTCTCAACTGTAATGAATCGCAAAGCGCCTTACAAACGTCTTCCCTTATAGCGACCGCTTATTTTGTTGACTTTTTTGTTGCCGTTTTGCTATGGCTTGGAGCCAATGCAATAAAATTAACTGATGAAATAATAAAATGATCAAGCAGTTTGGAGAAATGGCGCTGGGGTGCTGGAGAGCTTTAAAGCCTTTATGTCAAAATGACAAGGAGGGGGGCGGAGAGAAGGGACTCCTGGAATGGGCACGGGCTTGCACCAAAGCAGGTGCCTACCTCGTTGGTGCAAGTAGTAAAGATGGCAGTGGAGGGGGCAAATACCTGAGTGCTGGGTGCCACGTGGCTCCACAGTACCCAGCCCCAGAAGTGGCTGCCATTACCAGGCCCCACCAACACAGGAAAATATGCTGGCATATCTGGGGCAGTCCATGGCCGTTCCAGGAGGTGAAGCCAACCTTGGCTGGTGTTGTAACGAACCAGTAAAGTCCAGTCAAAAGCAACCGTGTTAAGTTCTTTATTGAGCTGGCATTCTTAGTCAGAGACAGGCAATGCGAGAACTGAAACCCAGGTCTCGATCAAACGCTTATACAGGGCAACAGACAGGCTCCCGCCAAAAGAGTGTAAACAAGGCAGGATTTCACAAGGCAGGATTTCACACAGAGTTTCACACCAGGCAAGCAAGCAAGTGAAAGATAACCAAAACAGCGAAATTCCCTTTCCCAGGAGTTAAGCCAAAAGCCTTCGGCGGGAACCTTTCCAAGGTCAGACTATACGCACACACCACAACCTTACAGCTGGTGTGAAAAAATGGCTCCTTCCCTCCCCCCTTTTCTGTTTTTTCCTCCCCCCTCCCATCAGGTATCATAGATTTAGAGAACTTAGAAATTCCAGAGAAACATCAGGAAGTGCTGCTTGACCTAGGGCAGGGGTCCCCAAACTACGGCCCGGGGGCCAAATCAGGCCCCCGGAAGACATTTATCCGGCCCGTTGGGCAGAAGAGGATCTCCCCCTTCTCTATCTCCTTTCCCCCAGGTTTACAAACAGCCTCAAGCGCGGGCGACTCGCTGCTCATTCCAAGCGGCCGGAGGGGACCGTACCAATGCGGCAAAGGGGGGAGAGAGAAAGGCGGCGGAGCTTCAGGGCCGGATTGGAAGGGACGACGAAGCGAGGGGTGGGGAGCTTCGGCCAGCGGGTTTAGGGCGGATGGATGAGTGCCCCGCTGGCGTATTGCACATGAGTCCGGCCCCCGGCTCAAATGGCCATGCGTGAACTGGCCCCCTGTTTAAAAAGTTTGGGGACCCCTGACCTAGGGGAAAAAGATATCTTGACCCAGTCTGACGAGGTCAAAGGAGGGTGGGGTCTCGGATCTGATAAATTGCTGGGTGGGAGAGGGGCAAGGGCTCTTCTCTCTTTCCTTCTGCTGGAGCTATCCGGCTCCACTTGGATAGAGGTGGTTCGGCACTGCTGGTGTTGCTCGATCTCACCACACCGTTCGATGTTGTAGACCACGACCTTTTGGTCCACCACCTTGCCGATATTGGAGTTCAAGGGTCAGCCTTATGTCGGCTGACCTCGTTTTTCTGAGACCGGGGACTGCTGGTGGCATTGGGGGGGAAGAACTCCGGGCATCATATGTGGGGTGCCGCAAGGGGCGAGCCTCTCCCCAATGCTTTTTAATATCTATATGCTGATGACACCCAGCTCATGTTCACGATGGAGGGCAGCCCGTCTGCAGTCCCTGGAGCTTTCCAGCATTGTTTAGAGGCCGTGGCTGGTTGGTTGAGAGTGAGTTGGCTGAAGTCAAATCCTGTGAAGACGGAGGTGCTGTGGCTGGGCTGCAGGGAGCGATCGGTGGACTTTTGCCTGTCTATGCTGCTTGCACTTAGCCTTGTCTGTTAGAAGCTTAAAGGTAACCTTGGACTCGGCTTTAATGCTTGAAGCCCGGGTTACCCAGACTGCCCGAGCAATGTTCCACCATCTGCGGCAGGCACGGCAACTGGCCCCATACCTTTCCCATTCTGACCATCCATGCAATGGCCACCTCTAGGCTTGAGTATTGTAACTCGCTTTACACTGGCCTGACTTTGAATGTGATCCGGAAACTCAAACTCATTCAGCATGTGGCAGCCAGACCACTTACCAGGACATCGAGCCGGGACCGAATAACACTAGTCCTGTACCACTTCCATTCGCTGCCCACTGAGTCCCGGGTCATGTTCAAAGAGTCAGTTTTGATCTTTAAGGCCATCAGCAGCCTTGGACCTACATACCTGAGGAACCGTGTCTCCCCATATTGCTTTGCTAGGTCCCTCCAATCATTGGAGGAGAACCTGCTGGTGATCCCCGGTCCAAAACACATCAGGCTGGCCTCTTCTAGGGCCAGGGATTTTACAGCCCTGGCCCCGCTCTGGTGGAACAGGCTCCCTAGGGAGACCAGGACCCTGTGGGATTTACAAGCTTTCCACGGGCCCTGAAAAACGGACCTGTTCCACCAGGCATTTGGCCAGTTGGGTTGATTGAGACCCCATATGATCTAGGTCTCCAGTGGGCTCAGTTGGGGTGTGTGTGTGTGGGGGGGGGGGGCTTTTATTGCCATCTGCTACAGAAAAAGTTCCTTTTAGCATTTATTGTTGCTGTTTTAAATGTTTTAAATAGTTTTAATCTGAACTGTTTTATATGTGTATTATATAGTTTATTCTATACTCTATGTGTATTGTATACAGTGGTGGGATCCAAAATTTTTAGCAACAGGTTCCCATGGAATAGTTTAAGCTTCAAACAGTGGTGTAGCGCCAATGGGGCTGGGCGGGGCACGACGGGGGCGTGGCCGGGCATTCCGGGGGCGGGGCATTAATAATTTCTCTGTTACTGTAAAAAACTCTTACTGTAAAAAAAAGTTCCTAATTTCCAGCTGGTATATCTTTCTGTCCATAATTTAAACTCATTATAGCAACTCCTATCGTCTACTGCCAACAGAAACAACTACTTCTCCTCTAATTGACTGCCTGTCAAAGACTTAATACTTTCAAATACTTAATTTTGTTTCTAGAAATCAAAAGAAGGAGACTTTCCTTGAACAAGGAACTTGACCATATTTCTAAAACATGTTTTTAAAACAGCCCAACAGGGAGAATTATCCCCTTTTCTACCTTCGCTAACCAGCCACATAGGAAACAACAGGACTTTATGATTTTTGGACCTAATGGAATTTCTAACGGAAAAGCAGACCCAATTAGTAACCCCCTCTCGGCACACACAAATAATTAGTAACCCACTCTCAGGAACTGGTGAGAACCTGCTGGATCCCACCTCTGATTGTATAGTTTTATATTGTACACCGCCCTGAGCCTTTCAGGGGTAGGCGGTTTAGAAATCAAAAATATAAATATAAATAAATAAATAATCCAACATTTATCACTCAAGAAATTATCCAAACATGAGCTCACAAAACATCATGAAAAAGCAGTTAATTAGTCCCAATATCGGGCTCACAGGAAAGAATCATGCCAAATGGCTAAACATAACATAGGCATAGAACATGGGCTATGTGAACTCCATGAGGGAGGTGTGAACTCTATGACTTTACATTCCCGACTCTCTGGGCTCCCTCCCCTCCCTAAACTCCACCCTCAAATTTTTAAGAATGTCCCAAGGCAGAGCTGGTGTCCTTATCTTCAGGGGACACAGGGAATGTGGGACACTGGGACAAAGAAGCCCCCACTGTAGCACAAGAGCTCCAGAGGGACCCAACCGAAGTCAAGAAAGTCTACTGCTTGTGTGCAAGATTTCCAAACGATGACAGAAAAGAATACAGCAAGAAGAATCACATTAATTAAATTTGGCTCTTATTGCTAGGGTTGACAGCACTGGCTCGCGTTGATGACAATCTTCAGGATTTCTTCCTGTTGATTCTCCTCATTTAGTAAAGGACGTTTGCTACTTTGGGGAAATTCAGGCAGACAAGCAAAGAAAGCGCCGTCAGTCCCTCGAGAACACAAAATGCTGCTCCAAAATCTCTCGTATGAAAAATTGCCTCAGATAGTTTGATATAAACGAACGACAGCGGTGAGCCCGGGGTGCCCCCACCCGCGGAGCCGGCTGCAAAAAAACCCCTCCAATTGTTATCCTTTTATTTCTGCTTCCAGCATTCAATTTTATCTCCCGTCTGTGGGACCACGAAGGCTTCGCTCCTAGATGGCTATTTATGAGATAGTGAGCGTGGTTAGCCGCTTGCCATATAAAACCATACCAAAATCAATACAGGAGACGGGCCATTTGGCCTTAAGTGTTTTAATCTTCCTCTTCCCCCTGAAATGGTTTCCTGCTGATAACAGGGAAAAGAATGAGGTGGGTAACCAACTGCAGCAGGCCAGGGAAAGAACAGCTGTGATCTCTTTTGGCTGATTGAAGTACAAACATCACTTGGTGCATACAGGTATTCAACTCACACTTGAATGTGCAAAACACACCTGCATAATACACACACAGAGAGAATACTAGAATCACAGAAGGAGGAGCAGGAGGAGGAGAAGGAGTAGTTTGGATTTATACCCCACCTTTCTCTCTTGTAAGGAGACACAAGGTGGCTTACAAGCTCCTTTCCCCTCCTCTCCCCACAACAGACACCTTGTGAGGTAGGCGGGGCTGAGAGAGCTCTGAAGAACTGTAACTAGCCCAAGGTCACCCAGCAGGAATGTAGGATTGCAGAAACACATCTGGTTCACCAGATAAGCCTCTGCCACTCAGGGGGAGGAGTGCGGAATCAAACCTGGTTCTCCAAATTAGAATCCACCTGCTCTTAACCACTACACCACGCAGGAAAAGCCAATGCTGCATTGTTAGGAAGAAATGCAGATCACAGAAAAATTATCTCCCTGTTTGCAACCCATGTACAGGATATGAGATGAATCTGTGGATGTTTGAGCATCCCTAGACAGGACAAGATGCCACACAGAGAAGCGATTAAAGTACGGCAGAAGTGTTTTGAATACACATTCTTGGCTTTGACCACAAATGTCTTAGAAGCCAGCTTACCGTCACCACATTCTAAATGTACCATCTGCCCTCACCCATAGCTCCTTCCTGCAAAAAGCTACCTTTAAGCAGAGGTCAGGAAAGTAGCTGAAAGTTAACAAAATTGTCCTAACAAAACAAAAAAACAGAAATACAAAGGGGAATTTTTGATTTGATAAAATTTTCATTAACACTTTAAATTGCCAGAGCTGTGTAATTTAATTCAAATCCAGCACTTTCTTTTTCATAACACAGGACTAATCTACTTTTTTTGCCCTTTATTTTATGCTTGGATTGTAAGAGCCATCCAGTCCAACCCGCTGCCATGCAGGAAGACACAAAGCAATCCCAACAGATGGCTATCCAGCCTCTATTTAAAAACCTCCAAAGAAGGAGACTGTCATGAACCATCCCTTGGGTCCCTACCAGGATACAGAGGACTCTGAGGCAGAACTTGGGGACACAGTGCAGCCAGAGGAGGCTGCTCCAGAAAAAGACCTGGCAGCAGAGCCAATGCCCAGTCCTTCCCTGCTTGATGACATGCAGATGGAGGAGCCTGCAGATCTAGGGAACCCAGTGATGAGCCAGCTGTGCACAGGAGGCAGAAGCAGAGGCAGCTGCTTCAGAAGCAAAGAAGGAGTGCTTATCTGGCAGCAAGATATGGGAAAATAGAAGTCTCTCCATCTGATGAGGACTAACTCCTTGCAGAATCCCAGCTCCTTGAACAAGGCTCTCTATATAAGCCTTGGTGTGAGCTTGCTTCTGCCTGGGTGCAACAGGTGTATTTCTTGTTGCTTCTGTGTGCTTGGTCTACTGCTGAGTTGCAGCCTGTTTGCCTGATCTCCTGTGCCATCACCTGTTGGACTGTGACCTGACTGCGCCTTGCCTGCTGCCTGCCTTGACCCATTGAACTGTCTTCTGGTCACGCTCTTGTCTGCTGTTCTGTCCTGTGGGACTGGACCTGTCCGCGCCCTGCCTGCCTGCAGCACAGTGACTCCACCACACTCCGAGGCAGCATATCCCACTGTTAGACAGCCATGACCATCAAAAAGTCCTTCATAATGTTGAGGCAGAATCTCTTTCCCTGTACTTTGAATCCATTACTCCGTGTCCTAGTCTCTGGAGCAGCAGAAAGCAAGCTTGTTCCATCTTCAACATGACATCCCTTCAAATATTTAAACATGGCTATCATGTTTAGTCTTCTCCACACTATCAAGTTTAGTCTTCTCCGGACTAAACTTCCCCAGCTCCCTAAGTCTCTCCTTCTAGGGTATGAATTCTGGACGTTTTACCATTTTTGGTTGCCCTCCTTTGAACACACTCCAGCTTGTGAATATCCTTCTTGAATTGTGGTGCCCAAAACTGGACACAGTATTCCAGGTAAGGTCTGATCAATGCAGAATAGAATGGTACCCATTGCACCCCTCAATCTAGACACTATACTCCTAGGTCGAATCCCCACTTGAAATTTGCACACAGATCCAAACCTGTTTGTTGTGAAACTGTGTCCTCTTCATCGGAGTTTCTCCCTCCCCACCGCAGCGAGCACACAGCAGACACACCCGGTTGCAGAACTCTTAGCAATCCCCACTACCAGGCTAACTCGCTTCGCCGGTCTCCCCTGATTGGCTAGCGTGCCTTGATGGGGTGGGACCTTTTCCACTGTGGAAACGGACATGTAGGGGTGTGATAAAAAAACCAATGTGTAAAAGTTTAACGTTTAACTGTTTAACTGTGCAAACAGTTAATCGTGACCTGTGTAAATCATGAACGATTTAAAGTTACGCGTTTGACTGTTTAATGTGTGCATCCCCTTCTGCTGGCCGATCGCAAAAGCGGAAATGAAACCAAGGAAAGGCTGCGTGTGCATCGCAGTGCTGATTGGTTGCCCAAATTCTGCATCACACTATAGGGCGGGAAACGAGTCAGGGTTTCAACCCTCATCCCTCCCCTCGGATCAGCTCTGAACCGTGTTAAAGGGGTCTATGCCACTTTGCAACCAGGTCCTGCCAGAACGCGGATTAACAGGGAGAACGAGCGCCAGAAACGGAATCTGGTTAGTTTGTGTTCTGAAACCTGGCTAAGACGCTAGTGGGGATTCGACCCTACTGATTCAGCCCAGAATCACATAATATTTGAAATGCCAACAGGAGCCGGAGAACCTCTTTCTGGGGTTGTTTCAAACATATGGATTGTCAGAACTGATGCTGACAAGTTGGCGGAGGAAAAATATGGGATCACACAGACCCAGTGGGCAGTACCCTACCACTCCATGGGGGGAAGTTTCAGCTCTCTCACATATTCTCCACAGGTGTGACTTTTACTGACCCCCTGGAGGGATCAACCCTAAGGTCATGGAAGTTGTGGGAAAAACAGTTGTGTGGGGTTTGGGGGTGGGGGAGTTGGTATGACGAGGGCCAGCATTAAGAACATAAGAACTAGCCTGCTGGATCAGACCAGACTCCATCTAGTCCAGCCCTCTGCTACTTGCAGTGGCCCACCAGGTGCCTTTGGGAGCTCACATGCAGCATGTGAAAGCAATGGCCTTCTGCTGCTGCTGCTCCTGAGCACCTGGTCTGCTCAGGCATTTGCAATCTCAGATCAAGGAGGATCAAGAGTGGTAGCCATAGATCGACTTCTCCTCCATAAATCTGTCCAAGCCCCTTTTAAAGCTATCCAGGTTAGTGGCCATCACCACCTCCTGTGGCAGCATATTCCAAACACCAATCACCCGTTGCGTGAAGAAGTGTTTCCTTTGATTAGTCCTAATTCTTGCCCCCAGCATTTTCAATGTATGCCCCCTGGTTCTAGTATTGTGAGAAAGAGAGAAAAATTTCTCTCTGTCAACATTTTCTACCCCATGCATAATTTTATAGACTTCAATCATATCCCCCCTCAGACGTCTCCTCTCCAAACTAAAGAGTCCCAAACACTGCAGCCTCTCCTCATAAGGAAGGTGCTCCAATCCTTCAATTGTTGAGGGGAGAGGGCATCAACTCGTTGCTGTGTGGGGTGTTCCTCATTCCATCTCAGCATAAGCCTCCTCTATGGGAAGCTACTTCGGGCCCCAAAAATCAAGCATGCGAAATCTTCATTTATGTTTATGATATAGTAAGCCTCCAGTTACTTATCCTTCTCTGACATTTGTGCACACTGCCATCTCCTGGCCACTGTAAATTTAGCTAGGCATTTATGTTCTCCAAAGAAAATTGGTGTTATCAAACCATATAGAAGAAGAGGAGGAGGAGCAGGAGTTTGGATTTACATCCCACCATTCTGTCCTGTAAGGAAACTCAAGGT
Source organism: Sphaerodactylus townsendi (assembly GCF_021028975.2). Lineage (NCBI taxonomy): Eukaryota > Metazoa > Chordata > Lepidosauria > Squamata > Sphaerodactylidae > Sphaerodactylus > Sphaerodactylus townsendi. Next base: position 8,790,600 of record NC_059434.1, read on the forward strand.
GGCTTACAAACTCCTTTCCCTTCCACTTTCCACAACAGACACCTTGTGAGGTAGGTGGAGCTGAGAGAGTTCTGAACGAACTGTGCCTATGGTCACCCAGGAGGAGTGTAGGAGTGGGAAAACAATCTCTGGTTCACCAGATAAGCCTCTGCCACTCAGGTGGAGGAGTGGGGAATCAAACCCGGTTCTCCAGATTAGAATCCACCTGCTCTTAACCACGACACCACGCTGGAGTTCCAACAGCCCAAATGCCAGCTGTTAAATACACATGTCTGCCCCAGTTCTTTTTCTTCAAGGGGAGGATGATGCTGGTGTGAATGGAGCAGTCATATGCAGAGAACCATTTCTTGCCATGGAGGGATATCTGTCCAGTGCATCTCTTGTGTGACGCCTCTTCCAACCAGCTCCATAGACCACTGGTTGCTTGCGCAGCACATGTTATACTGAGCATACCCTGTTTCCCCGAAAATAAGACATCCCCTGAAAATAATACAGAGTAGGGGTTTTGGTGAAGTGCTAAATATAAAGCATCCCCCGAAAGTAAGACGTAGCAAAGTTTTTGTTTGGAAGCGTGCCCGTCGAACAGAACACAGAAAAATAAGACATCCCCTGAAAATAAGACATAGCGCATCTTTGGGAGCAAAAATTTTGAGGGGAATTTCTGTGAAGCTTTGGCAACACAAATATGTGCATATTTCAGCTTCTCGAATCCTTATGCCGCATCTTCACGGACATACCCCTCAAAACAAAACACAAGAGGAAAAACAACATGTGCACAGGATCGCTATGCAAAACTTTATCAATCTAATTATTACACAGAAATTGATGAGCTGCGAGCAGAGAAAACCTCAGGGGGGAATCTTACGGAGAATCTGCTGCAGCACACAACAAAAGTTAGAGGTTTGGGCGGGAGAAATAAAGTGTTTCCTGGCTGCTGGTGTTCACTGAGCAGGCGGGAATCATCTTCAAAATGAGCGCGGGGGGGGGGCGGGGGATTGCTAGTTCAGCGATTTTTGAAAAACCCAAGTTGAGGGAAATAAATTTGGTTGAAGTCAATACGCCCTCAGAGCATTATATTTATGCTGTGTGGAATACACCTAAGTCAGTGGTGGCGAACCTATGGCATGGGTGCCAGAGGTGGCACTCAGAGCTCTCTCTGTGGGCATGCGCAAACAGAGTCGCCCCCTTCCCCGACACACACATTTAGGCTGGCCTGGGCTGCTGGGCTCGAGTATTAGCATTAAACCTAAGACCTAGTTTTGGGGAAGCACTGTAGGTAACCCTGTTAAGCGCTGTTAAACCCCACTGATTTTCATGCAAAGAACTAAAGCGCAATCCTTTACCTGGGAGTAAGCTCGGTTGCTGGCAATGGGGCTTGCTTCTGAGTAAACCCTCCTAGGGTCGTGATTCACCCATTGGAAGAGTTGCACGGTTGCTTCAAAGCAGAGCCACCAACTACCACCAAGCTTACTCCCGAGTAACGCACACCTTGGCGCCAACCGTTTTTTCTAAACTAAAACCTCAGTATTCAGGTTGAATTGCCGTGTTGTTGTTGTTGTTGTTGTTGTTGTTATTAATTACATTTAATAGACCGCCCTACCCCTGAAGGGCTCAAGGCGGTTTACAAAACAATCAACATTTGAAGACAGCAAATAGTTTCAATTAAAACAATAAATAAATTAAACATTAAAACACTAGCGGCAGTGATCTTCCACAATTAAAATAAATAGACGTTGTCCGGTTGTGTTGGCACTTTGCGATAAATACCGTATATACTCATGTATAAGTCGAATTTTTCAGCACATTTTTAATGCTGAAAAAGCTCCCCTCAACTTATATGCGGGTCATTAAAATGTTGTGTGTGTTTTTACTTTGCCGGCCAGCAGGGGGCGCAGTTTTTATGCTAGCGGCACCAAAATTTCAGGGTACCCTCAGAGGACACTCCTGATGATACCTGAAACCAAGTTTGAGTAAAGTTTGTGGTTCAGGGGGGTCCAAAGTTATGGACCCCCAAATGAGGTGCCCCATCCCCCCATTGTTTTCTAATGGGAGCTATTAGTAGATGGGGCTACCCTTTTGAAAGTCCATAACTTTGGACCCTCTGAATTAAGCTTCAACTGAAACCTGGCTGGTCTCACTCAGAAAAGGGTCTCTTTATAATACTCAGCCAGGTTTGGTGAAGTTTGGGTCATTGGGGATCCAAAGTTATTGACCCCAAAGGGGATGCCCCACTCTAATATTGTTTACAATGGGAGCTAATAGTAGATTTTCAATTTCTGATAATATCCCTCCTTAAAATCTAAGTTGGGTTACATTTGGACATACGAGATGATGATGAGGAATCCAGTCTTTGAAGGATTTTAACTCTTGTGTTTTAGCTTGGTTGCTTCTGGTTGAGCCTAAGGTTTTTTTGTACTTTTAAAGTTATTGTTGATACCATATAGTTCTTGCTGACCCTCTTTTCCACTTACAGAGCCAGTTTACTGTTTTTCTTTGAAATAAATATTCAAAAACATTTAACCTACTGATGCCTCAATTGATGTAATTTTATTGGCATCTATTTTTATTTTTGAAATTTACCAGCAGCTGCGGCATTTCCCACCCTCGACTTATACGCGAGTCAATAAGTTTCCCCAGTTTTTTGTGGTAAAATTAGGTGCCTCGACTTATATGCGGGTCGACTTATATGCGAGTATATACGGTAAATTGTTTTTGGGTTGTAATTTGGGCACTCGGTCTTGAAAAGGTTCGCCATCACTGACCTAAGTATACACCCCTTTGGGATTATTAGGAAATCCTGCAATGCCGTTTTGTTCCCAAAGACATTTTGCCAGTTTGCTTCAAGGGGCATAGACTGTTGAGTTAATTACCAATGGAGTTGTTCATTTGGGATTCTGTTATTTGGAACAATGAGGGGTGTTTTTCTATGTAACATTATTTCTAATTTGGTTTTAATTGTTCAGCTTTCCTCTGATGTACATGAACGGTCCATTGGTCTGTAAGCTGCTGTGGGTCTTCTTTTCATGGAACAGTACGGGGAACAGGCTTCTTAATTAAAATGTAATTAATTGCACGCGAAGCACTTTGAATGCTCAAAAAGTCTGAAAAGGTATTTTCTGGGATGCTCCAGGCAAGACTGTTTTACTGACTCGGTGCCCAAAACACAGCTGACTTCGTACCAGTGAAAGATTCTAAAGTCTGTCCACCCCCATCAGCAGACTGCAGAACTGTTGATCTGAGGTTTTGCCCCTGAAATTATGGCTGATATTCCAAAGCCTCTTAATTTTTTTTTCAAGGTCAGTTCAACTTATATCATGTGGGCAGCCATCCACACCACTTTGAGATTCTCTCTACCCTGTTGCATGCAGCCAAAGGAAACACATATGCAATTGCTTGACAAAACATCTTGCCGGCCACATGATGAATTGAACCATTTGACTTCTAGCAAGTTGCAGCTGGCTAATTATTCTGACCAATCTCACCTAATTATCCTCTTTATTACAGCTCCCCCCCCCACCCATTAACCTTTTGTCCATGTAGGTCCTATGCCCCCCTCTTCACATAGCTTTTCTTTATGGTCAAGAAGAAGAGGAAGAAGAGGAGGAAGAGGAAGAGGAAGAAGAAGAAGGAGGAGGAGGAGGAGGAGGAGGAGGAGGAGGAGGAGAAAAAGAAGTTTGGATTTATATCCCCCCTTCTTCTCCTGTAGGAGACTCAAAGGGGCTTACAACTCCTTTCCCTTCTCCCCCCCCCCCCCCCAACAAACACCCTGGGAGGTAGGTGGGGCTGAGAGGGCCCAGAAGAATTGTGACTAGCCCAAGGTTGCCCAGCTGGCATGTGCTGGAGTGTACAGGCTAATCTGAATTCCCCAGATAAGCCGCTACAGCTCAAGTGGCAGAGTGGGGAATCAAACCCCATTCTCCAGATTAGAGTGCACCTGCTCTTAACCACTACGCCACTGGAAGGGGCCCTACACAGAATTGGATTTTTTTTTAACATATTTTAGTTTAAAAGTATTTTATAAATTTTATGAATTATTTATATACTTGTGGTAGACTAAAGATACTATGGGTTATGCGAATGATGTTGCTCTGTATTTGATACTTTGACCCTTTGCTTTTGATTGTGCCCTCTCGAGAACTGAGTAACATCTGAGGTTACATTTCATGCCCTTGTATATTTTACTAAATTGTGTATTTTTAGCATAGTGTACGCCAGGATTGCATATAGGAATATTATTGTTGAAGCAATGTTAAATTTTAAAATGCTGGTCTAAGGCCGTAAATAAATGGTTACATTTTGGCCATCAAGTCCATCCAGCCATCAAGTCCAACCAGCCCAGAAAATCCCTAACAAGTGTTTAACCAGCCAGTGCTTGAAGACTAAACAACCAGAAGCAATTCTGTAAGGGCTACTCCGTAAATACCACAAGTATGCAAAACATAGGGCCTTTCCCCACTTTTCCCTCTACTCAATAAGCTGCGCAATAAGATTTCCACCATGCGCGCGCCATTTCTGGCACGCGCCCTGGCTTCCCCATGACCCCGCCAAGACTTCATGCAGCGGGGGGTGGTCAAAAGGCCCCGTTTTCTCCAGCGCCAGAAATGACGCGCGCTGAGGGGGCGCGCAGCGGCAGCGTTGGGGTGGCTGCGTTGTCGCCGCCCCTGTAGTGGGGAGTGCCCCGGGACCCTGTGCTACTTGGCCCGAGTAGCGCGCAGCAGAAGGTAAGTGGGGAAAGGCCCCGTCAGTGCTTACTGCAATCAGTGTATGATATAATTTCAAAGTTTGCCAAAGTCATTCTCTGGTACATGTCTAAACTATACTGCAATCATGTAGTGGAAACAATAATATGCACACAATTCCTCATAAGTTGTGTTCTGTGGGTTGGTTGCCTTCCGTGGCTGACGGGTCCTCTGCTTCTGACCACATTTTCAGAGGGATACCTGCCTCAAAACCTTGCAACTATCCCCACTTTATTTCCACCAGGGCAGTTTTGTGTCATTATTAAGATGTTAATATTTTCAACAGCCAAGCGAACTTGTATCCATCTGCTGATTTTTAACAGGCATAAAGAAGAATGTTTGTGATTTGATTCTAAAGCTGGACAGCAAACAGTTGCAGGGCTAAAGAGGGTTTCCTCAGCAGCTTTTCACGGAGGGTTCCCAACCCCAAGTTGGGAGGCTAAAGATCTCCAGGAACTGCAAGGGATCTCCCAACTACAGACGCCAGCTGTCTTGCAGGAAATGGCTGCTTCAGAACGTAATGCTTCAGCCTCACTCCCCCCAGTAATTTAACAACTGGTTCCGGTGGTGGGATTCAAATAATTTAACAACTGGTTGTTTACAAGTACCATTTTAACAACCGGTTCTGCCGAAGTGGTGCAAACCTGCTGACTCCCACCACTGAATTCACTGCCTCGGAGAGTGGTGGAGTCTCCTTCTTTGGAGTTTTTTAAACAGAGGCTGGATTAACATATGTGGGGAGTGCTTTGGTTGTGTGTTCCTGCATGGCAGGGGGTTGGACTTGATGGCCCTGGTGGTCTCTTCCAACTCTATGATTCTATTCTATGATTCTATGAGTGCAGGGAGTGGAGAGAAGCAAGGGGGCCAGGAGAACGCAGGTGGACAAGGACCCTGGTGAGCAAAGTGAGCGGCAAGAGGGGAGGGGCGGAGAGGCAGCAGCAGAAGCAGCAGAGAGGACAGGAGAAGGCGGACAGGCAAGAGAAGCAGCAGGCCTGCCACCAGCCCTCTCAGTCCCCCCTTCCTCCCTCTCCGCATCTAGACCCCATTTTATTTTACCTCATAAAAGGGGCTTTACTGCTACTCTGTACTGTCTTGAGCCAAGAAGTGAATTGGGGTACAAGAAGAAGAGTTAGGATTTATACCCTGCCGTTCTCTCCTGCAGGAGACTCAAAGGGGCTTACAATCTCCTTGCCCTTCCCCCCTCACAACAAACACCCTGTGAGGTAGGTGGGGCTGAGAAAACTCGGAAGAACTGAGACTGGCCCAAGGTCACCCAGCTGTCATGTGTTGGAGTGCACAAGCTAATCTAGTTTACCAGATGAGCTTCCATAGCTAAAGTGTCAGAGCAGGGAATCAAACCCGGTTCTCCAGATTAGAGTGCACCTGCTCTTAACCACTACACCACGCACGGCGGCAATTTTTTAACTATAAACAACGGGGGACCCACAAGAAATATGTGGCAGCAACTATTTAAACCCCCCCCCCCTTTATTTTTATAAATTAGGTTTGCTAACTTCAGACTCGAAATTTCCTGGAGATTTGGGGGCAGAGTCTGAGGAGAGGAGAGTTTGGGGGGAGGTCTCCAAAGGGGTGTGGTTACAGATGCCACCCTCCAAAGCAGCCATTTTTCCAGGGGAGCCAATCTCTCGGGTCTGGAAATCAGCTGTAACTCTGGGAGATTTCCAAGCCTACCTAGAAGGTAACAACCCTATAAACGCTTATTACCTGCACCCAACTCAGGTGTGTGAGACTCCTTGAACTCTGCAAGACTTATCTCTCAGCCAACATATCCAAGATTGAGCTGCAAAGACCAATGAGCTTTTCCAATTTATATATATATATTCTTGGCCTCCAATTTTTATATATATATTCTTGGCCTGACAATTACTCAGCAGTGGTGTAGTGGTTAAGAGCAGGTGCATTTTATTTATATATATACACCTATTTATATATATACATATATATATGTATGTGTGTGTGTGCACACACACACACACACACACACATATATATGTATGTGTGTGTGTGTATATATATAATGTATGTGTATATGTATACGTGTGTGTGTGTGTGTATATATAATGTATGTGTATATGTATATATGTATGTGTATATGTGTGTGTGTATATATATATGTATATATTTACGTATATGTGTGTGTGTGTATGTGTATATGTGTGTGTGTGTATGTATATATTTACGTATATATGTATATATTTATGTATATGTGTGTGTGTGTGTGTGTGTATTACAAGGTCTACAACCAGCTTTTTTCAAAGAGACTCAAGGTGGATGCCAGCCTTTCATAATGGAAAGCCTAGAATAAACCACATAACATGGTGTGTTCTACCAGCAAAAAGAATCATCCAGCAATGAAAACCCCTTCATAATTGGAAAGAACAAAATGCGTTTAGACATGCTAGCACTAGGTGGCGATCGCCGAACGCAAACCAGCTCTTCGCTTCTGTGTGAAGCGCAGATTGGCTGTTCTGTACAGGAAAGCAAGTTTGGAATCTAAATTTTAGCTGACAACAACATGGTTAGCTACGATTACGTCTCAATGAAACGCAAGAAGATTTTTCACGAACGGGTTTTAAATTGTATAAAACCCAACTGCCAGTGTTAATGAACTATCTTCTCTCTCACCCATACAAGTAAAATCCCTTCTAGTAGCAAAATAGATTAACTTGCTAATCCAAACATCACAGGAATGGGAAAGGGGAATCTATACTTCAGTGGTCATAGATCTTCATTGAAGAACTGTCAGGAAGATTTTGCGATGCCTAGTGAATACTGAGAACCTGAGGATCTTCTTTTTTCCTGTTCCAAAAGGAGACAATTCCCGCTTCAAATGGTCAAAATAAGTCTCGACTGATTCCCACCTCCCACCCCCAATACATGAGCTGATACACACATGCACCCAGAGCCATTACCACTGGGATTTTTTGCCAGGGGTATACCGGGATTCAAGATTCAATTTAACACCTTATATAAATGTGTAGATTCTTAGGGGGGGGAAAGACATAGGTTAAAATCAAATGTTTATTAAGGAAAAAACTAATAGAAAAGGGAACTAGCAAACAGAATGCAAGTGTTGTCGAAGGCTTTCACGGCCTGATTCACCTGGTTCTGGTGGGTTTTCCAAGCTGTGTGGCCGTGGTCTGGTGGTCTGGTTAGGAACAAGATCCACCAGACCACGGCCACATAGCCCTGAAAACCCACCAGAACCAGAATACAAGTGCATGCACAAACATATACACACTGTCAGTTCTAGAAATCCTAACTTCTACTAACCCCTAATGCACAGGTGTCAAACTCGTGGCCCTCCAGATGTTATGGACTACAGTTCCCATCATCCCTGCCAGCATGATGCTGGCAGGGGATGATGGGAACTGTAGTCCATAACATCTGGAGGGCCACGAGTTTGACACCTATGCCCTAATGTAAATTACTCATCTGAGGAGAAATAAACGGGGGGGGGGGGGGGGGGGGCATTAAAATATCTACACTTTGATCTTTGTAAATTTACGAAATTTGTACAAAACTGAATGGCCAATGGGAATTTACTATCTTCTTTTCTCTCTCTAAGTCTGTCCAGCGGTTCAAGATCAGTAAAGTCGGTCAGAGAGAAGGGAAAGCAATATGGGTGATAACGGGATGGAAAAGTGGAGCACGGTCCTTGCGTGTCTGGGTGTCTGGGTCCATTCAGACTTATGCATACATTCCCACTATGCACTCCTACACAGGAGTTTTGGAGCCACCTGCTGGAGCCCAGGATGAGAGCTAAAGGCTGAAAGAAAGCCCTGTAACTTTTGGGACTATCTGTAAACCCAAAAATACAAAGATATGTGAGGAGCAGTGAATTAAGATGCTCCTCAAAATAAATTGGATTAAGAAGAAGAGTTTGGATTTATACCCTATTTTTCTCCACCATAAGGAGACTCAAAGGGGCTTACACCACCTTCCTCTCTCCCCACACACAACAGACCCCCCCTCTGTGCCAAGGGCAGGTGGGGCTTCAGAGAAGTTCTCCTGAGAGAACTGTGACTCACCGAAAGTCACCCAGCAAGCTTCACGTGGAAGAGCGTGGAATCAAACCCAGTTCTTCAGATTAGAGTCTGTGTCTCTTCACCACTACACTACACTGGCCAAAAGGTCCTAATCTCATTAGTGAAGCAGGCAGATGACGGTCGAGTGGGAAAATCTCTCAAAGAGCGGGAAACTGAATATGCCAAGGTCTTCTTTGATTAGGTTTATAGCCCAAATCAAATACCTAATGCAGTTGTAGGGTCTTCGTTCAGCAAAGTCCAATTTGGGGGCGAGGGGAAAAGAATGTCAGCCTAGGAGACTGATATGCTTGCACGTCGCCTCTAAATCTTGGACAGATCTTGTTGAGCATTGTACATAGTGCCGAAATTACATTTTTAATTTTTTAATGGATCTGGCCTACCGATGATATAAAGCGTATGATACAGCAGGATGTAACAATGGTGTAAGGGATTAACAAATCAGAAATACCATCAGTAAATGGTTCCTAACTAGGACTGTACATCCTTCCGGGTTTGATTCCCAGCTCTGCCGCTTAAGCTGTGGAGGCTTATCTGAGGAATTCAGATTAGCCTGGGCACTCCCACACACGCCAGCTGGGTGACCTTGGGCTAGTCACAGCTTCTCGGAGCTCTCTCAGCCCCACCTACCTCACAGGGTGTTTGTTGTGAGGGGGGAAGGGCAAGGAGATTGTAAGCCCCTTTGAGTCTCCTACAGGAGAGAAAGGGGGGATATAAATCCAAACTGTTCTTCTTTTCCTTCCTTCCTTCCTTCCTTCCTTCCTTCCTTCCTTCCTTCCTTCCTTCCTTCCTTCCTTCCTTCCTTCCTTCCTTCCTTCCTTCCTTCCTTCCTTCCTTCCTTCCTTCCTTCCTTTTTCTTTTTCGTATTTTTCATGTTTGGGTTAAAAAGACTTGGATTTAAAATATATATATATGAGAAAAAAGCCCGAACCCATATTGGCATTATATTTTGTCGTAATATCTGGCCTAAGGCAGTAAATAAACATTGATTGATTGGTATGAGGTTTTTCCCTAGTCTATTAAACCCGATTCCAAAAATTCCAGGCCACCGAAGTCCACGTGGGTCTCAGAGACGGCAGGTGGTTTGGAGCTTGAATAGTGGGCTTGGCTGGGCGTAGCATTCAGGTCTGCATCGCCGCCATATCTGAAGTGCACGTAGACTTTGCAGGTGGCGGTGCAGAGCTGAGTCTGGGTCCGTCTGGGCCGAGACCAGCATTCAGCTCTCTGCCACCTGCTGCCTCTGAGGCCGTGTGGGCTGCAGCAGGTCAGCAAATAAGTGGGTGGGGAAGAAGAAGAAGAAGAAGAAGAAGAAGAAGAAGAGGAGGAGGAGGAGGAGGAGGAGGAGGAGGAGGAGGAGGAGGAGGAGGAGGAGGAGGAGTTTGGATTTATATCCCCCTTTCTCTCCTACAGGAGAATCAAAGGGGCTGACAATCTCCTTGCCCTTCCCCCCTCACAACAAACACCCTGTGAGGGAGGTGGGGCTGAGAGAGCTCCGAGAAGCTGTGACTAGCCCAAGGTCACCCAGCTGGCGTGTGTGGGAGTGCACAGGCTAACCTGAATTCCCCAGATAAGCCTCCACAGCTCAGGCGGCAGAGCTGGGAATCAAACCAGGTTCCTCCAGATTAGATACACGAGCTCTTAACCTCCTAAGCCACTGCTGTGAGGGGGGAAGGGCAAGGGATGGGAAAGAGGGTTTCCCCTTATCTTTTTTGTTGAATGGCAACAGAGCAAAGCAATCAGAAAAATGTCTCCAAAATTGGCATTTTTCAGGATCTGCTTTTTGGCTTCCTTTTATTGGGAGGAAAAAGACCCCCAAATTCCAATAACAGGCCATATGATTTTTTTCTTCAATTCAGCAATGTTAGATGCACACCCCTGTTCATTATGTCCAAATGAAAAAGAGAGAGAGAGAGAAAGCTACACAAGACACGATGTCGTTTTCCCCTACCTGTCTTTCCAGTTAACCAAATGCCCCTTGACAGGCTTTGCAGGCACCATTTCATGCTCTTTAAAAACAAAATGGAGACTCTGATAAAGCCTTTCCAACTGCCCGCAAAATGGAGAGACGAGCGGCTCCTTAGCAGGCAACTTTGAGCGAATTCCATCTTAGAAACAGTTCAGCTAAGCCAAGAACAAAAGGTGCGCTGCGCACTCGTACGGCTGAGCCAAAAATAAAGACTCAAAGGGATTGTTTTAAAGGCCCTCCGTTTCAATCTGTCGCACTTTAATCTTCTCCTGTAACTGACCTGCACCCGGAGCAGTGAAATGAATACAAACAAGAGGCTTGATTTAAAGCCCTGCAATTCTGGGCTTTCGTTAAATCCGTCGTCTAGTGGTTGCAAAGCCTGAAGATTTAAACCAGTGGCGTGAGCGCGAATGAAAGCAAGCAGGCTCTGCCAAGCTTCTTGCGACTCTAGAACAACATGGGCCCTACAAAATCTTGTCCCCTAGACCAGAGTCCCCAGCTCCACAGACCCTGGTATTCCTTGGAAAGGAGATTTTCAGCCTCATTCCAACTCCAACTCCAACTCCAACTCCAACTCCAACTCCAACTCAATTCTTCTTCTTCCTCTTCTTCTTCTTCTTCTTCTTCTTCTTTCTTCTTCTTCTTCCTCTTCTTCTTCTTCTTCTTCTTCTTCCTCTTCTTTCTTCTTCTTCTTCTTCTTCTTCTTCCTTCTTCTTCTTCTTCTTTCTTCTTCTTCTTCTCCTTGAAGTGCTCTGCTGGTGCCATCAACAGTCCCTTCTAACCAAATGCAGATGGCATTTCTTCCAAAGCTTGGCTGTAAAAATGGCATTGCGGAGATATTGGCATTGTGCATACATGTGTATGTGCATCAACTGCTGTCAAGTTGCAGCCAACTTATGGCAATCCAATAAGGTTTTCAAGGAAAGAGGCTAATAGGTAGTTTGCCTTTTACTTCCCCTGCACATCGACCCTGGCATTCCTTGGTGGTCTCCCATCTGAGTGCTAACCAGGGCTGTCCATGCTGAGCTTATGAGAAATGACAAAATCAGGCTTGCTGGGCCATCCCGGTCAGAGCATGTACATCAATATCATCAAGTCACAATGGACTTGTGGCGACCCCAGGAATTGGATTTCAAGGCAAGTGAAAAGCATGGGTGGTTTGTCATTGCCTTCCTCTTCCTAGTGGTCACCCATCCAAGTACAGACCACATCCAAGAGCTGACAGCATTGTGCTACAACATGCTGCCTTCCCTCCTGAGATACTGGCTAGGATTTGTGGAAGCATTTTCAGACAACAGGATTTCTGTCCTTGGGAGCTCCAAATGGCCTCACTTCACCATGATCCTCGGGAACAGGGAGATCCTCAGGAGCAGAATTTCAGGGGACATTTGGGAGATAAGAAATTTGAGCCCCACAGACAGAAATCCTTCTGTCCTCAAAAACACTCAAGAAGAAGAAGAAGAAGAAGAAGAAGAAGAAGAAGAAGAAGAAGAAGAAGAAGAAGAAGAAGAAGAAGAAGAAGAAGAAGGAGGAGGAGGAGGAGGAGGAGGAGGAGGAGGAGGAGGAGGAGGAGGAGGAGGAGGAGGAGGAGGGGGAGGGGGAGGAGGGAGGGAGGGAGGGAAAAAGGAAGGTTTGAACCAGTGTACAACTGTAAATCCCCCATTCGGACTCTGACCATAGTATGATACGTTTAACTTGAAGTGCAACACAGCACACACCCAAACTAGTTTCTCCAGCTCTGGCCATCAATATTCCTTAAGATGCAGGTGAAATTCTTAAGGGGATCAGGGTGGTGCAGATAGGACTAGCTGATCATGCAATGTACAAACAGGGGCAGACATTACTCCAATTGTTTCCTTGTACATGCTACAATTCAGGGTTCACGGAAGGTTAAAAGGATCAGTCCTCCCGCAAATTCAAATTTTGTTAATCCCCAAACCACAAGGAGGCAGCAAATCTATGCATACTTGGCTTGAGAATTAAGGCCCGTGGAGCTCAGCGGGATCAATTCACAGGCTAACGTAGACAGGATTGCACTGTGAAAGTTAAACAAGAGTTATAAGTTACCATGGGCACCTCTGGTTTGCTAACTGGTAAATTTCCAGTTTATATGGGCATAAAACACAGGTGCTCATTGGCTCCCTTATTATTTAACTGGTAAAATAAATGACACAGTTGGGAGTTCATCTTGTCTGCAATTTACCCCACCTACCGTGGAGCAACAAAAAGTACCAATTTTGTTATATGGGGATGACATGGTCCTAATTTCCTCAATGAAAATAAGTCTGAGGAGGTCATTGCAACAATTTGGGATCATATTGTCACAAAGACGTTCTAAATGTTAACTACAAGGTACCGTCAACCAGGTCGTTTTCCACACTGCTACGGACAAGAGGCACATGTAGCACAATGATCATCTGGCAGTTTTGCGACCGGCATCTCCAAAGGAATACAATTCAAATCTGCTTTTCGGATTCCTGCGCTCAACAGTCACGGAGCAGCTCATTGCTCATAGCAAATGGGTTGGAGTCCATTTTCGTGACCACCAAACTAATGAGATGGCTTGACATGGAGAAAGGTATCTACATCAGTCCAAGCATCACAAATGCATACACCTGGTGCCAACACATTAGCCTTCGCCCATTAGCGAGTTTGCTGCCGTCTGTACCATCTGGGCCACCAGCTGGCGGGGGGACTCTAAAAATAGCTCTTCCATTACAGTAGGCAATTAGATTTTAGCAGAAAATCAATTGTCGCTTATGTGAATTATAAAAATTAAAAACCTGCTTTACTACTCGGTCTCTGAAATGCTGGCCATTGAATCTGGCACTCGGGAGGTTCCAGCCCTCTGCTACAGAGACACTCCCGTTGATAGCATAGCATGGCAGAGACTTCACTACAAACCTGGGAATCTGCTGTTTCAATCTCTTGCCTTCACCATGAACCTTAGCAAGATTTTATACATTTAGCCTCAGGCCCCCAACTACAGATAACAACACAGATGTACCCAGTGGTGGGATTCAAAAATTTTAGTAACAGGTTCCGATGGTGGTGGGATTCAAACAGTAACATAGCGCCTAATGGGCTGGATCAAACGATGGGGACGTGTACAGGCATTCGAGGGGCAGGGCATTCCCCTGGGCTGGTTGCTGTAAGCGGATGGTATGCAGAAGCGCCGCGCTCCAGAGTGCAGTGCCCCTTTGCCCGTACTTCTAGATTCAAATAATGATTGTTTAAAGTATTAAAAAAGCAATATACCGAAAGGTAGTGTATTATTTCTTTTTTATATAATTATATTGATTGATTTTAAATAATAACGTAAGTAAGGAGATAAACCAAAAACTGTTTACAATTGTTAACATATTACAAACATATCTAATTGTCTCTCTCTCTCAACCCCCCCAACTAAAACAGTCAAAAATGTCAAAATGCATTTGACTAATGTTGAGCTGGGCATATTTCTCCCTGTAGAGAATCCATCAGGAAGCCACATTCTGTTTGTCATAACTATTTCTGGGCGTGATGGGCCATGGGCATTTCAGTCAGATGACTCTGGCGCATTCCTTTCTGATTATGAGGCACTTCTTTTAAAGCCTGAGCTTTGGTTCCGCCTGATCTTTTCATTTTCTACTAGTCTCAGCTCTACACTTGGGGCACCTATTTTCTCAATTTCTCCCTTAACGTCCTGAAGGATAACAGCATGGCCTCCCCAAGTCTTCACGTTGAATTATCTTTATGATTGAAGTCTATAAAATTATGCATGGGGTAGAAAATGTTGACAGAGAGAAATTTTTCTCTCTTTCTCACAATACTAGAACCAGGGGGCATCCATTGAAAATGCTGGGGGGAAGAATTAGGACTAATAAAAGGAAACACTTCTTCACGCAACGTGTGATTGGTGTTTGGAATATGCTGCCACAGGAGGTGGTGATGGCCACTAACCCAGATAGCTTTAAAAAAGGGGCTTGGACAGATTTATGGAGGAAAAGTCAATCTATGGCTACCAATCTTGATCCTCCTTGATCTGAGATTGCAAATGCCTTAACAGTCCAGGTGCTTGGGAGCAACAGCCGCAGAAGGCCATTGCTTTCACATCCTGCATGTGTGCTCCCAAAGGCACCTGGTGGGCCACTGCGAGTAGCAGAGAGCTGGACTAGATGGACTCTGGTCTGATCCAGCTGGCTCGTTCTTATGTTCTTATCTGATTACTTATTAATTGTAATCCAGATGACAGGCCGTTAGGGTTGCAATGAAATCGTGTCACTGGCAAGTACAAAAGCAACATCTACCTTCTTGCATAAAAGAAGAGAAACCGTGTTCCTGTCAAGCATGTCCTACTTTGCAAAATTGCTTCTCTGCATTGTCTATAAAACACCTGGGATGATGCCTTATCGAGGGCTTTGTTTTATATATGACTAAATCTTTAGGGTTTGCTTCAGAATGAACATGTTTAGCATTTGGGCTCTTGGAATAAAGTTATTCTGTATACCCCACCACCACCACCCAAAATGCAATTCAAGATGTTTAATGAATCCTGCCTAGGAGGTAAAATGACTAAACTGAGGCTATTTTATTTTGGTCACTGAGAAGACAAGAGTTGCTGGAAAAGACAATAAGGCTAGGAAAGGTTGAAGGCAGCAGGAAAAGAGGAAGTGCCAACATAAAATGGATTGACTCTATCAAGAAAGCCTCAGTGTGCAAGATCTGGGCAAGGCTGTTAATGATAGGACATTTCGGAAGACATTGATTTGCAGGGTCACCATGAGTCGGAAGTGACTTGACATCACTTCACACACACTGGATTGTCATCATTGTGACTTTCACAGGTCATACAATCAGAGGTGGGATCCAGCAGGTTCTCACAGGTTCCCGAGAGTAGGTGACTAATTATTTGTGTGTGCCGAGAGGGGGTTACTAATTGGTGATTTTGCCACATGATTTTTGCCTTAGTCACGCCCCTCCTCTCAGCAGTAGCGTGCAGAACTTGAAGCAGTCTAGCAGGAGGTGCGCCGGCGTGCGTGGCAGCCTGCGCCTGCGTGCATTCGTTTCCCGCCCAAGGACCGGCGCAGCGGCTGCGTCCTTGCCACAGCCCCGCCCGGGAATGCCCCGCCCCCGGAATGCCCGGCCACATCCCCGTCGTGCCCCGCCCAGCCCCATTGGTGCTACGCCACAGTTTGAATCCCACCACCATGGGAACCTGTTACTAAAATGTTTGGATCCCACCACTGCATACAATGCGCAGAAGTCTGAGTCCCACTACAGCTCAGCCTATGTTCCACAGCTATCTGAGGTGGCCTATAGACTATACAGGATACAAGTCAAGACGGCAGAATATAACCTTGCTTGCCTTCCATAACACCGAAGGACCAGACTTTTGAAAATGGCAAGAGATGCAGATATGAGAGACACTATGGTGAAGTAGTTCAAGTGTTGCACTAGGAGTCTTGAGTTCAAACTGTCACTCAGCCATAAGGCTGACTGGATGTCCAGTCACTCACAGAGCATCTTACAAGGTTGTCGTGAGGACAAGAAGGAAGAGTGGAGAACCCTGTAAAGGGGGGGGGGAGGACCCATATGTAGCAGCTGCATTTCAGTACATAGGTCAAGGAATATAACATCATCTGTGGACCAAGCAAAAACACTGCAAGAGCTTGTATAGATCCCGTAGCTCCAAATTCCAGATTCTTCTAAAGCAATTGGGTATTACCAGCCTGAAATCAGCTACTGCCTATACTGAACTAGGGTCAATTCAGCAGCCGGTTAAATTTAGTATTCACCTGTAATTTTGATAATATAAAAACCTAGATCCAAACACTACAAAGGAGTAGTATTCACTTGTGATTTGGACAATATAAAAACCTCGATCCAAGCAGCAGGTTAATTTTAATATTCACTGTAATGTTGACAATATAAAAAGCCCAGATCCAAAGAGTACAAAGCTCTCTTGTAGAACAGCCAGATGTGACAATGGGGATCTGAACAGGAAGCAACGTCTGACACACAATTCTGGTGAAACCCTAACATGTTAAGTGCTTCCAGACAACTCCAGTGTTAACTTTCTCTACGCAGTGGCGTAGGAGGTTAAGAGCTCGTGTATCTAATCTGGAGGAACCGGGTTTGATTCCCAGCTCTGCCGCCTGAGCTGTGGAGGCTTCTCTGGGGAATTCAGATTAGCCTGGGCACTCCCACACACGCCAGCTGGGTGACCTTGGGCGAGTCACAGCTTCTTGGAGCTCTCTCAGCCCCACCTACCTCACAGGGTGTTTGTTGTGAGGGGGGAAGGGCAAGGAGATTGTCAGCCCCTTTGAGTCTCCTGCAGGAGAGAAAGAGGGGATATAAATCCAAACCTCTTCTTCTTCTTCTTCTTCTTCTTCTTCTTCTTCTTCTTCTTCTTCTTCTTCTTCTTCTTCTTCTTCTTCTTCTTCTTCTTCTTCTTCTTCTTCTTCTTCTTCTTCTTCTTCTTCTTCTTCTTCTTCTTCTTCTTCTTCTTCTTCTTCTTCTTCTTCTTCTTCTTCTTCTTCTTCTTCTTCTTCTTCTTCTTCTTCTTCTTCTTCTTCTTCTTCTTCTTCTTCTTCTAAACACACCTGTATTTAATCCACGAGGGCTCAAGTTCAGGCACTGTGTAAAAACAAGGCTGACTTTCACAACAGTAGGCGTGTGAAACCAGAATTTAGTTGCAGAATCAAGGCCTGGTTTGCCTCAACAAAGGCCTGCTTCAGTGAATCTCTCAGTAGTCTGGAACGGTGTCATGGGCATCAAGCCAGGATGTCCGTGTTAGTACATCAGGTAAAACATAGGTCCCTTCTGCACAGGCAACATAAATGGGTTAAATGGACCCGTGTTGCCTGTCTCGTCATTTGCATAGTGGCGACAGGGGCCAGCCGGGATCACTGGGATCCCAGTGTCAGGATGCGGCATGTGAAATGCTGTGTTTCCCTATGAACCACGTATCCGAAAATCCCCCATACCTGAGAATCCCAACACAGACACTGGCCGGCAGAAAATGGCAGCCGCCTACGGAATCCACTTTAATGGCAGTTGACTGGAGAATCCACCATATTGGTGGATGGGGGCAGGAAAAAGAAAGCTTTCCGCTTGCCGTAGTTCGCACAGGCAAGCAGGAAGTGTGTGAAACCCAAGTTAAAGGGGGCAAGTCACTAGTTTAGCAACTTTCATTTAACCTGGGCTCAACCAAATATAGGTTAGAAGCATTTGTGGGGGCAAGTTCTGTGTGAACTTCTCCCCATAGTACTTTTTTTGTACCCCTGAACCCATTATATTTGGCTTGTGAGGAATCATCCATAGTTAAATTTTCTAGATATACCGTGTTTCCCCGAAAATAAGACAGTGTCTTATATTAATTTTTGCTCCCAAAGATGCGCTATGTCTTATTTTCAGGGGATGTCTTCTTTTTCTGTGTTCTGTTCGTCGGGCATGCTTCCAAACAAAAACTTTGCTATGTCTTACTTTCGGGGGATGCCTTATATTTGGGGAAACAGGGCAGGCCATATATTTAATATCTATGCATTTTTGAGATGTCTTAAATGAGCCACTAAGTCTGTCAGTCAGCCCGTCAGTAGCTTTACTGGCATAAAGCAATATACAAAGAGAAATTAACTGAACAAAATTAAAATTCAAAGATTATGTGCCTTATATTGCCGTATCCTCATAACCATCAGACGAAACTTGACAACCACACAAGTTGTGAAGGGGTACTCTCAAGATCACCCGTTTTAAGTAATAAAGGGTGGATTAAAAATCCTGTACATTAACCTAACTTTTACAGTCAAAAAGAACACAAGATGTTGATTCAATGCATCTATCATTACATGAACCGAGTCTTTCTTGATAGAGAACCTCTCTAAATCTCCTGGAGGGGGGGGGCTGCAGCGAGGAGGAGGAGGAGTTTGGATTTATATCCCCCCTTTCTCTCCTGTAGGAGACTCAAAGGGGCTTACAATCTCCTTTCCCTTCCCCCCTCACAACAAACACCCTGTGAGGTGAGTGGGGCTGAGAGAGTTCCGAGAAGCTGTGACTAGCCCAAGGTCACCCAGCTGGCGTGTGTGGGAGTGTACAGGCTAATCTGAATTCCCCAGCTAAGCCTCCACAACTCAAGCGGCAGAGCTGGGAATGAAACCCGGTTCCTCCAGATTAGATACACGAGGTCTTAGCCACTATGCCACTGCTCCTCCTCTACGCCACTGCTGCTCCTCTAAGGAGAACATTGCATCAGACTAATGTAAAATCATGGCATAACTGGGGAGAAATTCAATGGGGAAAATATGATGATAAATCCCCTGCATTGGAATAATACCGAAATTCAATGGCGAATGGTCTCCTTGCAGCTGTGTGTAAGTTCTGTGTTTCAAAGTCCACTAAATCTGTTAGTCTTCATTGTGCCGAAGGATTCTTCATTGCATTGGCTGCAGCAGAATAAAGCAGCTACCCGTTTGAAACCAAATTAACTATTCCACTTATTGAGAAGAAATCCCTTCCTTTGCCATTAGCCCCAACTGTCCGACTAAACGGCTCGTGCATAATTTTGAGACTTCATTAAAGGAATCCAACCAGCCTTCCCCACTAATAATCAAATCACCGTCCGTTCCTGAAGGTATGTCTTGATGACTGTCTGGTTCCGCTACCTCATTCCCTTGATTGCGCTCAGTCTGAAGAGAGTCCTGCAGAGAGATATAGCTTCTCCTGCAATTCCTCCCCAGCAAAAAAAAAAAATTACCCCAGATGTTCCTTAACAAACAACCAATAGAAGTTATGTTGCTCAGAACGAAATGCATATGTTTGCTTGCGGGCAAAGTACACCCAGGACAGCACTAACTGAATTTTTCTTTTTTAACTACCGCCAGATTCAATGCAACCAAGAGTATCCTTGTTCACATGGTTAACATAACCAATGTGTCGTGGTTAAGAGCAGTGGACTCTAACCAGGGATAACTGGTATGACAGGGATGAACCTGGGACTTTGGCCCTTTCCGCACGGGCCATTTACAGCGGCCCAGGCAGTGGTGGGATCCAAAAATGTTAGTAACAGGTTCCCATGGTGGTGGGATTCAAACTGTGGTGTAGCATAATTTCTGCCGGTGGAGAGGCGCCCTTTCTGCTGTGCGGAAAGGGCCTTTGCCTCAAGCACTCAGATCTCTGATCCACCGGACAGGCACAAACCAGTGAGTTGGAGTCAAAAGCAAACTACAGTTTGCCATAAGCCTGCAAGGGAGGTAACCAAACAGCATGAAGAGATTTGAGGGCAGAGCATACAAAGTCAAGCACTCAGTGTTTCTGCTGGGATCAGAACCACCAAGGAACAAATTTAAAAAAAACACTATAACCTAACAGATTTTTTTTAAAAAAACACATCATAAAAACTTGCCCTTAAAACCAAACACACCATTAAAACAATTAAAACCAAACTCAAATAGTGCAATCTATATTTTTAATATTCCTGGTCATAATTTTTTTTAAAAAAAATAGCAAGATTAAACCAACAATGGAAATATGCTAATAATTTATATGCCATTAAAGGTTAAAATGAAATGAATGATTAAACCAACAGTTTTTATATAATTTAAGCAGAAAATTCCAGTAAGGATCAATTTAGACTTTTTTAAAAAAGGTATAAGTTAGCTAAGCCTTGGGAAGTGGAACAGTTACCTACTGTTGGACAATGGTTTTGGAAACTTATAACAAAATGGAAACTGAATTAATCTGGAGCATCTTCTTTGGTAACGGGCTCAATTACTTAGGTTTTCTGTATAAAAACAATGAATGGTATCATGTCCGTGGTAAAGGTGTGACTAATTATGTTTTAATAAAATTAATTATGTTTTAATAAAAAGATGAAATGGAGGAAAGATTTTCTTGCAAGATCTTTACTTCTGTCCTATATCCAAAAACGAGCCAAAGGGAATGTGGATGAGTTATGATCTGATATAGGAAAGCTAACTAACCACCAAGAATTCCTATACGTATGCCTCTGTCTGACTGGCCCTGACTTGGATATCCCAGGCTAGCCCAAACTCATAAAATGTCTGAAGCTAAGCAGGGTCTACCCTGGCTAGTATTTGGATGGAAAATCTCCAAGGAATACCAGGGTCATGATGGGGAGGCTAACAATGACAAATAACCTCTGAATGTCTCTTGTCTTTAAAACCCCATAAGGGATTGCCATAAGTCAAGGTCTTACTCCAGCGATTCCCAACTGGGGTTCCGTGGTACTCTGGGGTGCTGTGAGCACATCCCAGGGGTACCGCGACTATGCTACCACCACCCCCCACTTTGCGGTGTCTCCCAATGTTCCAGGGAGCCGCGGCCCCTGTGCCTAGATACGCCTCTGGGGGGTGGCAAGCAGGGGCACTGGGAGGGGAAGTGGGGGGGGGGGTTAGCAGGGATGTACTGCCCACGGGGTACTGTGAGATATGAAGAGCAAGGTCAAGGGTACCGTGACATCGAAAAGGTTGGGAAACACTGCCTTACTCGGTGCATACACATTCATAAAGTGGCGTAGCACCAATGGGATAAGGGGGCATGATGCCCCGGATGCCGCCACCGTGGGGGCATGGCCGGGCCATGGGGGCATGGCTGGGGCATTCTGGGGCGGGCATTGTCACAGCAGGGGCACAGTGTCAGGACCAAGCCTGTCAGTGCCCAGATGTCTTGCTGTGTAAGAATTGCAAATGTTTTCCTGTAACTGCTTTTCTGTTTCCCTCTTCCCTTCCTGGCAACTCCCTGGCGCCAGCTCTCCTGCAAGAAGGTGTGAACGGTTCCCAGGTTCTTTGAAGCTCTGTAGTGCAAATGTTGTAGAAATTGTAAGGCACATTTGGTGTGGGACAAATGGGGGGGGGGGGCGTTGAAGGATATAATCTCTGGATCTACGCGTTGTTAGAAATAAACTACTTTAGGAATTTCCTACGGTCTCTGTGCAGTTCCCCTTCGCTCCGCCCCTGCATTCATATCAGTTCAAACCACGGTCAGTTATTATGTTAAAAATGCCTTGCTGGACTGGAGCAGTGGCCCATCTCATCCAGTATCCTGTGCCCAGTTAGTTGACCTGGAGGGCCAACAAGCTGAGCGCAGAACTCAGTGAATTCCCCTGCTGATGTCACCTAGAATTATATTCTGAGGCTGACTATCTCTAAAGGTGGAGGTTCTCCTTTAGCCACCATGACTCATAGCCACTGATGGATCTACCCTTCAAGAATTTACCTAACTCTCTTTTAAAGTCGTCTGTACCAGGAAGTGCCACTACATCCCTTGGCAGTGAATTCCACAATTTAATTACTCATTGACAAAACAAGGACTTGCTTTCTCTCCATCAAGAATCTATTACCCAACAACTTCATTAATATGTATAGAGCTTATATTTATTTATTTATGGTTAATCGATTAGGTTATTTTGGGCTCTACTTGTATTCATGTTGTTCCCTGAGCCCTCCGAGGCCGGTATACAAGATTAACAACAACAACAACAACAACAACAACAACAATAATAAAGTGTACACAAGCTCTACTACGGAAGTGGAAGGAAAAGTTCTCAGGCTCTTCTCCCCTCCTTTTGAATTTTATTAACATCCCAGATTCTCAACATGGCCCCATCTGCAAATATTTAAATCCTTAGACTGGAGCCATGGACAGACAAGACACGTGTTTCAAGCCTGTCAAAAGCCCAGGGTTTGCAGAAAAATCTGTAATATTTAAAAATATACATCGGGGGTTTTAAGAAATCTCAGAAACAGTGCCTGTACCTTTAAGAAACAGATACCTTCAATGGGCATTGCTGGGTGACCACAGCAGTATTGCCAGTCTTCCAGCTTTGGCTTCTGTCTGTGAAAGGCAAGGGTATTTTTACCTAATTTTCAACAGCATTCATTTTCCATAGCAAGTTGCTAGATTACTTGTCATAGAACCTGAAATCAAGACGCAAAGTATAAGACACCAACCCTTCCCAAAGGATCATTTGTCCTTACATTAAAAGATCAAGTTATTTAGCTGGCTGAATAATTGAAAACATATTTAATGGACTAATCAGCAGTAATAAAAAATATTCCTATCACCTATCATTCTCTTCATTACTTTGGCCAATACAGTGACTAAGTACTACTTCTCATTACACAGCTGGTATTCAAGAATCTTCAGTTCAATTTTTGGAATTATTGATGACAACATATTCATAACTAGAAAATATCTAAACTACTACTTTTGTGCTATCTCTAAAATGGTGGCTAAGTACCAGTGTTATGACATTAAATTGTGATCATGATTATATTACTCTGCAATCACTATTAATCTAAAGTAAAGTAAAGTTTCCCCTTCAGTCGTGTCTGACCCTGGGGTACCACTGTGAGCAGTGATTTCATAGGCAAGCCATTTTTGTGGGGCAGTTTGCCATTGCTTTCCCCGGCTATTCTTTACCCTCTAGCTATGAGCTAGGTACTCATTTACCGACCAAGAAATGGATGGATGGCTGAGTTGACCATGAGCCAGTGGCCAGGATATCTGACCCACAGGGGGCTCGAACTCCTGATCGTGTGAATGGCAGTGCAAGCACTTAACCACTACGCCACGTGGCTCCTACTATTACTCTATTTGCCTGTTTTCTTTTTCTGTTTTATTATCAACTGCGCTGTTTATAATTCCAGTAAAAGGCATTTTGATTCGGAAAAAAATTGATTTAATTTCAAGTTCTAACCAATTGTGCAACACATGTACACCTCCTTCCAATTTACTGGGTAGAGGAAGGGGAAGGGAATTATTTTACCTCTCCAAATGCCCCTCACCTCAAAGGTCTGAACAAAGAACTCCCAGCTGCGGCTCTCGAACTATCAACTCTGTGTGACTTTTCACTTTCCAAAGGCACCAACTGGAGGGGCATCGAGCGATAGCCAGTATGCTGCAAAAGGTGCTTTTTATAGGCAGTAAATGTTTGCATTGTCTGTGGACAACAGAAAGAGCCCTGCTAACAGGCTTCAGATGTTTGTTTATGGATCCTGAAAGAAGCTCAGGGATTTGCAGGCCTCGCAAACAATGACCCAGCCAGTTTTTGTCTTTTTCAGATGGCAACTCCCTCAGCGAGCCAAAGAACAAGCGCCGCAGCTCTTTCAGTGAGGCTGACAGCGTTTGGTTCCCACTGAGTCTAATTTTAAGACTCCTACAAAGGAGCGTGCATTTGCTCTATCTTTGTGTGCCTGCCCCCAAAAGAACAAATTACTGTTTATATTTCTCAGCAGCAGCTAAATAGGCACAGAACTGGTTTGTTAAATCAGAAAGAACTTTATTCTAGTCCCTCAACCTCGGTCTGAACCCCCTATTTCTTTGGATGTGTTCAAAGATTAAATCGTTGCCACCTGAGCAGTAATGGGAAAATGGCAACAAGATGGAGTGAAATACATAGATCTTATTAAACAAATAATAGACAATATAAATAAGATTAAAAATAGAGACATATGTAGAATTGGAGAAGAAACTAATATTAAAATGGTACAGAACACCGAAACAGTTGGCATATATGATAAGTGGACTCAGTCCGAAATGTTGGCATTGTGGGGATAAAAATGCAATATATACCCATATGTGGCTAGAATGTCCAGAGGTAAAACATTTGTGGGAAAATGTTATAATATATATAGAAAAATATGTAAATGTAAAACTAAAGATAAACATAGATTTACCATTTATAGGCATATTGGACTGTACAATAATAGAACAAAGAAAGAGAAAGCTATTCAAACTCATGATCAGAGCGGCCCACGCAGTAATAGCATAGGGGTGGAAGGACTAAAAAATCTGGACAATGCAGAAATGGTTGGAGAATATATGGGAGCAAATACAATTAGAAATTTTTGACATAATGTCAAGAAACCAAATATGGCAAGAAAAACAAAAAGACGTGAAGTGGATCTGGACGGAATTCAAAGACTGGCTAAAAGAAATTGGAATTATAGAAGAAAACTGGATAAGAAGATTAAAAATAATGGACCTGCTGCTGCACATCTAAAGAAGAAAAGAAGAGGGGGGAGGGGGGAAAGAGGTAAAAGAATATGGAGGATGAAATATAAGATGTACAATATAAATCTGTAATAATCCAAAATATCAATTAAAAAATTATTTTAAAAAATCGTTGGCACCTCTTTGAAATGTCAGGGCTGTTGTTATCAAACCACGTGCTTTTATCATTGCCATGGCTAGAGCCAGAAATGTAAGGGAACAGTTCTTCATCTTGACCAAAAAGATCATGGAGGGTGTTTCTATAAATCAGCATCAGAGCTGGCCTAATATCCTAGTTGAGCCATTAGACATGCCAAATAGGGAGTCCAGAAACTCAAAATACAGTAGCATTGGAGAAGGGTGAAAAAGGGAAAGGAATAACAAACTACTAACAATTTCTAGTAGATTACAAATGATATAATAAACATCAACAGATGGGAGAAGCATACAACTGAGAATGGTATGAATGTCTGATTAGATATAACAGTGAAAACATAATTCAATGATGGGGTTGTATCCAGTGGTGGGATCCAAAAATTTTAGTAACAGGTTCCCATGGTGGTGGGATTCAAACTGTGGCATAGCACCAATGGGGCTGGGTGGGACACGGCGGGGGTGTGGCTGGACATTCCTGGGGCGGGGCATTCCTGGGCGGGGCTGTGGCAAGGATGCAGCCGCTGCACCAGTCCTTGGGCGGGAAACGAATGCACGCAGGCACAGGCTGCCACACACACCGATGCACCTCCTGCTAGACTGATTCCAGTTCTGCACACAACTACTGAGAGGAGGGCGAAACTAAGGCAAAAATCACGTGGCAAAATCACCAATTAGTAACCCCCTCTCGGCACACACAAATAATTAGTAACCTACTCTTGGGAACCTGTGAGAACCTGCTGGATCCCACCTCTGGTTGTATCGGTTGGAGTCCCGTAGATAGCCATATGGACTATTAATATTTGTTTACAAAATGTATATCTTGCCTCTCTGTCCTTATCAGAACCACCATGGCAGCTATCAGATTAAAGAAACACACATGAAAACTTGCCTTTAAAACTAAACAAAAGCACATCATTAAAACAATTAAAACCAAGTTCAAATACTGCAATCCACATTTTTAACATTCTGGATCATAACTTTAAAAAATATCAAGTGTGAGCTAACAGTTTTTATATAATTTAAGTGATATTCCAGTATAGATAAATGTGTATGGGTTGTTTGAAGCAATAAATTAGCTGAGCCTTATGAAGTGGAACAGTTATCTATTGTCGGAAAAGGATTTTGGAAACTTATAGATATGGGGAACTGAATTAAACTGGAACATCTTCTTTGGTAAGCTTTAGTAATGGGCTCAAGCAATCTAATTTTCTGTGCAGAAAAAAATGAATGGTAAAACTGTGAATAATCATATTTTAATGAAAAGATTACACAGAGGAAAGATTCTCTTGTAACATCTTTACTTCTGTCCTATATCCAAAAATGAGCCAAAGAGAATATGGATGAGTTATGATCTGACATAGGAAAGCTAACTAACCACCAAGAAATCCTATACCAGTGATGGCGAACCTTTTCAAGACCGAGTGCCCAAATTGCAACCCAAAACCCACTTATTTATCACAAAGTGCCAATACGGTAATTTAACCTGAATACTGAGGTTTTAGTTTAGAAAAAAACGGTTGACTCCAAGGCATGCGTTACTCAGGAGTAAGCTTGGTGGTAGTCGGTGGCTTTGCTTTGAAGCAACCATGCAACTCTTCCAACAGGTGAATCACAACCCTAGGAGGGTTTACTCAGAAGCAAGCCACATTGCCAGCAACCGAACTTACTCCCAGGTAAAGGATTGCGCTTTAGTTCTTCACATGAAAATCAGTGGGGTTTAACAGCGCTTAACAGGGTTACCTACACTGCCTCCCCAAAACTAGGTCTTAGGTTTAATGCTAATAATCGAGCCCAGCGGCCCAGGCCAACCTAGATGTGGGGGGGGGGGGGCGACTCTGTTTGCTTGTGCCCACAGGAAGGTCTCTGAGTGCCACCTCTGGCACCCGTGCCATAGGTTCGCCACCACTGTCCTATACGTATGCCTCTGTCTGACTGGCCCTGACCTGGATATCCCAGGCTAGCCCAAACTCATAAAATGTCTGAAGCTAAGCAGGGTCTCCCCTGGCTAGTATTTGGATGAAAGACCTCCAAGGAGTACCAGGGTCATGATGGGGAGGCTAGCAATGACAAATAACCTCTGAATGTCCCTTGTCTTTAAAACCCCATAAGGGATTGCCGTAAGTCAGAAAAAAGAAAGGAAATCTGGATCAGGTCAGCGTTGTAAGGGAAATTAATAGTTGCAGGCCCACATAAGATCAGATAAGAAATGAGGAAGCAGGTCATAAGACAATGAAGCAAGTAAGACATGGGGAAAACAAATATAACGGTCAGCAATTAATGCAATAACAGTGATGTGCCATATATGGAATGAGTTGTATTTGAAATTGAGTGTGTTGGCAATATGTGTCTTAATAGATGATTCAGCTAGAACTAAATGCTGTGCTCGCACCATTTAGGGGAAAGGAGTGGTTTGAAGATTGTGGCTCATTCCGCACATGCAGAATAATGCACTTTCAAACTGCTTTCAGTGCTCTTTGGAGCTGTGCGGAATAGCAAAATCCACTTGCAAACAGTTGTGAAAGTGGTTTGAAAACGCATTATTTTGCGTGTGCGGAAGGGGCCTGTGAGCCGTCAGTGTCTATCAAGGATTGGGCGGACGGACAGTGCAGAATGTTTTAAATAAGCTGTGATGCAACACGGACTTCAGAGACCGCGCCGTAGGTTCCTTCTCTCCATGCCTGCAGCCGTGTATTCAATAAACTGCTTACTGCTGACCGCCTTGTTTGGAAATTCTCTTTGGGAACTCTTTCCAAAACAGCGTCATCCGTGACATCATTTCCCCCCCAACATGAAATAAATAGTGTCAGGAATCTGAAACCTGACATGTTTCTTTTAAAAACGGTATTGTTTATCTTACTATAGTTTTAGCATCCTGGAGAACAGCGGCTGCGGATGGGTTGGCCATTTTATTGCTTTTTTAATGTTACTGTTTCAACCGATTAGTGCTCCATCCAAGGTGAATGTTCCTCTTACAATAGAACTTGAAGTTGCCAGCAGAATAGGGAACTAAAATTCTCACATTTACATCCACCTCTATAAGATATGAATAGCAGTGGTGCAGCGCCCACGGGGCCGTGGCATGGCGTTCTGGGGGCGGGGCGGCTGGCGCCGCGGCAAGGGCGCAGGGTGCACACATGCCCCGGGCGCAGTTCCCCCTCTCACTCAACCCCTGATGAATAGTCAGGTATAAGTTTTGCACATTGAACTTATAGACCAGTGGTTCTCAACCTGGGGGTCGGGACCCCTTTGGGGGTCGAATGACCCTTTCACAGGGGTCGCCTAAGACTCTCTGCATCAGTGTTCTCCATCTGTAAAATGGATAAATGTTAGGGTTGGGGGTCACCACAACATGAGGAACTGTATTAAAGAGTTGCGGCATTAGGAAGGTTGAGAACCACTGTTCTAGACAGACAGGTCCCCTTGTTGACAGACAATGCCTGTTGACAGGATCTTCTATGTCTGCTAAGCCTCTGGTATTCAGGTTTCTTGAGGGGGGTTAAATCCTGGACCATGTGGCAGCGACTTTTAAGTTCTCTTTCCCCACTACAGAAGGGAGCTAAGGTCGACTAAGCTAAGTGGGCGGGATCATCCTAGTGCTTGTGTTGGCGGTGGGAAACAGGAGCGTTCTTTTTTTTTACAGTTTTTACAGTTTACAGTTACATAAGCTTTCTGCCTGCCACGACTCTCCCGTTCTGCGCATGCCACAAAAGCGGCTCGTGATTGGTTGAACGGATGAGGTGTTGTTTCAATGCTTTCCCACTTCGAAGCAGTATCGACCTTGTTCCGGCGGAAAAGTGTAGTTCATAACTGCAACAAAGATGTCGCAGTTCTGGGGGGGGGGGGAGGAACTGAGACAAAACAATGTTGAGCTCGGTGGCAGTGGGGATTCACTGAGGCGAATCTAGGTAGAAACCAGTTCAACTCTGTCAGTGGGGAAAGCCTTTAAGAGAACCAGCATGGTATAGTGCTTAAGAGTGGTCGACTTTCATCTGGAGAGCAGCAACCATTAATAAGGCAGAAGCTGCTGCTGGTAGTCGGGCCAGACTTTGGCAGGTTTGATTTGCCACTCCTCCTCCTGAGCAGCGGACACTTATCTGGTGACCTGGATTTGTCTCCTCACTCCTCCTCATGAAGCCTGCTGGGTGACAGTCACAGTTCCTTCTGAACTCTCTCAGTCCCACCTACCTTATAAAGAAGAAGACGACGAGTTGGATTTATATCCCCCCTTTCTCTCCTGTAGGAGACTCAAAGGGGCTTACAAACTCCTTTCCCTTCCCCCCTCACAACGAACACCCTGTGAGGTAGGTGGGGCTGAGAGAGCTCAGAAGAACTCTGACTAGCCCAAGGTCACCCAGCAGACGTGTGTTGGACTGCATAGGCTAATCCAGTTCCCCAGATAAGCCTCCGCGGCTCAGGCAGCAGAGCAGGGAATCAAACCTGGTTGCTCCAGATTACAGCGCACCTGCTCTTAACCACTACGCCACTGTCTGTTGTAGGGAGAGGAAGGGAAAGGAGTTTGGAAGCTGCCTTGAGACTCCTTACAAAACAGAAAGGCAAGATATAAAACCAAACTCTTCCTCCTCCTCCTTTTTTTCTCTCCTCCTCCTCTTCCTCCTCCTCCTCCTCCTCCTCCTCCTCCACAGGTTCATTAATCCCCTCCTTTTTTTACGTACTTCCAGAATGATGTATTGACCATCTCCATAGCAGCAAAAGTGCTCAAAGACCTTCTCATGTTTCCCGTGAAGACATTAACATCCCACACAGGCAATATCTGCCCCTGGGGAGGTGAATCATTCCTTTACCATATGAAGTGTAGCTTGCAAGGGGTGGGGAGAAGTCTTAAAACCATTTCCCTGGCTGCGAGGAAGACTCACGGAGACAGCTATTGCAGCATCAAGAGATTTGTATGGAAGAGGCCAGAAAAATTTCTAGATCCATGTGTCACAACCAAATCAGAACAGCAGCAACCCCCACAGATACTGGGGTTAACAGAGGACTCACAACCCTGCTTGTGTCGATGAGCTACTTGTGTAGATCCAGGGCTTTGTTTGTTTGCTTTTGTGATGGTACTTACCCACAGTGGTGGAGCTACAAGGGGACGGGAGGAGCGCAGTGCACCGGGTGCATGCCTGGGGGGCATGGGAAATCACTCCCAGGCCGCTCCCCCTCCCCCCGTGGTGCCCCCCACCCCCCTTCCCACACTTACCTTAGTTCCTTTCCTTTTTTGAGAACTTTTTCAGGCTGCAAAAGGCCTGTTTGCAGTAAAAACGGCCTGAGGAATTGCAGTTCCTTGGGGCTCACAAGGTCTCCTGGGAAGTATACTTCCCATCAGGCCATTTTTTACAATGAACAGGCTTTTTTGCAGCCTGAAAAAGTTCTAGAAAAAGAAAAGGAACTAAGGTAAGTGTGGGAAAGGGGGAAGGGTGGAAGCCACAGGGGGGGGGGGGCATGGGGGCGGAAAATATAGAATGCGCACCGGGCGCAGTTTGGCCCAGCTACGCCTCTGCTTACCCGTACTGAATACCAGGAATTTGGAGGTGGGAGGATCGTCTCAGTCCTAATGGGGTAGCTGCAGTGGTGGGATCCAAAAATTTTAGTAACAGGTTCCCATGGTGGTGGGATTCAAACAGTGGCGTAGCGCCAATGGGGCTGGGCGGGGCACGACGGGGGCGTGGTTGGGCATTCTGGGGGCGGCGCATTAATAATTTCTCTGTTACTATAAAAAACTCTTACTGTAAAAAAAAAGTTCCTAATTTCCAGCTGGTATCTTTCTGTCCATTATTTAAACTCATTATAGCAAGTCCTATCGTCTACTGCCAACAGAAACAACTACTTCTCCTCTAATTGACTGCCTGTCAAAGACTTAATACTTTAAGAACATAAGAACATACACACACACACACACACAAGCCTTTATTGGCATATAAAACGGGACAAAATTTTAAAACAAAACAAGGTTAAGAAATACAGTTAAAATTGCTAAAATTACTAATTTCCAGTATAAAATTTGCAACATAAGAACAAGCCAGCTGGATCAGACCAGAGTCCATCTAGTCCAGCTCTCTGCTACTCGCAGTGGCCCACCAGGTGCCTTTGGGAGCTCACATGCCTGGGGGGCGTACTTTCAAATACTTAATTTTGTTTCTAGAAATCAAAAGAAGGATACTTTCCTTAAACAAGGAACTTTACCATATTTCTAGAACATGTTTTTAAAACAGCCCAACAGGGAGAATTATCCCGTTTTCTACCTTCACTAACGAGCCACTTAGGAAACAACAGGATTTTATGATTTTTGGACCTAATGGAATTTCTAACGGAAAAGCAGACCCAATTAGTAACCCCCTCTCGGCACACGCAAATAATTAGTAACCCACTCTCGGGAACTGGTGAGAACCTGCTGGATCCCACCTCTGAGTACGCCCCAATTCTTTTGCAGCCTGATCAAATACAGCCCAAGAAAAGCTGTACAATTCCAGGGTCCTAGGGTGAATCCACTCCCGGCTCAGGAAACCGGGGGATCAATAAAGGGAAGGGCACCCCCTTTAAAATGAACCAGAATCTAAGGCTGACAACTTTTCAATACTTTTCTGCTCTTTAGAAGATGCCTTCAGGCAAATCCATCCATTGTAAATGTTTGCCACTATCACGGAAGTCTGTGTTTGACAGCTGAAAATTAATCACTCGGTTTGAGGTGCGACACAGTGGCAAGCAACAGACAAACAGCTTGAAATTCGATGAAAAATAAAATAAAAACAGCGGTGCTTGACAGGTTAAGTTGTTGCAAACGATATTCATTACACTTTTTAGTCTACACTCAGCGAATACATTATTTCGAACGTCAATTAGCTTTGAAGAAGTTCAAATTAATCTTGGATTTAAAGCAAGCAAGGAAAAGTCGCAGGGCATTTACCCTCCGGCCGAACAATGATCTGAATGCTATGAAAAAGACAGGAGAGTTTAGATATCAGGTAAGGACAATTAACGGCATTTGCAGCAGCTATCAGCGGGGAGAACATTTCAGAAGCCTACAGACAGGTGTGTTTGGAGCGTTGCAGACGTATCTTTTCTAATAGAAGCCCGAACTTGTAAACAGAAGTTGTGCTAATGGTGTCACCCACAGCAGAGGCTTTTTGAAAAAGCAGCAAGTGGTCGAGGAGGCCAAAGTCAAGTTACCACTCTCCAGTTAGGGCCTGGAGATATCCCAGAATTACAATTGATGGGGGGAATGCATTATACAATGTATCAATTTATTAATAGATGCAACGTTAACAACTCCACAAACAACAAACACGCTGCATCAACCGCTGTTTTATCAATTGCGCTAAGCCAACATATAAAGTGCAATACATAAAGTGCAACCAGTGAAAAGTGCAAAAACATCAGAGCCTGGACTCTTACAATACTACACATATCACATCACCCTACAACATAGTCAAGGTGACTAAATGA
This sequence comes from Sphaerodactylus townsendi, assembly GCF_021028975.2. NCBI lineage: Eukaryota > Metazoa > Chordata > Lepidosauria > Squamata > Sphaerodactylidae > Sphaerodactylus > Sphaerodactylus townsendi. The sequence goes on from NC_059434.1 coordinate 8,822,969, forward strand.
TGTCGTCTTCACTCGGTCCTATATCTTCGTCCGTATTGGTACTTGGACGGGACCTCTTCTTTGAAGATAATCAATCACTTATCAATAGCTGCATATTTTGCATTCCAGCCAGTGGAAATAAGTCTATATGGCAATGTGGACCAGTCTTCAAAGAAGAGGTCCCGTCCAAGTACCAATACGGACGAAGATATAGGACCGAGTGAAGACGACATCGTTTAGTCACCTTGACTATGTTGTATGGTTATGTGATATGTGTAGTATTGTAAGAGTCCAGGCTCTGATGTTTTTGCACTTTTCACTGGTTGCACTTTATGTATTGCACTTTATATGTTGGCTTAGCACAATTGATAAAACAGCGGTTGATGCAGCGCATTTGTTGTTTGTGGGGAAAGCATTATACCCCATTGAGGTCTCTCTCTTTCCCAAACTCCACTTTCTCTGGGCTCCATTCTCATATTTCCAGGAATTTCCCAACTTGGGGATGCAAAGTTTGGACTAGAATGGATCTTGTGACGTCGAAGGCTTTCACGGTCAGAATCACAGCGGTATTGTGTGGTTTCTGGGCTGTATGCTACTAGAACATGGCCAACGGGTCCAAACGGCTCTTTGGGTGTTAAAGGTTGCCGACCCCTGGTGTAGGTCAATTGTAGCCATAGAGGCTTTTTGGTGGCGGGGAAACTCTTGTACACCCCCACTCCCCCGCGTTCAGCAGAGGCCAATTTACTGGTGGTTCCTGGCCCCTCAATGATGCGGCTGGCCTCCACTCGGGCCAGGGCTTTTTCAGCCTTGGCCCCTGCCTGGTAGAACACTCTCCCTCCAGCTGTCCGGGCCCTGCGGGATCTTGGTGAATTCCGCAGGGCCTATAAGACTGAGTGGTTCCACCGGGCTTTTGGAGTGCCCAGCCGCTGATTAGGTGCCCCTTCTACCCTATTCCTCCGGTTTTCGGAGTCCCCCTGTCATCTAGGGGACCCACTTTTGTTACTGTCTTGTTCCCCCCTTTTTGGGAGGGTTTAATCTGGGGTATTGCTGACACCATTTTACTGAATTATTGCTGCGTTTTAAATATTTAAACTTTTAAACTTACATTTTAATTTAATGGGGTTTTGTTTATATACTGTATGTGGAATCCATGTTGTACACCACCCAGAGCCCTTTGGGGATTGGGCGGTATAGAAATCAATCAATCAATCAAATAAATAAATAAATAAATAAATGCTGGGAAAGCTCTTTGGGTGTAGCGACCGGGGCGGCCACAGTACTGTGGCTGGGCTCCCAGCTCTTAAATGGGGCTGCTGGTTTTTAAAAACAAAATCGAGGTTATATATTTATAAGCAAAACTGACAAATTGATGAACACACTTTTCTCTATTCAATCTTCAATTGCAAATTCGTTAGGATTCAAAAGTGCTAGTAATCAATTCGTTTCTTCTTCTTCTCTTTTATCGACATATTCTATCACAAGTTTCCTGTTGTTCCAGTAATCTATCAACAGGTTTTCCAGTCACCTTTAAGCAACCTGGGAAGCTTAGCTATTTGGGCTCATTTGAATATCTTCACTCACCCAATTTTGGCAGTAAACTTGAGTAGTTTTCCCCAGGGCAAAATACCGGAAACCGATTTTGCACAAGAGGGCCTCTGCTGTCTATCTGAAAAATACGTAATCCAGAATAGCCACACTCATTTAATCACTCCTGCAGGAAAAATTCATCCACGCTGGGTGTTAAACCTAGCTAAGACCTGCAAGAGTTTATGCAGAATATTAGTCTGTTTCCAGTGGTCTTTCAGCTCTTGGGTCAGCAAGGACAGCTGACCTGATTTCACTCAAGACCTGATAGCTAATCACAGCTGGGCAGCGCTCCGCTTGAAAATGTCATCCCAACGGGCACGAGCTTCATAAAAAGCTGGGGCGAAAACAGCGAAAAGATCAGAAAATTTCAATTTCAATGGGTCAGCCTCAACAACATCAGGAGAAAGAGATTTGATTACCGGCGGTTGGAAGGCAAGCTTTTTGATGTGAGTAATTACACTGTTGTAATTATGTAGGTTGGAGTTACGCTAAACCTCAACAGCCGTTTTAACATCTAAGCTGTTTGAAAAATTCACACACCTACTGGCACGGAAACAAAACATGTTATTCTTTACATAACATGAAGAGTGCGGAAGTAATAGGCTAAAAATTATCTGAGAAAATTAGCGGCATGATATAAAGAGCAACGCTGTGCAGGAGGGGGAGACTTTGCCCACATCATAAAGGACATTTTGAAATGTCTGCTGCGGAAATAAAGTGAGGGTGTTTTGCCTTATCCTCATCAGCATTTCACAAACACGGCCGCCAGGTTGCCAATGGCGAAAAAAGAGTCTGTTCATGGCTTATGCACAAGCACAACTGTTGTGAAGGGGCATTCTTACACAGAACTCTCTACACCAAGGTGACCAGACGTCCCACTTTTGGCGGGACAGTCCCGCTTTTGAGCAATTTGTCCCACGTCGCGCGGGGTTGCTTAATTCTCCTGCTTTTTGGAAGGCTGCCACACTGCCTTTTGGGGCACTCCCCTTTTCCCACCCTGTCACAGGGGAGCGCCCCAGAAGGCACAGGGGAGCCTCCCGCGCACGCGGCTGCAGGAGCACACTGCTTTTTGGGGCGCTCCCCGGTTTCCCGCCCTGTCACAGGGCGGAAAACAGGGGAGCGCCCCAGAAGGCAGTGCGGCAGCCTCCCACACTGCCGCACTGCCTTCTGGGGCATTTCCGTTTCCCACGTTTGAAATGTGAAAATCTGGTCACCTTACTCTACACACCACAGAAAATCTGAACGGGAAGCAAAGAGGACTCTTTCTTCATACTAGATGGTATTGCTAGACCATCAGTTTCCAAACTTTGCTATTCTAATTACTTATTTTAAATTGTAAAATTGTTGTTGTAAGCTGCCCTTAGCTTGCTGTGGGCAGAGGCAGAGCGAGGGGGAAATGCGCCCGGGACACGCTCACGCCCTGCACCCCTGCTGCGGTGCCACCCACCCCCGCCCCACCCCAGAATGCCCCAGCCACGCCACAGCCCAGCCATGCCCATGCCACAGTGCCGCATAGGGCATCACACTCTCCCCCTCTGCCCCGTTGGTGCTACCCCGCTGGCTATGGGGAAGAGCAGTCTGTAAATTGAATAACAAACTAACCAACTAATTAAATAAAAGAGGAAGAGGGGATGAAAATGTGAGAAGTTAGGAAAGAAATGGAAGGATGCAGGTTATTGATGGAGTCTCATAATTTAGTGTCACAAGTTTTCTTTTGGCACCGTCTACCCCAGGGGTCCCCAACCTTTTTGAGTCTGCAAGCACCTTCGCAGGTGGAAACAGCATGGTCAATGCAAAAGCAAAATGGTGGCCACACAAATGGCAACCATGGGAGGTGGAGCCAAGCACAAAACGATTGCCACAGCTTAACTTCAGTAACACAGTATAGGTCCTTTGGCCGTGGTAGCAGCTGCTGCAAAAGCAACATTTTAAAAAATCAGCACAGCCAATCAAATCTCCAGTCTGCACGGCCAATCAAAAGCCTTTCTGGGCAAAAGCTGTTCCTGCCCCCCCCCCCACTTCCTAATAACACGTGTGTTGGTGGGCATCAGGCACCCGGACGCTTCTCACTGGGGACCCTTTGCCTATACAGGAGCAGCAGTGGCGTAGGAGGTTAAGAGGTCGTGTATCTAATCTGGAGGAACCGGGTTTGATTCCCAGCTCTGCCGCCTGAGCTGTGGAGGCTTATCTGGGGAATTCGGATTAGCCTGTGCACTCCCACACACGCCAGCTGGGTGACCTTGGGCTAGTCACAGCTTCTCGGAGCTCTCTCAGCCCCACCTACCTCACAGGGTGTTTGTTGTGAGGGGGGAAGGGCAAGGAGATTGTAAGCCCCTTTGAGTCTCCTGCAGGAGAGAAAAGGGGGATATAAATCCAAACTCCTCCTCCTCCTCCTCCTCCTCCTCTTCCTCTTCTTCTTCTTCTTCTTCTTCTTCTTCACCTTTTCATTTGGGGCTGTTTTCTTGCCCAAACTTATATTTGCCAGACCGGCTTCAACCTCTGGTCCTTTTTCGATGATACCTTTAAAGTAGTGTTGGCAAAACTGGCACAGCTATTTTGATGAAAATTAACACAACAATACATCACTTTTCTGCAATATAGATTGCAATCCTAAAAATACTTTCCTGCGAGTAAGCCCCACTGAATAATAAGGGTCTCCCTTCTGAGGAGGTCTTCTTAGGATACCTCCCTAAGTTTTCCAAAGGTAACCAAGCAACATGCAAAAAATACCTCCCCCCCTCAAAACTCTAGATAAAATGTCTTGACTGAAAGGCCCAAGTCAAACCAGGGCAGGGGGAATTCCTGTTTACAGGAGTTCCCCTGTCACTGTCTATATCAGAGATACGGCTCTCAAAGCATTTTGTGCAGACTTTGTCTCTGAAGTGCAGCTATTTTGAGACCTAAAGTGCCATTTCCCAGGTTTATTTTTCTTCTATTAATGTTATTTCATCAGATAGAGCTATATTAAAAACTGCGCTGAAGTGTATACTTGACAGTGTTTCTCATCAACACTGCAACATGTAAGCGACAGCAACCAAGTGCAAAATCATCTCAAGAGAAAACAGCATTTTCTAACAACGGGTTAGGACATGTTCAAGTATTCCTCATGGTTCTTTGGATTGTTTCGATGGGCAATTACATCTCGTAGCTACCGTTATGCGACACAGCTGCGGTTATGACAGTTCCATTATCTCATACCTGCCATTTTGCTTTTTAAAAAACTTCAGTCTATTTTAAAGTTTTGAGGACATGCCAAAATAGTAATGTTTATACACCAAACTACAAAAGAATTTTTGTTCTTAAAACAATATCCTGAGCTTAGATTTTTTTTAAAAAAAATTGCTTAGATTTTTATTTGTGTTGGGGTAAAATTTTAATATTTGACTGTTGGAATGTTTTAGCCACCATCTATTGGTTAATTTAATTGCTCATGATGTATGGTTTTATTTCATTTATTGCATATGTGCATTTATTGCATATTGCATTTATTGCATATTCAGCCCCACCTACCTCACAGGGTGTTTGTTGTGAGGGGGGAAGGGCAAGGAGATTGTAAGCCCCTTTGAGTCTCCTACAGGAGAGAAAGGGGGGATATAAATCCAAACTCCTCCTCCTCCTCCTCCTCCTCCCCCTCTTCTTCTTCTTCTTCTTCTTCTTCTTCTTCTTCTTCTTCTTCTTCTTCTGCTTCTGCTTCTTCTTCTGCTTCTTCTTCTTCTGCTTCTGCTTCTGCTTCTGCTTCTTCTTCTTCTTCTTCTTTGGCTCCAATTGGCTGATTTGCTGTCATTCTAAGGAAGGGAACGAACCGCAAGAAGGTAGACCTAAGAAAGGTGAACTGGAAGACTCAGAGCCAAGGACAAGAAAGAGAAATGGGGGTGGGTGGAGGATTGTAGGAAAACGATGGAAAGAGGAACAGGTTCAGAGGAATGGAAGGAAACGGCACGAGAGAATCTATAAAGGGAAGAGATGTTCTGAATTCAAAGCACAGGAAGCTCTTTTCACCCGCTTCCTCATAGTCAATTGAATAGTCTGGAGATAGTTTAATAAATATATCCATCCTGTTTCCAGGCCAACAAAAATATTCACTGTGGGTTTGGAAAGGTGGAATAGAGCCTGCAACTGCGTGGACACCAAGAACCAAGTATTTAGCCCCTGGGCTAAAGAATTTTGAGTCTGTGTCTAGGACTGAGTGTTGGAGCCACCCTGCTAGCAAATCTAACAAGATTTACTGTGTTTTGATGGAGGACACAAACGCTCCCCTTCTTCTGATTTCCAGTTGAATGTTATGTAAAAATGACAAAGCTGCATGATTTCTCAGCTGTTAGAAGGTGCACCACATAACTGCATCGCCGCCATCGAGAACAGTGCAAAATCTGTCAGTGACCACATCAAAACCTACCAGCAGGAAAAAAAATCACATCTAGCCAGTGGCAATTGTGTTTGATCAACAACTTGTTAAAAGGTGCAAGGAACTGACATGCTTGAACCCTGAAACAGCGTTGGCCCTTGATGCCCTTCAACAAACTCTTAATAAAACACTTGTCCTTGGGCGTTTCCCCACTTACCTTTGCTGCCCTTTGCTGTGCGCTACTCTCAGCGCGCGGCATCTCTGGCGCGCACCCGGGTCATCAAAAGGCGCCGTTTCGAGGAGCGCCAGGGATGCTGCTTGCTGAGGGGGCGCGAGAGCAGCAGCGTCAGGGCGGCTGCGTTGTCGCCGCCGCTGTAGTGGGGAGTGCCGGGGGACCCCGCGCTACTTGGGGAGAGTAGCGCGGGGCTTAAGGTAAGTGGGGAAAGGACCCTTGATCATGTGCTCATGAGTATTTGGCTAAACATTAGTCACTGCGGTTTTCACAGTTTCTGGATCTCCTCTCCTTCCCAGGTTGGGTGAGTCATGATGAGATGTTGGGGCCCCCTTCTCCCTCCCCTTCTCCCCAGTGTGGGTGGGCCTTGGCCAGATGAAGGGCCCCTCACCCTTCCTCTTCCTTAGGGTGGGTGGGCTTTGGCCAGATGATGGGCCCCCTCCCCACTTCCCCCCAGCATGGGCAGGCCATGAACAGATGATGGGCTCCCTCCAACTCCAGCTCCACTTCCCTCCCCCTTCTTCCAGGGTGAGTGAGCTGTAGCCAGATGACAGACTTCCTCTCCCTCCCTCCCCTTCCCCCCAGGGTGGGTGGGTCAAAACCAGATAATGGGGCCCTTTCCCCTCTCCCCCTCATTGACTCCTCTGCCAAAGAACTCTTACATGCTTGAAACAGACTCCTAATCACATCCAAAGATTTCACAGTCTGTTCAGGTGGAGTCAGGGCTGCTTTGAATTGGATGGCCCGGGCTAGCCTGAACTTGTCAGATCTAAGAAGCTCAGCAGGGTCAGACCTGGTTAGTATTTGGATTAGAGACCTCCAAGGAATACCAGGTTTGTAATATGAAATGGAGTGAGCCCGGAAAACAGAAGGGTGCAGGATGTGTGGGAAGCACAAGGGGGAATTATTATTATTATTATTATTATTATTATTATTATTATTATTATTATTATTATTATTATTATTATTATTATTATTATTATTATTATTATTATTATAAACCGCCCTCCCCCAAAGGGCTCAGGGCGGTGAACAAAACATACAGATAGAGCACACAATAAAATCAATAGTATCAAATTAATTAAATAAGCATTAGATAGTGGCTCTATACATGTTAAAACTAACCCCATTAAAAGCAGCGTCCAATCAAATATACAGAATAGGCTCTTATACAGAATAACCTCAGCGTCCAATCAAATATACAGAATAGGCTCTTAACACCTTGTTTAAGCTGATTATGATGTTTGTGTGGAAACTAGTAAGGGCATACAATGTATTCTGAGTTGTAAATTTTAGAATTTATTGTTTCAGGGCTGTGTTTATCTAGTGGGGAGTTTTCTTGGGACCTTCATCTTCGAAGCCCTTCCCCTCTCCCCCTCCCTAACACTCCTCCCAGGGTGGGCCATGATCAGATGACGGGCCCCTTCCCCACCCCTCCCCTTCCTCCCAGGGTGGGTGGGCCAGACCAGTTAACTCAGTTGGAGACTTCCTGGGCCACCAATAAGAGGAAAGAAATGAACTTTAGGGTTGGCAAACTGTGGAAAGGGGAAAGGTTAATTATTAACTTTTAAGAGATCATGATTCTGTTATATTATTAAGTTCTAAGCTGCTAAATCATGTTATTAAATGAAAAGAAAAAATATTCTCTTTGAATTATTGCAACATTCTTTCCAAGTTCTACCCCATAGAACCCACAAGCTGAGGTTATAAAGGCAGGGAACGGCAAACTACTTCTAAATGGCTCTTGCCTCCCCCCCCTCACTTAATTGAAAACAGTGATACCCCATTGATTAAAAATAATTGCAGTGCGGTACTATTGAAATTAAGAGTCCATAAGTATCCCTCACATTAGTTCGACTAAACTATCTGGTGTGAGGGTTAAAAAGTTTAAAAACAACTTTCAAATTAACATGTTGTTCCACTGAGCTGAACTTTTTAAAAAATCTCTTCTTTGGAGACAGACCCTCAGTCCATCACTACTAACCTCATTCTTGAGCTATATTGTTTAAGTGCTGAGGACTGAAGAGCTGGCAACAAAGTTTTGTGAAAGAACAGAAAAGGTTCTTCAATCTGTTGTTTTTATACTTACACTAGATGAAAAGCACTGCACCAATGCATGCTATAAACCAATTACAGTATTTATTTTCTCTCTGAGGGTAGTGGCAAACTTATGCTTCTTAAGTTTTTTGTTTAGTTTCTTGTGCTATCTGGATTCTTAAAAATCATTCCTGTAACCACTTCTTGCAGCTGCTCACATACTTAATAACTTAAAACAGGGTACAATTTCCCACAGCAGTTCTGCTTCTATTGCTCTAGAACTAACTGGCCCCAGGAATTCTTCCCTTTCCCTGGAACATCTATTCCTCAGACAGACAGACAGACCCCTCAATAACCCTCCACCAGTTCTCTCAGTCAGTGTAAAAAGATTGCTTTCACACAGCACTGACTGTCACAGTAGAATTAGTCAGTTTCCCACATACACTGACTAAATTACTCTCTTCAGAAATGATAAGCTTAAAGCCCAGTTAAGGCAGATAGCTCTTCACGCATAAACATCCAGATCCAAAAGCCTCTCAAACTGTTCTCCTCAGGGAGTTCTCTTCTTTGCTTTCTGTGTCATCCAGTTGTTTAAACAATCGGAGTGTAGGAGTCATGTATATTCAGGTGGCTTTCCTGTTCCTAAGGCCTTTATGCTCACTCTGGCTACAGACAAACCTACACTTTGTAAACTCACTCATTCCTATGCAGTTCGTCACAGCTCGTAACCAAGAATCCAACTCGCAGGGAATGTAAAGTCAATGCAAAGGAGACCACAACTCCATAAATGGCCATTGTCCTTAAATATCCTTTCCAAAGGCTCTGAAAGCCATCTCCATCCAACTGCAAAAGAATTATAGCGGAAGCAGAGAGAGAAAGAGTTGGCATTGAAAGGAAAATCCAGATCTTCCAATATTTGTTGAGGACAGGCCAGGCACATCAACTACAAAGCTGCTGAGAGTCACTGAACCTGCTGGGAAGATGGTGCCATCCAACTTGGAAAACCATTTCTAAATGTGCATGTGTGAATGCAGATAGAGGAGGGGTTGCTGGCTCCATAACACCTTCTAGGCAAGCAGCCCCGTAGCTTTTAAAGTTGAGTGAGCAAAAATGGCTGCTGTGTGCTTCACCATGCCAGGTGCAGCCACCAAAAAATAGCATCTAGCCAAGTTCTGTAAATTAGGTAGTGCCAATTTTCTTTCCAACTGAAATGCACTGCAGCTGCTCCAGCTAACTAAAGATCTTGGCATTCCAAATCCTAAACAGAGTTAAACCCTTCTTAAAGCCATTGCATCTTAAAGCCATTGCATCCTTAAAGTCATTGCATCTAAGAGGGTACAATTTTGCTTACGGCTGCATTGTAAGACAGCATGTTTATTTATTTTACAAGGATTAAATCCAATGTAAATTTTACACTCTCAATATGGATATTTCCATACAAGGAAGAAAAGGCGTAATTCCCCCCAGATTTGTTGCCTAAAGACAGTAGTTCACCTCAAAAGGACTTGAAGTTTCTTATGAACTACTAGGCATATCCGGCCACGCGTTGCTGTGGCCCAGTCTGGTTAAATGGAAAAACATCGAGATGGAATCATAAAGTAGTGAGCATAGCGTGTGTTGCTGTAATGTCCACCAGATGGCGCTGTTTTTAAAAAAGCATGGTTTTACCTATTACAGGTGTGACACCTGTATCATAGTATAACAGTAGGTATCTAAAAACATGCGCGTATTCGAATGCAACGTTGTGTCAAAATTTCAAACCAATCGGTGAAGAACTTTAGGAGATTTAAGATTTTGAACAAGCGAACATTTACATTTTTATTTATATCGATTTTCAACATTTGTAAGCTGCCTTTCTGGCCATACAAGGGCCATCAAGGTGGCTAACAATTTAAAACATACAAGATAAAAACCACATTTAAAAATCAACCCCAACACATATTAAAACCCTTTTTAAAACATGCAAAACGTAAAAACATAATTAAAACATTGGTGAACATTATTACTTTTCTTTTATTAACAGAGTTTCTTCAGGCTGAGATCTTGAGCCTTACAAGGAGATCAAAATTAGTTACACGGGTTTATTAAACTACAGTGGAAAATGTATAAAACACAAACCAGGATGTTTTCCTCTACGCCGTCACTTCTGCACTGCAGGAGGCCACAATGGCATGGAGGGGGGGGGGGCATTCTGGCCAGTGTAGTCAACTTTAGTCAGCACCCAAAGGACTTTCAGCCCAGGAACTCCTCCCATCAATGGCACAGACTTCTGCCACAAAAAAAGGGTGGCATAAGTCTAGTGCACCTATGGGCTATCCCAGGAGACAAAGGATTCTCCCCTTCTCCCCCAGCACCGGTGCTGCTAATTTGCCTCTTTGGAGGCAGTGCGACAGTGGCATCCCTGGCTGCTTTGGGGCCACAACTGAGAAGGTGCTCTCCCAGGTTTCTACCTACCTAATCTTTTTAGTAGATGTGACACTTGCCTCCCTGGGATCCACTAGAAGTGTGAGATGGAGTGGAGTGGAGTGTCACCTGTGCATTGGTAACATCCAAGCACATATTTCCAGGTGACCACTCTTCATATATACTTAAAAAAACATTCTTATGGAAAATGCCATTCTGTGCTATAAGTATTGACTCAGAAGCAAGAAATGCCACTAAGCGCACTAGGAGACCCTGCCAAATATGCAGGTACAGATTGCCAGCCATAATCTCAAACAAAGAAAATAAAATATTCTCCTTTTTAATAGAGAGACAGAGAACAATTTGCTTTATGAGAGGGAGAAGGAAAACTGTCACAATATAGGAAGAGAAATCCCTCACCCTAGGAAAGAGTCCCCACCTCAAAAAATCACTTAGTTAAAACATGAAAGAAGGATCAAGGATAGAGAAAGGCTCAGGTTTCAGCAGGTGGAGTACCAGAGGCGTACCAAGGATAAATGGCACCCTTGTAGACAAATTGGAGTTTCCCAGGTGTTTCCCCTGGGGTGGAGCTCTACCCCTGCTCCACCTCTAACCACCCCCTGACACCTCCCCTTCTAAGGCACCTCCAGCTCTGCTCCCCCCAACCGGGTTGGGGCTCCCAGCCAGCAGCTGGCAGTCCCTTCTGCCCTCCCCTCCAGGGACACCAGAAGAGACTGCCGTCCCCGGCCTTGGAGAGCTGCTTTGATAAGCACTGAGGCAGGGAGCATGGCTCAGGGGCATGGCCACACCTCCCCAAGCCCCACCCCCAGCTTCAGTGTTTGTAAAAGCAGTTTTCCAAGGCTGGGGACGGCAGTCTCTTCTGGCCTCCTCAAAGAAAGGGGTGTGCAGGATCGGGTACCCTCGACCCCGCCCATTTCATCATCAACATGGGAAGGGTCGAGGGTGCCCAGCTCCGCCCCCACTGCCATCTTCCTGATTTTTGCACCCCCTCATGACCAGAAGAATGGCGTCCGGGAACAAGGGGTACCCCTTGTCCCTGGGCAAATACGCCACTGTGGAGTGCTCACGGAAACATGTGGGATCACATGTCCCCAAGCGCACACCAGCTGGTCACATGGGGTGGGAAATTGGCCCCCACACTCCTCCCCTTGGGCCCACCCCACCAGGCTGCTCCTACAGTCAGCGGAGCCTCCTCCGGCCGAAGAAGCAAGCTGGCTGGGCTGCCGAGGGACAGGGGGGGTGTTGCTCCTGGCACCATTTCCCCCCCGCCTCTAAATTGCAGTAGACAGCCACATCCACATGATAACCCACATCCATGACAGTAACCCCCATGACAGTTTTGCCATCTTCAGCATTGCCTGATCGCTGATACCATCCATTTTTGGGCAATGCTGGCCCTCCTGGCCTTTGGGTTGGGCGCCATCTGCGCATGCATCTGGGCATGTATTTTTATTTGTAATCTCTGGAATTGCTGCTATAATGTATTTTAATGAATTTTAATGTTTTATCGTTATATTGTATTTATGAGACCTATATTGTATTTGTTTTATGTCTCATTGTACACCGCCCAGAGCCCTTCGGGGGCTGGGCGGTCTATTAAGCCGAATAACAATAAAAATAACAATAACAATAACAATAACAATAACAATAACAATAATAGTAGTAGTAGTAGTAGTAGTAGTAGTAGTAGTAGTAGTAGTAGTAGTAATAGTAATAGTAATAGTAATAACAACAACAACAACAACATTCTCCAGCCAGGTTCTGTGCAGAAACTGTGCAACGACCAAGCATCACTCCAGAACACCTGCAAACTGTTCTAGAACACAGCTCGCTTCCCAGAGCCAGCGCTGCCTGTTTTAAAATGCAGGCTCTCCCTTAAACTAGCTCTGCAAATCAGTGCACAAAAGCAACGATACTTCTGCCAGCTCTCTATAAGACACCGAGGCAGGAGAGGGAAAACAAACCAACCCAAGAATCGGCTCTTCTTCCAGCTTGCAAAACCCAACCTTATTGGAACCTCTCTCACTTCAGGTGACCGGCTGAGCCGCGGCTTACAGGTTTGCCTTAAATTCCTCGCAAACGGTTCGCCGGCACCAATTAGCGTCCCAAAGATCCTACCTGCGATAGGTGACGCTTGCTCTTTGCAAAACCTGAAGCCGATTTTAAAAAATCAAAATCCCCCGCCATGCAGCTTGGGTCTAAAACCGCTTTGAGTTGAGGAAGGAGAAGCCGTTAAGGAGGCAATTTTCCAGCAGTTTTTTCCACGGCTGGAATGGCAGCTCGGATCAGAACCAATTTGCCAACACACAAGCCTGACCGTGTCACTCGGTTCGCGACGTCTGAATGTCGTTACAATAGAAATGATGCTTCAAGGCATCGCTTCCTGCACCGTTTCAAAGGCAAGGGATTCCATTATGCCTACCGGAATGCCGGCTCAAAAAAGAGAGGGTGACGGAGAACCAGCAAAGCAAACAGACACACACAACAAACATTATATGTCATTGTATTGTTCATGGCTGGAATCAATGGGCTGTTGTGCGTTTTTCGGGCTGTGTGGTTGTTTTTGTTGCTAACATTTTGCCCACATCCAAAAGCATGTCACTATGAGATGTGTTTCTCTCTGTGGCATAGTGAAACTACCAGACCATCATCATCATCATCATGAGGAGCAGCAGTGGCATAGGAGGTTAAGAGCTCATGTATCTAATCTAGAAGAACCGGGTTTGATTCTCAGCTCTGCTGCCTGAGCTGCGGAGGCTTATCTGGGGAATTCATGCCAGCTGGGTGACCTTGGGCTAGTCACAGCTTCTCGGAGCTCTCTCAGCCCCTCCTAACTCACAGGGTGTTTGTTGTGAGGGGGAAGGACAAGGAGATTGTAAGCCCCTTTGAGTCTCCTGCAGAAGAGAAAGGGGGATATAAATCCAAACTCCTCCTCCTCCTCCTCCTCCTCATCATCATCATCATCATCATCATCATCAATCTTATATACCACCCTCCCTGGAGGGCTCAGGGCAGTAAACAACATGAATATAGCACAGTATAGGCTTAGTCAAACAACCATAAATAAATAAATATAGGCTCTATTCATATTAAAATACTAACCCCATTAAAATACAGTGTTCCAAGTTACCAAATACAGCAGATGGCGTCCAACAGCTAAAACCTTCCTGAGAGGGGGGAACGGCAGGGTCCACCGATGTTATACAAAAGGGGGGGCGCATCAGTGGCCAGCCTCCCCAAAAGCCCGGTGGAACAGCTCAGTCTTACAGGCCCTGCGGAACTCACCGAGGTCCCGCAGGGCCCGGACAGCTGGAGGAAGAGCGTTCCACCAGGCCGGGGCCACACCCCAAAAAACCACAACAGCCAATTATGTGGCATGTCTGCCTCCGTGGAAACTGAGCATACCTCCAGCCAAAATAAAGCCCCCCCCCTATATTATGGCTGTTCAGATGTAGGGCAATGATGTTAGAAGATGAAGGAGAAGAACTAGTTTTTATACCTCACTGTTTTGCTCTACCTTAAAGAGTCTCAAAGCTGCTTACAATCACTTACCCTTTTGCTTTCCACCACAGAGACCGAGTGAGATAGGTGGGGCGGAGAGAGTTCTGAGAGAACTGTTACTGACCCAAGGTCACCCAGTTGGCTTTAAGCGGAGGAGCAGGGAATCAAACACAGCTCTTCAGATGAGGGTCTGCCACTCTAAACCACTATGCCGCACTGGCTCCCAGCATTAATGTTTCCAGCAGGCAGGCCAACCTACAATCGAGGCCTGGAAAACGTATTGTCGAAGGCTTTCATGGCCGGAATCACTGGGGTGTTGTGTGGTTTCCGGGCTTCAGAGGATCCTCTGAAGATGCCAGCCACAGATGCAGGCGAAATGTCGGGAGAAAATGCTACTGGAACACAGCCATACAGCCTGGAAACCACACAACACCCCAGAGGCCCGAAGAACTTCTGGAATGATAACTAATTTCTAGATTCTCCTGCAGAAAATGGCTGTGTTGGAGGGTGGACTCTATGGCTCTATTATACTTCACTCTTCCTCTCCCCAAATCCTGCCCAGGCCTCACGCCCAAACCTCTGGGAATTTCCCAATCCAGAGTTGTCAGCCCTAATTACCAAAAAGCCAGAGGCGGGAAAGAAAGCAGATTCACCAAGACCCTTAGCGGGCCACCATATACAACTGGCCACCTACTTTCAGTCCGGTGGGTTAAAAGCCGGGTAAGCAATAACCTGCACCTGGGAACGAAGGCACCAAAACAGAAAACATCAGACAGGCGCATAGCAAGCTTCTCTACAGCAGCCACCTGAAGTTTCATTTCTGATGTGTTGCTGCAAACATGTTTTAGACATCAATATGGTTCAGCGTTTTAAAGGATCAACTTCGCCTCCCAGATTTTTCTGACGTATATATTTTTTTCCATTCGCAAACGCACCCTCCTCGTCTCCTTTAGTCAAGAGGAGGAGGATAATGTGCGAAGAAGGAAAAATGTGGTCTTGGATAAAGCCACCACTACCCGCTTTTATTTCTGGGGGGGGGAGGGAAACGTGCGGTTACCTGTTGCCTGTCTCTCCCCCCACGGAGGAAAGGTTAAAGATTCCCTCTTCTCCCCCACAATTCTGTTCCCTCTTGATAAAGCAACCTCTCAAGTGGCATTTGTAAAAAAATAAGTTTAGGTAAACAAAAAAAATAACTTTAGGTAAACACAGAATGAACATTAACATGTTTTGACACATGTCAGTCACAAGCATCAGCCTCTGGCAATTCCGCTGGCCCTCCGAGTCCCGTAAAGGGTTCATCTATCTATCCAGTGGTGGCATCCAAAAATTTTAGTAACAGGTTCCCATGATGATGGGATTCAAACTGTGGCATAGCGGCAATGGGGCTGGGTGGGGCACGACGGGGGCGTGGCCGGGCATTCCGGGGCGGGGCATTCCTGGGCGGGGCTGTGGCAAGGACGCACTGGTCCTTGGGCGGGAAACGAATGCACGCAGGCGCAGGCTGCCACGCACGCCGGTGCACCTCCTGCTAGACTGCTTCAAGTTCTGCGCGCTACTGCTGAGAGGAGGGGCGTAACTAAGGCAAAAATCACGTGGCCAAATCACCAATTAGTAACCTGCTCTCGGGAACCTGTGAGAACCTGCTGGATCCCACCTCTGTATCTATCTCTTTATGTTTCACAGTTTTCAGGGCTAAGAAGCCAAGACTGTAATGTATGCTGCAACCATACCTCTTTCCACCTGTCCATCCATCTGAAAGCTGCCATCTACCCTGACAGGTAGCACGACATGAAATTCGGTAGTCGAGTCCACGTTCCTAGAGCACTCTGGATTCAATAAATGACGACTGATCAAAATGATCTAGTGCACACACTGAAGAGGCCAGAGACTGCTCCAGAAACATGCATTTGGGGGGGGATCTTTCTCAAGGGAACATGAGACAGAGACCAACGTCTTAGACAGAGCTACTGTGTTGTCTAAAGTTTTCACAGTCAGAATCAACTGTTTGTTCTGGGCTTTTTCAAGCTGCGTGGCTGTGATCTGGAGATTTTAGCTGCTAATGTTTTGCCCACAACTGTGGCTGGCATCGGGCAAAACATTAGGAGTGAAAACCACCAGACCACAGGCACATAGCCCGGAAAACCCACAACGGCCAAAGCTATTGTGGCTTGAGGCAAAAACAAATATTTCTTTTGTCCTTCCTGTCAGGTCCGACATATTTTGAAGCATTGGGCTGGGAGTGGTCAAGACATTTGTCTCTTCATGCCGCCCTTCACCACTATGGACAAAAATCTACAAACCATTCAGATACAAAGCCATTCGTGGCCTTGGCCCTGCTTATCTGAGGGACCGTCTCTCCCTATATCGCCCTTCTAGGCCCCTCCGCTCATCGGAGGCGGACCTACTGGTGATCCCTGGCCCCAAGGCGATCCCCCCCCCCCCCCCACCCCCCCCGAACCAGCCCCCCCACCCCACACACCAAAACCCGCCCCCCCCCCCCCCCCACCCCCCCCCCCCCCCACCCCCCCCCCCCCCCCCCCCCCCCCCCCCCCACCCCCCCCCCCCCCCACCCCCCCCCCCCCCCACCCCCCCCCCCCCCCACCCCCCCCCCCCCCCACCCCCCCCCCCCCCCACCCCCCCCCCCCCCCACCCCCCCCCCCCCCCACCCCCCCCCCCCCCCACCCCCCCCCCCCCCCACCCCCCCCCCCCCCCACCCCCCCCCCCCCCCACCCCCCCCCCCCCCCACCCCCCCCCCCCCCCACCCCCCCCCCCCCCCACCCCCCCCCCCCCCCACCCCCCCCCCCCCCCACCCCCCCCCCCCCCCACCCCCCCCCCCCCCCACCCCCCCCCCCCCCCACCCCCCCCCCCCCCCACCCCCCCCCCCCCCCACCCCCCCCCCCCCCCACCCCCCCCCCCCCCCACCCCCCCCCCCCCCCACCCCCCCCCCCCCCCACCCCCCCCCCCCCCCACCCCCCCCCCCCCCCACCCCCCCCCCCCCCCACCCCCCCCCCCCCCCACCCCCCCCCCCCCCCACCCCCCCCCCCCCCCACCCCCCCCCCCCCCCACCCCCCCCCCCCCCCACCCCCCCCCCCCCCCACCCCCCCCCCCCCCCACCCCCCCCCCCCCCCACCCCCCCCCCCCCCCACCCCCCCCCCCCCCCACCCCCCCCCCCCCCCACCCCCCCCCCCCCCCACCCCCCCCCCCCCCCACCCCCCCCCCCCCCCACCCCCCCCCCCCCCCACCCCCCCCCCCCCCCACCCCCCCCCCCCCCCACCCCCCCCCCCCCCCACCCCCCCCCCCCCCCACCCCCCCCCCCCCCCACCCCCCCCCCCCCCCACCCCCCCCCCCCCCCACCCCCCCCCCCCCCCACCCCCCCCCCCCCCCACCCCCCCCCCCCCCCACCCCCCCCCCCCCCCACCCCCCCCCCCCCCCACCCCCCCCCCCCCCCACCCCCCCCCCCCCCCACCCCCCCCCCCCCCCACCCCCCCCCCCCCCCACCCCCCCCCCCCCCCACCCCCCCCCCCCCCCACCCCCCCCCCCCCCCACCCCCCCCCCCCCCCACCCCCCCCCCCCCCCACCCCCCCCCCCCCCCACCCCCCCCCCCCCCCACCCCCCCCCCCCCCCACCCCCCCCCCCCCCCACCCCCCCCCCCCCCCACCCCCCCCCCCCCCCACCCCCCCCCCCCCCCACCCCCCCCCCCCCCCACCCCCCCCCCCCCCCACCCCCCCCCCCCCCCACCCCCCCCCCCCCCCACCCCCCCCCCCCCCCACCCCCCCCCCCCCCCACCCCCCCCCCCCCCCACCCCCCCCCCCCCCCACCCCCCCCCCCCCCCACCCCCCCCCCCCCCCACCCCCCCCCCCCCCCACCCCCCCCCCCCCCCACCCCCCCCCCCCCCCACCCCCCCCCCCCCCCACCCCCCCCCCCCCCCACCCCCCCCCCCCCCCACCCCCCCCCCCCCCCACCCCCCCCCCCCCCCACCCCCCCCCCCCCCCACCCCCCCCCCCCCCCACCCCCCCCCCCCCCCACCCCCCCCCCCCCCCACCCCCCCCCCCCCCCACCCCCCCCCCCCCCCACCCCCCCCCCCCCCCACCCCCCCCCCCCCCCACCCCCCCCCCCCCCCACCCCCCCCCCCCCCCACCCCCCCCCCCCCCCACCCCCCCCCCCCCCCACCCCCCCCCCCCCCCACCCCCCCCCCCCCCCACCCCCCCCCCCCCCCACCCCCCCCCCCCCCCACCCCCCCCCCCCCCCACCCCCCCCCCCCCCCACCCCCCCCCCCCCCCACCCCCCCCCCCCCCCACCCCCCCCCCCCCCCACCCCCCCCCCCCCCCACCCCCCCCCCCCCCCACCCCCCCCCCCCCCCACCCCCCCCCCCCCCCACCCCCCCCCCCCCCCACCCCCCCCCCCCCCCACCCCCCCCCCCCCCCACCCCCCCCCCCCCCCACCCCCCCCCCCCCCCACCCCCCCCCCCCCCCACCCCCCCCCCCCCCCACCCCCCCCCCCCCCCACCCCCCCCCCCCCCCACCCCCCCCCCCCCCCACCCCCCCCCCCCCCCACCCCCCCCCCCCCCCACCCCCCCCCCCCCCCACCCCCCCCCCCCCCCACCCCCCCCCCCCCCCACCCCCCCCCCCCCCCACCCCCCCCCCCCCCCACCCCCCCCCCCCCCCACCCCCCCCCCCCCCCACCCCCCCCCCCCCCCACCCCCCCCCCCCCCCACCCCCCCCCCCCCCCACCCCCCCCCCCCCCCACCCCCCCCCCCCCCCACCCCCCCCCCCCCCCACCCCCCCCCCCCCCCACCCCCCCCCCCCCCCACCCCCCCCCCCCCCCACCCCCCCCCCCCCCCACCCCCCCCCCCCCCCACCCCCCCCCCCCCCCACCCCCCCCCCCCCCCACCCCCCCCCCCCCCCACCCCCCCCCCCCCCCACCCCCCCCCCCCCCCACCCCCCCCCCCCCCCACCCCCCCCCCCCCCCACCCCCCCCCCCCCCCACCCCCCCCCCCCCCCACCCCCCCCCCCCCCCACCCCCCCCCCCCCCCACCCCCCCCCCCCCCCACCCCCCCCCCCCCCCACCCCCCCCCCCCCCCACCCCCCCCCCCCCCCACCCCCCCCCCCCCCCACCCCCCCCCCCCCCCACCCCCCCCCCCCCCCACCCCCCCCC
Organism: Sphaerodactylus townsendi; assembly: GCF_021028975.2. Classification (NCBI taxonomy): domain Eukaryota; kingdom Metazoa; phylum Chordata; class Lepidosauria; order Squamata; family Sphaerodactylidae; genus Sphaerodactylus; species Sphaerodactylus townsendi. The sequence goes on from NC_059434.1 coordinate 8,842,228, forward strand.
CCCCCCACCCCCCCCCCCCCCCACCCCCCCCCCCCCCCACCCCCCCCCCCCCCCACCCCCCCCCCCCCCCACCCCCCCCCCCCCCCACCCCCCCCCCCCCCCACCCCCCCCCCCCCCCACCCCCCCCCCCCCCCACCCCCCCCCCCCCCCACCCCCCCCCCCCCCCACCCCCCCCCCCCCCCACCCCCCCCCCCCCCCACCCCCCCCCCCCCCCACCCCCCCCCCCCCCCACCCCCCCCCCCCCCCACCCCCCCCCCCCCCCACCCCCCCCCCCCCCCACCCCCCCCCCCCCCCACCCCCCCCCCCCCCCACCCCCCCCCCCCCCCACCCCCCCCCCCCCCCACCCCCCCCCCCCCCCACCCCCCCCCCCCCCCACCCCCCCCCCCCCCCACCCCCCCCCCCCCCCACCCCCCCCCCCCCCCACCCCCCCCCCCCCCCACCCCCCCCCCCCCCCACCCCCCCCCCCCCCCACCCCCCCCCCCCCCCACCCCCCCCCCCCCCCACCCCCCCCCCCCCCCACCCCCCCCCCCCCCCACCCCCCCCCCCCCCCACCCCCCCCCCCCCCCACCCCCCCCCCCCCCCACCCCCCCCCCCCCCCACCCCCCCCCCCCCCCACCCCCCCCCCCCCCCACCCCCCCCCCCCCCCACCCCCCCCCCCCCCCACCCCCCCCCCCCCCCACCCCCCCCCCCCCCCACCCCCCCCCCCCCCCACCCCCCCCCCCCCCCACCCCCCCCCCCCCCCACCCCCCCCCCCCCCCACCCCCCCCCCCCCCCACCCCCCCCCCCCCCCACCCCCCCCCCCCCCCACCCCCCCCCCCCCCCACCCCCCCCCCCCCCCACCCCCCCCCCCCCCCACCCCCCCCCCCCCCCACCCCCCCCCCCCCCCACCCCCCCCCCCCCCCACCCCCCCCCCCCCCCACCCCCCCCCCCCCCCACCCCCCCCCCCCCCCACCCCCCCCCCCCCCCACCCCCCCCCCCCCCCACCCCCCCCCCCCCCCACCCCCCCCCCCCCCCACCCCCCCCCCCCCCCACCCCCCCCCCCCCCCACCCCCCCCCCCCCCCACCCCCCCCCCCCCCCACCCCCCCCCCCCCCCACCCCCCCCCCCCCCCACCCCCCCCCCCCCCCACCCCCCCCCCCCCCCACCCCCCCCCCCCCCCACCCCCCCCCCCCCCCACCCCCCCCCCCCCCCACCCCCCCCCCCCCCCACCCCCCCCCCCCCCCACCCCCCCCCCCCCCCACCCCCCCCCCCCCCCACCCCCCCCCCCCCCCACCCCCCCCCCCCCCCACCCCCCCCCCCCCCCACCCCCCCCCCCCCCCACCCCCCCCCCCCCCCACCCCCCCCCCCCCCCACCCCCCCCCCCCCCCACCCCCCCCCCCCCCCACCCCCCCCCCCCCCCACCCCCCCCCCCCCCCACCCCCCCCCCCCCCCACCCCCCCCCCCCCCCACCCCCCCCCCCCCCCACCCCCCCCCCCCCCCACCCCCCCCCCCCCCCACCCCCCCCCCCCCCCACCCCCCCCCCCCCCCACCCCCCCCCCCCCCCACCCCCCCCCCCCCCCACCCCCCCCCCCCCCCACCCCCCCCCCCCCCCACCCCCCCCCCCCCCCACCCCCCCCCCCCCCCACCCCCCCCCCCCCCCACCCCCCCCCCCCCCCACCCCCCCCCCCCCCCACCCCCCCCCCCCCCCACCCCCCCCCCCCCCCACCCCCCCCCCCCCCCACCCCCCCCCCCCCCCACCCCCCCCCCCCCCCACCCCCCCCCCCCCCCACCCCCCCCCCCCCCCACCCCCCCCCCCCCCCACCCCCCCCCCCCCCCACCCCCCCCCCCCCCCACCCCCCCCCCCCCCCACCCCCCCCCCCCCCCACCCCCCCCCCCCCCCACCCCCCCCCCCCCCCACCCCCCCCCCCCCCCACCCCCCCCCCCCCCCACCCCCCCCCCCCCCCACCCCCCCCCCCCCCCACCCCCCCCCCCCCCCACCCCCCCCCCCCCCCACCCCCCCCCCCCCCCACCCCCCCCCCCCCCCACCCCCCCCCCCCCCCACCCCCCCCCCCCCCCACCCCCCCCCCCCCCCACCCCCCCCCCCCCCCACCCCCCCCCCCCCCCACCCCCCCCCCCCCCCACCCCCCCCCCCCCCCACCCCCCCCCCCCCCCACCCCCCCCCCCCCCCACCCCCCCCCCCCCCCACCCCCCCCCCCCCCCACCCCCCCCCCCCCCCACCCCCCCCCCCCCCCACCCCCCCCCCCCCCCACCCCCCCCCCCCCCCACCCCCCCCCCCCCCCACCCCCCCCCCCCCCCACCCCCCCCCCCCCCCACCCCCCCCCCCCCCCACCCCCCCCCCCCCCCACCCCCCCCCCCCCCCACCCCCCCCCCCCCCCACCCCCCCCCCCCCCCACCCCCCCCCCCCCCCACCCCCCCCCCCCCCCACCCCCCCCCCCCCCCACCCCCCCCCCCCCCCACCCCCCCCCCCCCCCACCCCCCCCCCCCCCCACCCCCCCCCCCCCCCACCCCCCCCCCCCCCCACCCCCCCCCCCCCCCACCCCCCCCCCCCCCCACCCCCCCCCCCCCCCACCCCCCCCCCCCCCCACCCCCCCCCCCCCCCACCCCCCCCCCCCCCCACCCCCCCCCCCCCCCACCCCCCCCCCCCCCCACCCCCCCCCCCCCCCACCCCCCCCCCCCCCCACCCCCCCCCCCCCCCACCCCCCCCCCCCCCCACCCCCCCCCCCCCCCACCCCCCCCCCCCCCCACCCCCCCCCCCCCCCACCCCCCCCCCCCCCCACCCCCCCCCCCCCCCACCCCCCCCCCCCCCCACCCCCCCCCCCCCCCACCCCCCCCCCCCCCCACCCCCCCCCCCCCCCACCCCCCCCCCCCCCCACCCCCCCCCCCCCCCACCCCCCCCCCCCCCCACCCCCCCCCCCCCCCACCCCCCCCCCCCCCCACCCCCCCCCCCCCCCACCCCCCCCCCCCCCCACCCCCCCCCCCCCCCACCCCCCCCCCCCCCCACCCCCCCCCCCCCCCACCCCCCCCCCCCCCCACCCCCCCCCCCCCCCACCCCCCCCCCCCCCCACCCCCCCCCCCCCCCACCCCCCCCCCCCCCCACCCCCCCCCCCCCCCACCCCCCCCCCCCCCCACCCCCCCCCCCCCCCACCCCCCCCCCCCCCCACCCCCCCCCCCCCCCACCCCCCCCCCCCCCCACCCCCCCCCCCCCCCACCCCCCCCCCCCCCCACCCCCCCCCCCCCCCACCCCCCCCCCCCCCCACCCCCCCCCCCCCCCACCCCCCCCCCCCCCCACCCCCCCCCCCCCCCACCCCCCCCCCCCCCCACCCCCCCCCCCCCCCACCCCCCCCCCCCCCCACCCCCCCCCCCCCCCACCCCCCCCCCCCCCCACCCCCCCCCCCCCCCACCCCCCCCCCCCCCCACCCCCCCCCCCCCCCACCCCCCCCCCCCCCCACCCCCCCCCCCCCCCACCCCCCCCCCCCCCCACCCCCCCCCCCCCCCACCCCCCCCCCCCCCCACCCCCCCCCCCCCCCACCCCCCCCCCCCCCCACCCCCCCCCCCCCCCACCCCCCCCCCCCCCCACCCCCCCCCCCCCCCACCCCCCCCCCCCCCCACCCCCCCCCCCCCCCACCCCCCCCCCCCCCCACCCCCCCCCCCCCCCACCCCCCCCCCCCCCCACCCCCCCCCCCCCCCACCCCCCCCCCCCCCCACCCCCCCCCCCCCCCACCCCCCCCCCCCCCCACCCCCCCCCCCCCCCACCCCCCCCCCCCCCCACCCCCCCCCCCCCCCACCCCCCCCCCCCCCCACCCCCCCCCCCCCCCACCCCCCCCCCCCCCCACCCCCCCCCCCCCCCACCCCCCCCCCCCCCCACCCCCCCCCCCCCCCACCCCCCCCCCCCCCCACCCCCCCCCCCCCCCACCCCCCCCCCCCCCCACCCCCCCCCCCCCCCACCCCCCCCCCCCCCCACCCCCCCCCCCCCCCACCCCCCCCCCCCCCCACCCCCCCCCCCCCCCACCCCCCCCCCCCCCCACCCCCCCCCCCCCCCACCCCCCCCCCCCCCCACCCCCCCCCCCCCCCACCCCCCCCCCCCCCCACCCCCCCCCCCCCCCACCCCCCCCCCCCCCCACCCCCCCCCCCCCCCACCCCCCCCCCCCCCCACCCCCCCCCCCCCCCACCCCCCCCCCCCCCCACCCCCCCCCCCCCCCACCCCCCCCCCCCCCCACCCCCCCCCCCCCCCACCCCCCCCCCCCCCCACCCCCCCCCCCCCCCACCCCCCCCCCCCCCCACCCCCCCCCCCCCCCACCCCCCCCCCCCCCCACCCCCCCCCCCCCCCACCCCCCCCCCCCCCCACCCCCCCCCCCCCCCACCCCCCCCCCCCCCCACCCCCCCCCCCCCCCACCCCCCCCCCCCCCCACCCCCCCCCCCCCCCACCCCCCCCCCCCCCCACCCCCCCCCCCCCCCACCCCCCCCCCCCCCCACCCCCCCCCCCCCCCACCCCCCCCCCCCCCCACCCCCCCCCCCCCCCACCCCCCCCCCCCCCCACCCCCCCCCCCCCCCACCCCCCCCCCCCCCCACCCCCCCCCCCCCCCACCCCCCCCCCCCCCCACCCCCCCCCCCCCCCACCCCCCCCCCCCCCCACCCCCCCCCCCCCCCACCCCCCCCCCCCCCCACCCCCCCCCCCCCCCACCCCCCCCCCCCCCCACCCCCCCCCCCCCCCACCCCCCCCCCCCCCCACCCCCCCCCCCCCCCACCCCCCCCCCCCCCCACCCCCCCCCCCCCCCACCCCCCCCCCCCCCCACCCCCCCCCCCCCCCACCCCCCCCCCCCCCCACCCCCCCCCCCCCCCACCCCCCCCCCCCCCCACCCCCCCCCCCCCCCACCCCCCCCCCCCCCCACCCCCCCCCCCCCCCACCCCCCCCCCCCCCCACCCCCCCCCCCCCCCACCCCCCCCCCCCCCCACCCCCCCCCCCCCCCACCCCCCCCCCCCCCCACCCCCCCCCCCCCCCACCCCCCCCCCCCCCCACCCCCCCCCCCCCCCACCCCCCCCCCCCCCCACCCCCCCCCCCCCCCACCCCCCCCCCCCCCCACCCCCCCCCCCCCCCACCCCCCCCCCCCCCCACCCCCCCCCCCCCCCACCCCCCCCCCCCCCCACCCCCCCCCCCCCCCACCCCCCCCCCCCCCCACCCCCCC